>NC_072731.1:88208069-88546819 GCF_026930045.1 Uloborus diversus | reverse complement strand
TGGCCTGAACGTACTAGATTACCATAGTTAATGCAAAGACGGAAAACTTAATTTTAGCTGGAAGTATTTAACAAAGACATTTACAGCAGCTATCACAGATATTACGACCATCTGCCTGGAGAAAACCAGTGAGAGCGCTCGCAGCTGTGACTGCACTTAAGATCTTTCATTAGGAGCGCTAACCGGTGATGGTTTGGCTCTCAAGAACTATCCATTCTTTTCTGTAAATTTCATATGAAGTAGCAGTCGTCAATGAGTTCAACCTTAAAAAAAACAATCTCGCAAAGTAGATAAATTGCTTCAAATAAATTATTTCTTCAAAGTTTCTATTATTTGATTTATGGCCAGTATTTATAGTTTTTATAACGCAAGCTTATGGTTAAATGTGAGTATTTCTAAATGAAAAACAAAAGTTTGATAGCTTAATATTAAATTTTTTGTCCTTTAACGTTTTGGTATGGTTTTTACAGTCATTTTTGAAAGTCATTTTGTTTAGGATGATAACTTTGAAGTGAGAGAGAGAGAGAGAGAGAGAGAGAAAATAACTTAAACCACTTGCACACATTTTGTGCTTCAGTAAATAAGATTTAATTCTACATTTTATTTTTACTTGTTAATATGCTTAACATGCACACGTAAGCATGTTTACTCCTTTTTGGATAAAAGTAGCACATTGTGTGAAATTTACGTTTAATTCTTTTAAATTTTTTGTTAAAACAAAGAGATTTAAAGTTTTGTCAATGTTGAATGTAATTAAACTAGTTTTGTTTCCTCCTTTTGGGTTAAGCCATTTAATTTTTGTTTTCTTTCGAGAGGTTGTTTTTCATAAGATTTTTAAAATTAACTTTCAAAAGATTTTGTTTTAAACATACATTTGAAACGTGGCCAATGCATACGGAAAAAATTGTAAATGTAAATAAACTCGAATATAAATCTAAATACAGCAAAACAAATTGTATCTTTGTTAACTTTATTGACATTAACTTAAACATTAGTATTATTTAGTTTTATATCAGGTAGATATTACGAATTAGATCTGAGTCACCTTTTCTGATTGGCTGTTAAGTGGATCTAGTCGCTACCTCATCATCGAGCGACTATGTCGTCGGCACCATGCTAAAGTAACGAATGTGAGAAATTGCGAAACGTGTCTTTCAAATTTGATGATTTTCCGTAGCACACAAACAGGGCTACCTATTGGTTAAAACTACTTCAATTGATAGTTTTACACTTAAAGTTATCTATAAAATTAAACATTGAAAATAACTAATTGCATCAGGTGGGGGAAAATCTAGTTTTGGCTCTTCTGTAAAGTGCCAATTTTCACATTCGTTGGTTTACCATGGTGCCGACTATGCGTGTGCTCTCATTTGGTATGAGTTACGTATCAAATGTTATTTTGTATGATTAGGCTTTGCTTTAAGCGCCAAATTTGTTTTTCTTAATGCTTTAGACAATGTATAGAGACGAAAATTGAAATATCCTACGAAATTCAAATACAATCGTTGCAAAGTAACATTGAATTTAAAATTGACCGGCAAAAGTTTTACTAAAAATATTCTAAAAATCATTTTAAGCACTTTATTTTTTGTAAATTTCATACAATGATGTGTCACATTGATTTCTAAAGTACGTAAGTATTACGCATTTGCTTCAAAATCAAAGTATAAAATTATTTTCCTAAATCGAAAACAGTTTAGGAAAATGCTACTACGTGAGATAAATCAATTTCTGTATATTATTTAACTTCATGCGTGAATGTAATTCCGAAAATTGTGATAAACATTTTCAGTGATGATGGAAATAATTCAATAGAGCCAAATTAGAATTGGTAGTTAGCTCTGATGTTTTGTGATTTAAAATAGTGACTTCGGTGTAGTTAAAGGTAAAGCATTTGTTCCGAATATATTTCGATTGAAATTGCCCATTCAGTATAAAATGAGCGAAACTCATTTGCATAATATTGTAATATCGAAAACCAAAGGGACTGAATAAACTATTTACTGGGGTTTTTGGGAATTCTAGCAAAATAAGCATTTGCTAAGCAATAGGGTGGGCCGAAAAAAGGAAATTATCGCAATGCCACTTCTAATAGCGAAAAAAGTTGTGTAATGTCATCCTAAAAATAGGAAAAATAATGAAAAAAAAAATAATATTTATGTCTTGAGATCACGCATTAGCAGCAAAGTTGGAAAAAAGGGTAAAAAATGGTAAATTTTCAAATATTTTAATAAAAATCCTAATGTTAAAATTTTTTGTTCTAATACCGTTTATATGCTCTATTTCAATAATGTCTTCATATATCTTTGAAAATAATTACATTCCTTTGCGATTTTTAGCTTACGCGTAAGCCGCAAAGTTACTTGAAATTAACCAAAAATTGTGGTTTTTATCTTATTTTGCACATTACAATATATTTCTTCTTTTAGATCCCAGTTATGTTCTTTTCTTGCAATAAATGTGCATTAAACAGCTCTTGGCTGGAAATGCAATTACATTTTATTGCATTTACAACCCAGAATCCACCACAAGTAAATGGTTGCACTTTGTGTTCCACCCTGCTTTTCCCAAGAGTTGTTTTGTGCAGGACTTATATCTTTGCAAAGTAACTTACATTCAAAATAACTATGATTTTAAACAATTTTCTGCGTTTTGATCAAGATTTGAACTTGAACTTACGACTTAGTTTTGGCATTGACCTTTTCGAATAAAAATTTTTGAAAATAAATCCATCTCTTGCGACTGATACCTCAAATGAATTTCTGTAGATTCACTGGCCACTTCCACGATCCTTTCACCTGCCCGAGTGTGATATGGAATTTTGAAAAATGCATACTTAAGCGAATGTATAAATTCTAGAAATGATAAAACATCCTTGTTTTACATATCATCACTGAAGTTAACTGTTATATTTCGAAGCTTCAAATCATGATATTGGTAGATGAAATTCTCTTATAGCTATAGAAATGTCTCTTGATGGGTAATCTTTTGTGCTGTATACCATACTGTAATCCAATTCCTTTATGTTTCGCCTCTTGTCCACTGCCATGACCAATAACAATTTCTCAAAAATAGCAAACACCTCACTTGCAGATTTTGCAACTTTGAATAAGTGTACAGGTTCATGTTTCACGGACGTATGTTTTTTTTTCTTTAAATTATAATATTATCAAACTAGAGATGAATAATTTTTAAAGAAATCATTTACAATGTTCTCATTTCATTAGTGTAGTTTAGTTTGACCCAGTACTCCGTTAGCACTTATTAACGAATGCTAATGACTGAAAGGTCTTTTGTTTCGAGAGATCGAGATCAATATCACATTTTCATTTCTGTATTACGTTGACAATATCTATCAAACATACTTTTCATCGCTTTTTAAATCCGTTTTAAAACTTCGATTTCTTCCGACCGAGTTCTATCTATGTAACTATACAAAAACAGTTGAAGCTTTACTCCTATTCAGTTTCTAAAATAAGAAATACTGCAATATGCAAAATAAGCTAAAAATGCCAATTTTTGGTTAATTTCACGTAGATCTGCGGCTTGCGCGCAAACTAAAACTACTAAACAATAAGCTTTTGTTAATTGTACTTCGAAACGTTAGCTCATAAAAGTTAGCCTGTTTTGTTGTACATTTATTCAAAATGGAGGTAAATGTAAAAAGTTATATTAATTTGAAATTATAAGGTAAATCGTTCAATAAATTAACACTTTTTGCCCAAAAATTGAAAATTTTGATAAAGAATCAATAAAATATACTTGAATTAATCTATTTCATATTACTTGTTGCAGTGGTTATTTGAAGTGAAAGGCGCACTTCAGGTGTATTGAGTACTTCTGAGGTGGGAAAAAACCATCCATTTCACGACACCGAAAAGCCGTTAACTCACTAACATCGGAATACAGCACATGCGCTGCTTCTCTCTGATCCTATACGTGCAATTTTTTTCTTAATATTACAAGGCTTAGTGGCACGATCGGCAGCGAATCACTCTCAAGAATCGAACAAGCTGCTCAACGTGAGTTCGGTCCTCACCCCCATATAATATTTCTGAAGTGAAAACTTCTTCAGGCGCTGGGTATTTTGTAAGGTGAGAAAAAAAAAAAAAAATGTTTCAGATATCGGTGGGACATTGTGTTTGCCGCTGCCACTCTGGAAATGGTCAGCTAATTGTTATGGTTGCGGTTTATATTTCACCGGATAAGTCTTCAAGCACAATATTGGAATTTCTGAGTTAAAATATATTTATTTATTCTAAAGACGATTTTGCATTACTTCAACATGAAATTGGGAAGAGTTTTGATAATTTACCAATGATTTTGAGATGGGATTTTAACATCAACTTTGTAGATGATATATATATATATATATATATATATATATATATATATATATATATATATATATATATATATATATATATATATATATATATATATATATATATATATATATATATATGTATATATATATATACATACATATATTGGTGTGGAAATAATTATTTACTACCTGGCAAAGACAAATTCACGAAAACTATATCAAAAAAATAAATAAAGAAATAAACAATAACAGAAGGCATGTGTGTATTCATTACAAATGAAAAACAAAAAAGTGAGTGGGAGTTTCGTCCGCTTTGCTACATCCAAAAGGATAACTGTAGCAAAGCTTTCAATGGACACACACCACCTCACATCCAAGAAAGAGCACTTACTTGTAAAATCCGGAGCAAAAATCAAATCCATATCCACCTGATCTATTTCAGTTCAATTGTCTGAATCTCAGACTGCCGCTTCAAAGTATGCATTATTTGGATTTTGTAGTGCGTTTGCCTAACTATCCATACCAGTGTTGCCACAACATGCACGTCAATTTCCCATGTTCACACGAATTTCTTTTCACAGGTAACAGAGATAGCAGGAGGTGCCAAAGGTACATGCGTGTCCAAGGTACACGACCTTCCCCTACTATTAGCTGATGCTTTAAAGTAATTATAAATATATTGATGAATAACAAAAAAAAGGCTATAGCTGGGGAAAACCTAACCTGGAAGCATCGTAATGCGATTATTAAGACCTCCGTAGATTTTACAATGCTGCCAAATTAGGAGATTCCAAGCTAATCAAAGCGGTTTTTCCGTCCTATTTTTTAAACATGTTTTCGTGGCCCTTAAACAAAAGAAATAGTAGATTATTTTACGTTTCAAAGCAACTGGTTTTTTTTTTTCGCGAAATTGCGAAGAATCTTTGCTACGGTTTTTTTTTTGTGGCGGGGGCGGGAGGGGGATTAAAGATAATTTAGTTGAAAAAAAAAGATCATTTTTTTTCACATCAGAGGGAGAGGGAAATTTTTAATTGTTTAAGGGGCACGGAAACATGTTTAAAAAAATAGGACGAAAAAAACCGCTTTCATTAGCTTGGAGCCTCCTAATCTGGCAGCATTGTAAAATCTACGGAGGTCTTAATAATCGCATTACGATGCTTCCAAGTTAGGTTTTTCCTAGCTATAGCCTTTTTTTTTGTAATTCATCAATGTATTTATAATTATTGTAAAGCATCAGCTTATATTAGGGGACTGTCGTGTACCTTGAGCACGCATGTACCTTTGTCACCTCCTGCTATCTCTGTTACCTGTGAAAAGAAATTCGTGTGAACATGGGGAATTGACGTGCATGTTGTGGCAACACTAGTATGGATAGTTAGACAAACGCACTACAAAATCCAAATAATGCATAACTTTGAAGCGGCAGACTGAGATTCATACATTTTCACTAGTCGTAAACAAGAACGTGATGAGAAATGTGATGAATTTATAACAGATTTACGAAATTTAACCAAGCATTGTGAATATGGATCTTTAGCGGACAGTAAATTACGCGACCGTATTGTTTTGGGAATAGCTGATAGAAGCATTCAGGAAAGATTGCTGCGAAAAACTGATTTATCCCTGCAAAAAGACCTAGAGACATGCAGAGCTGCAGAACTGAGCAAGCAGCAATCTGATATTATACAACGGAAAGAAGAAACTGATCTCCTAACGAGGAAAGACTGTACAGAAAAAGAAGGAAGAAATACGAAATTTCAATCCTCAGTGCCTTGCGAAATAAACGAATCGGCAAAATCCGACTTGTTGTGTAAAAAGAGTGACTCTAGTTATTTGTGAAAGAAATGTGGCAGGCAACATTCGAAAGGACAGTGTACGGGAAACAGTACAATTGATGTAAGGGACTAAATCATTTCGCGATATGCTTTAAATATAAGTCAAAAGCTGTTAATTCGATTCAAGAGAATTTCATTGTTGATGCTGTTTTTAATAATGATACTCGTAATTCATGTTGGATGCATAAAATAGAGGTAGGAAATAAAATTTTGATATGTAAGTTAGATACAGGTTCTAGTGGATACATCATCAAAAATAATGTTTTTAATTCCTTGAATTGTACTAAATATGTTAGACCTACTAATTTAATGTTGGAGGCATTTGGTGGAAGTCAAATTAAGCAAATAGGCATTGTTAATTTAGAATGCAAAGTAGGAAATATCGTTAAATGTTTAGAGTTCGTTATTGTGAAATATGAACGAAGTTCTGGAACGATACTTGGGTCGTCCGGCTGTGAGGAATTTGGTTTTGTTAAAAGACACAATAGTAATAGCATTGAATTAAGGGAAAAAAATTCCTTTATTGAAAAAAATAAAGATGTTTCTGAAGGTTTAGGAAAATTTAACTTAACATGTGCAATAAAAATAGATGAAAATGCACAACCTGTAGCTAGACCGCCAAGAAGAGTTCCAGAATCAGTTGAGTTAAAGCTAAAAGATAAATTAAATATGCTTGAAAAAATGGTATAATAAGTAAAGTTAAAAATCCAGATGGTTGGATAAATAATTTAGTAATTGTCGAAAAAGCAGATGGTACTATTAGGGTATGTTTAGATCCTCAGGACTTAAATAAAGTAATAAAAAGAGAGTATCATTTAATACCGACTGTTGATGAATTAATACCTAAGCTGTGTAACAAAGCTGTTTATAGTGTACTTGTTTTAAAAGATGGGTTTTATCAAATAAAACTTGATACCGCATCTAGTAAACTTTGTCAGTTAAGTACTCCATTTGGTTGTGTTTATAAATTTAATAGATTACCTTTCGGGATTTACGTAGCCCTCGAGCTGTTTCAAAAGTGTAATGAAATTAACTTTGGTGACATTCCAGGTGTATTAATATACTTTGATGATTTGTTAATTTATGCGGAAAATTGCAAAGAACATGGTGAGATTTTGAGTAAAGTTGTTGAAAGAGCTAGAAAGTTAAATATTAAATTTAATAAAAATAAATTGAAATTTAGAGTAAATGAGGTTAAATACCATGGACATGTGTTTAATAAGTTTGGTATGAAACCTGATCCCGACAAAGTAAAAGCCGTATTGAATTTGCAAATACCCACTAATAAAAAATAGTTACAGCGAATTTTAGGTGTGATTAATTACTTAAGAAAATTTATTCCTAATATGTCTGAAACTACTGCTCCTTTAAGAGAATTATTAAAAACATATGTACATTTTGACTGGTTACCAATACACACTAGAGCTTTTAATGAGCTGAAAAATAAGGTTAGTAAAGCACCTGTCTTGGCAAATTTTGATTCTACCAAACCAATTGTATTGCAGTGTGACAGTTCAAAAAATGGGTTAGGGTGTTGTTTAATGCAGAATGATCAACCTGTTAGTTTTGCATCTAGGGCTTTGTCTACCGCTGAACAAAATTATGCTCAAATTGAAAAAGAGTACTTAAGTATAGTATTTGCGACTAAAAAGTTCAATAATTTTATATATGGTAGGAAAATAATTGTGCATAATGATCATAAACCTCTTGTATCAATTCATAATAAAATATTGTTAATGTATTATCATGTAGACTGCAACGAATGAAACTGAAACTGCTCAGATATGATCTCGATGTAAAATATGTACCAGGCAAAAATCTATACTTAGCCGATTTATTATCCAGATCCTACATTAATGAGATTGATAATGATGAGTTCCTAAGAGAGATAGTGCATTGTGTTAAAGCTACTAGACATTTGCAGGTTAGTGAAAGAAGACTAAAAGAATTTCAAGAATATACTTTGAAGGATCCAACATTAAGTAATTTGGTGTCCCTGTGTAAAAATGCCTGGCCTCATAATAAAAATAATGGTCCTGAAAATGTTAGATTTTATTTCAAGTTGAGGTAGGATCTTTTTGAGGAGGACGGATTGTGTTTTTAAATAATAAAATTATTGTTCCGAATGAGCTTCGAAAAGAAATGCTTGGGAAAATACACGAAGGACATTTTGGTATGGGTAAAAGTAAGTCCAGAGCAAGACAAATTTTTTATTGACCAGGTATGAGCAATGATTTTGAAAACTTAGATGCTAAATGATCAATTTGTGAAAAATATAGGTCGAGTAATCGTAAAGAACCACTCATATCTCATGAGATTTTGTCATTACCTTTTGAAAAAGTATGGTGCGACCTTTGTGAATTTGGAAAAAAAGATTACTTAGTGCTAATGGATTATCTAACAAAATAGTTAGAAATCTTTCCAATTGCTAATAAACAAGCAGTAGAAGTAAATTCAGTACTCATGGCATTCCTAGATTCGTTATTGCAGATAATATGCCTTTTGGTTCTAGGGAATTTAAAAAATGTGCATTAGATTGAGATTTTGAAATAATCAATAGCAGTCCAAGGTATCCTAAATCTAATGGCCAAGCGGAAAAAGGAGTTAAGATTTCTAAAAGTATACTTAAAAAATGTTACGAGTCTAATCGGGATATATACATTATATACATCGTGCTCATGGAATACAGAAATACACCTGTTAAAGGTTTAGATGTTTCTCCATCCCAAGCCCTAATGAGTAAAAGAAATCTTACTAAACTGCCAATAAGTAGAGAGTTGTTTAAACCTGAATGAGAATGTAACGTTCGGGATAAAATTATTAATAAGCAACAAATAAGAAAGTTATATTATGATAAAACTTCTAAAAAACTTGAGGATTTTCATAAGGGTCAAAACGTGTTAATTCGTAATGGTAATGAATGGGAAAGAGGTAAAATAGTTAGAACAGATAAAGAGCCTCGTAGTCACTTTGTGAAACAAGAAAATAATCGTGTAGTAAGGCGAAATAGGTGCCATTTAAGATCTTCTTATAATGATCCCAGTTTTAGATTTGATTGCGATATGGATGGTTCTATAAATGCTGAAAATGTAACAAGTGATTCAAATAGCGATTCGGGTGTTGAAAATTCAAACAATTGCTCCAGAATGAACTCAACATATTGTGTAACAAGTTATAGAAGAACTATTAGACCACCAGATAGGTATGTTGCACCGGTAAAATAGTTTGAACTGTAAATACTTGAGTTGGTTTGTGTATATAATTTTAATGTTTAAATTCTGAAAAAGGAAGGTGTTTTATGTGATTTGCATATCAAGTTTAACTGCAACTTGATACTTGTGTGTAATCTATAAATAGTATCTCCTATGGTTTAACTGCGGACTCTTGCTCAGGCTTGTAACTGTTTATCTTGTGCTTTTAATAAACATTCATAAAATACAACAGAATACACACAACGCCTTCTGTTATTATTTATTTATTTATTTGATATAATTTTCGTGAATTTGTTTTAGCCAGGTGGTAAATGATTATTTCCATACCAAGCATTTGTATATTCATTACATTCTCTTCCCATTTTTTATCATTTCTAAATTTGGCTGCCGCTTCTAAGTGTGCATTATTTGGATTTTGTAGTGCGTTTGCCTAACTATCCATTTGGTGTTGCTTTGTAGTTCTGTTACTTCATACTTTGAGATTTCCAATGCTGATGAGTTCAATCTCAAAGCAGCCTTTCTTTTTCTTTGTTTATATATATATATATATATATATATATATATATATATATATATATATATATATTCCTTCCCCCCTTTTTTCAATGTTTTTTTTTGTTTTGTTTTCAATTTTTGTTACTTTTACTCTAGTGTTTAACTTTGTTCCAAATTGTATGCACTGATTTAACCATACGTAACAAAGAAAGACAAAACAAAATAATATCAGTTGTGTCTTTTAAAACCATGTATTATTCATAGCGTTGTTCCAGGAACATAAAATGTATGCAGAAGATATTGAGCTTTAACAATTTTATTAAAAAAAAAAAAAAAAAAAAAAACGACTATAACTTAAACTTGTTCTTTTATTGTGGTATTAAAGTTAACATTCATTTTTAAATTAAGTATTTTGAAATTTTCTATCTACATATGATTAATTTAAATTAGAGAATATATTCTATTTTCTATGATGTGTAAGCACGATAAAATTTCAAATTTAAACGATTTGAGATTTAAGTTGTTTAAGAATTAACTTTTCTAAAAATGAGGAATTAAAATATCACGTTGCATTTCTCAGAACAGTACTAAGCATGCATCCACGTTATTTAAATTAGTTTAACAAATCATTTAAAATTGATCGAAATTCTAAAAAAAAGCATTAAGCGTTTCGTAAAATAAAAATATTCGCATAATTTTTAGGCAAAAGTGTTTTTTTTTCCTCTGTTTTAATTAACGAAGTTCAACTCATTGAAACATTTTTATGAAACTGCAGGTGATACTTATTATACCTTCTTCGACAAAAAAATTCCAGTATAATGGATTTCTACACTCTTATTAGCTTACATGGTTATTTCTATCTCTAATTTTAAATTGAATTTACATCTTCATAGAAAGCTAATTTTTACGTTTATGTCTTCCTTTTAATTTGAAAAGATTATATTCCTAAATTCACTTAGGTTTCAAAGTTAAGCTAACATAGAATTGCTATTAATGGAATTTTCGTTGAAATCATTATTTGCAGCAACTTAAATTTCAATTTTCAGGAACAAAATATTTTTTTCTCGTCGTTTTTTACTTAAGACATTTAAAATATATCCTAAGTAGAAGAAATGCAACTGCAAAGTAAATATTAACAATTGAAACTCGGTAATTTGAAGGAGTAAACTTCTCATGAATGTAACCCTAGTTTCCACAATTAAAATTTTGTCCATTCCATATATATTAGCTTTACGCTTTAACTAATACTTATGTTTGGTTAAATTTGTAAGAAATATATTTTTTCGAGCATAAATACTTTTTTGTGGATAATTCTTATTATTTTCCTTTTCTTTTCCTCTTACCTATTTAATCATTTATTTTTGTCACTTTCCCTCTGTCAGAAGTAAACTTCATATATGTTTCTGGGTCGTTCCATCGTGACAAACGTGATGTTCAGATACTTTTTTGCTACATAATAAGATTTTTAAGAAATTAAAAATTATTCCATTGCAGCTATGTTGAGTTTTATGACGGAATAAAACTTGAGTGCAATACGTCCTTCAAGAAATCACAATAAAAATAACTCCTCTTTGTTTTTGAAACCAATTACATAATGTTACGGACGTCGCAAATTTGCAAACTGTATATGCAATTCAATTCTCTATTTCTAAAAAGCTTAGGTGGATATTACTACAGAAACAACATATTGCATGATTAAAGTTTAACTTTCATGCAGAATAGTACTTGTTTTTGCTTATTATGTAACGCAAACGAATAAAAGAAGGTCGGATACTTGACTCGTAAGAGAAACAACTTTACTAATAATAAAGCTGAAAGTCCCTCTGTCTGTCAGAATATCTGTCTGTCACGATCTCTGACGCACATAGCGCATTGACCGTTCGGCCGATTTTCATGAAATTTGGCACAAAGTTATTTTGTAGCATGGCAAACTCGATGTGGTTCTTTTTCTATTCCAATTTTAAGAACAAAATTCTCATAAGATGGACGAGTAAATTACGAAATTATCATTACGTGGAACCGTAACATGGGCACAAGCCAATTGGCGAGAAAATTCACCATACATTATTTGTAAATATACAGGAGAACCAAAATACCTTTTAATTTTCTATTACGGGCAAAGCCGTGCGGGTACCACTAGTTAAAAATATAAATGAATTAAAAAATATATGTTAGTTAAGTAACTTAAATCAGCACAATTCTTTAACATACTTTTATAGTGTTATGATATTTTTAAAACATTTTAACGTAAATGGGTGTTGAGATACATAAATTGTACATGGGTATGTAATTTTTTACTAATAGTTTTACCTAAATCATGTGATGGCTGTAAGTACTTCGCGTGAATCGTTTAAAGATAATGAGTTGCAACTACAGCTCTAGGAACCGCGAAACGCAGTAATTCTTAATGAAAGATACGGAGCGAAGTTCCAGGTGTAGTTTCTCTCATGTCTTATACAAATACAAGGCCTCTTAAAGAGGAAATGTTGAAACTATGCTGTAAAACGTACTTATTTAACAATTCAAACAAAATATTGTTGTTTCTAAATGGCTATAACTAGAACATTGTCAAAACTTTCTACCAGAGTATGTGCATAGAAATAATGCACTTAATTTGTTAACTAAAAATCTTCTCAGTGTGTTTTCACTGACAACTTTAGTACACACCTAATTGAAGAATACGTAAGCAATATTTTATTTTGCTATCCACAGCCGTTTCTATTAACTTTGAATATTATCATCTTCGTCATCATCATTCTCATTCAGGCTGCTCAACACGAGTCATCACCTTCTTTGAGGATTTTTCGACAATGTCTTGTTAATGACCTTCTATTTGAGGTTCAGCTCGCTAAATGATGATACATCTGACTCAACTGACTCAGCCCTTTTGTGTCTGCAGAAAGCAGTGCCGAATCAGCTTGACAAATTTATCGAATGAGGAAACAACATGACGTCATACGACGAATTTGTAAAAGTCAAATTTAAGGTACTTTGGGGCTAATGTGAGCCGAATTGTCAAACAAAATACAGTGAAACACCACTACAAAGAACTTTAAGGAACTGCAAATTTTGTTCGTCGTGACGAGAATCTTCTTGAAATGAAAATCCAGGAAATGCAATAGAATAGATTGGGAGTGAAATTTTAAATTTTTTTGAAACATATATTTCGTTTTTTGGTATTTGTTATAACGAGATATAAATGACACGTTGTTGTTCCATCCATCAAACCATTATGAAACGCTTTTTTTTTTGCGTAAACGAAGATTATCAATTTCCCACTATCACAAAAAGGGAGTGCGTATTCTCTTGTAATTCCTTTAGAAGTTATTATAACGTAAGTTATTTATCTTTTATTTATTCTTTAGAAAGTTTATGAATGCTTAGATAAGAGTGCCATATTCAAACTTATTCTTTCTTTGTTAGCGTTTTGAATCCAAACAAAACAAATTACAATAGCAATGACAGAATGAAATCATAAAATTAACCAAAATACAATGTAAAATCTCTCAGATTGAGAAGTAGTTTTTCTGAGACGAGCGACAGAAATATTTCAGAATATGTCATATTTTTTCCACCACTTATTTTAATTATTTAAGTCAAATATCGCTGTGAAAAGCACATCAAACGGGCAACAAACGTAAAACAACTGATCTTTTTTCTTTTTAAAAACATCGACTTTATGTGAAGAAGCGAAAATACCAATAAGGTTAAACTTAAAAAGTCAAGAGTTTTTTCATAAAATTGTAGGTCAAGTTATAGAAAAAACAGCATCAGCAACTACTTTCAATTACTTCACAAAAAGTTACAGAATTAATTATTTCTACCTCTCCAAGTCCATTATTTAAGAGTCGAGATCATCTTTATGTACGTTAAAATATCATGCTTGAATGAGATGTTAAGTTTTTTTTTTTTTGTTGTTTTTTTTTTCGCAACTTAGTTGATCATTTCGTCTGATATTTTGATTGAGTTACTTCTTGGCTATATGAGTAATTGATATTTAGTAAAATCACAAGCATTAATTATTAAACAATTAAAAACAAGTAGCAAATTACCAAACGTTTGAAAATGAACAACAAACGACAAGTAACACAGCAACAAACAGTTATTAACAAGCAGTAACGAATAAGATTAACAAGATGGTTTAACAAATTTCAACAAGGAAGTTTAACAAGTATTAACAAGCAAATTAATGCATAACTTCAAATTGATTTTTTAACATTAAGATTTTTTTTTACATTTTCCAATAATTATAACGTTCGGTGAATGTATGAAATGAACCTACTTTAAAATTGAGATGTTTTTTCTTTGCTAGGTTTAAAAATATGAAAATACAAATTATAAAAACGAGGTGAACTATACAGTACTCGGTATAACGAGTTTTTTTTTTTTTTACAATGCTCGTTATAGTACTCTCATACTTTTCATCGAAATGATCACTGTTCTTTCTTCAACGATTTATCTTTTAAACGCATTTCCTCAAACATGTTGTATTATTATCTTTTTGTGATCTTTTTGTGAACTGCAAGCATTTTTTGCGTATGAAATCGAAAAGATATTTTATTTATTGGGCTGCATAAAACGTTGAAATATTGAAATATTTAAAAAACATTCATTTATAGCGTTGACTTCGTTTTTTTTTTTTTTTTTTTTTGTTTAATTATTTCTGTAATGTCGAACATGAATAGCTTTTATTACCATTTAAACATTAAAGAAATCTACTTCAGTGGAATCAGTTTAGTTTTTTTCTTTTCTTTATTTTTAAAGCTGTTGAAAAGAACGTATCAAGATTTACGAAAAAGGATTTATAATTAAAATGTTATTTGTGTGGATTCATTTTAATTGCCATTTCTTAAGAAAAACATATTTAACTTTGCGTTTACCATTAAAATTATGTTGTCGTTTACTTTTTCCCTTTAAAGAAACAACCAAAATTGAAGAAAAAAAGTAATTTAAAATGTTTATTCTTGGCAATGAAGTAATGGAATTAATTTCGATTCTCGTTAAAGAAACACGTCAGCATAAAAATTTAGTTTTGCTTTCAACAAACACCATTAATTTGCGCCAAGTGGCTGCTAGTTAAGAGAATGATGTATGAGCCAATTAATTACACAGGACCCTCCTTTGTCTAGTATCTTGTCTTCAAATACTCTAATATCACTTTAGGACAATAATTATCCTTAGATAATTTCTAAGACAGAGCGTACGTTAAGTGAAGTTTATTTGGTTTTGCGTTCGAACAAAAAAGAGTTTTTATTAGTAAAGTTTAAAATAGTTGTTATATTTTTATGAATATATTCTGAAAACATTTGATGCTTAACGTAAAATGAAAGCTGTGATTAAATACGTACATACAATTCGAAATTACTGCAGGTAAAAAAAAGCTTAGACAGTGAGATAGCGCTAGAAAAATGTATTTTCAATTTTTTCTTCTATTTAACTTTTTTCAGTGGTGACCTCGAAATATGAATAGTGAGCAAAATAGTTACAGCTATTCAGTGACTGGATTGTCTATGCTTCATGACTGCTTTAAAATATAAAGGCATTTAATTCAATAATATTTTACTGTCATTTGAAATTCAGTAAGGAATTTGTATGTGTGGGTACAGGTTATGGATGCGTCTCATTACCAGTTACAAAGTTTAGCTTTTCGTACATCTGGAAAATATATGGTTATTTCTGAAGTGAACTGAAATAACAAAGCATCTGTTATACTTGTGCACATTTGATGCGTAAATTTTGAACTATTATCATTCGCAGCGCAGTAATCTGTAAAGTTTTCATATAAATGTTTTTGTATATTTGCCATCTGTGATACTTTAGGTTTAATGCACCAGCTTAAGTATTTGGTTTCTGCTAAAAATCAAGTACCAAAGAAAGAAAAAAACGTCAAAATCCGACATTTCCCTGTTATTCGTATTGAATTCAAAACGCGAATCTTCAACTATCTCAAAAACTCATTTCCGCATAGATTTCTGAAGTCGGTACAAGCAATCATACTACATTTTTTTAAAATGTAAAATAGCAATTTGCAATGTAAAAATGGGAAAGCAAGACGATGAAAATACAAATTTATGAAGTTCGATTAATATATATATGCGTGCTTACGAAGTTTGAAAGGATGTATAAAACGTTTTACTTAGAGGTGCAGCATGCGAGTTCATGGCAATTTTTAAAATAGTAGACATAAAACAGAATAATAATATAGTTTTTATTAACGCCTTCTGGTGTTATAAAAAGAAATGCATTTACAAAAAGAGTAAACTTTTCGATGTAGTATTTTTATAGTTTTTTTTCTTTATTCTTTTCACCGACACATTTTTTCGTTATTTTTAGTACAGATGAAAATGCCATTAACGCAGATAAAGCAGAGAACTTTCGTTCATATACTTTTTTCCGCAACACTTTTATCTCGCTCTGAAACTCCATTTTTATTTGCATCATTGGCTAAAAATTCTGTTCAATTTTTCTAACAGCAAAAATGTCTTTTTCAAACTTTCCATTATGGGGAAAAAGAACTTGATTTTTTCCCCTCCTGCGTTAGCACGACATTACTGACCGGTATCTTTTTTTTTTTACCCTTGAGACTTCCAAACGCAGAGTTGTACTTCTTTTTTTATTTCTTTCTTTTTTCTAACCGAATTCAATCCTAGTTTATCACTAAGTTTAGAATACATTTGAGGGAGAAAAAATATTGATTTCGTAAAATTTATCAAAGTGTTCAGACTATGATCTTCGTACATAAAAAAAAACTAATTACACGTTTTAAAGTTGTAGAGTATGTTTACGAAAGTACACAAGTACTGAAGTAGAAAGGAATGACTTTATTAAAGTAAATGGTAACAGAAAATCATTTACGATGATCTTCTTTTAAAACGTGAATTTTGTCATTCGAAAAAAATTTAATTGCAGTCCGGTTTTCAATTTAATTGAAATAAACAAATGAAAAACGCTCTTTTGATAAATAATTATTCATCACATTTCATTTTGTTCCTTCCGAAAATTGTTTACAAATCAGACAAATGACTTACTGTTAAAAAAAACCCTTAAACATGCAGCTAGAGAAGCATTTTTTTTTCTTTGCTTCCATTTTATGCAGAATATTTTTGTAATGATGATTTCGTTTTAATAAAATTTATAACTTTTTAAAAATGAATTACAAGTTTTAAAATGTAGGCGCATATTAGTATTCATTTTTTCTTTCATTTGCTTTTATATCCCAAAATTCTACCTTTACACTAAAATAATATAAAATTATATACTTTCTTATAAAAGTAGGAAAGTTTTCTTAGCGTTAATAGGAAAATATAAAGTGAGTAAATTAAGCTTTAATTAAGAAGGGGCTTTAGTATTTCAGAAATATAATTGTTACTTCTTTGTAAACATTGATGTCTTATTCAGTTTTTATGAAGACGCATGTTAAGTTCTTATTTATGGAAGAAAATTGTTTTGAATTGTGCATATGATATTTTTATCTATCTGGTAAAATTATTCAGTAATTCGTATCATCGTATGCTAACTATTAATTATTTTGTGAGCACATTAAACTTGAACAATCGCTAATGCTTAAACCAGGAACGAGAGGAAAATTGGTGTGAAGAATTCCCCAACTTTAAAGGCAGCGTAAACCGCAATTGGACATCAAATTGTAGCCCCTATCGTTACAGACGTAACCCACATATAAGTTAACCTTTATAGGATCTTAACAAATGTTAAAATCCTGAGTTATATCGTGTGCGTAGAAAGCTATCACCGCACTACTCGACGCAATCATATTCAAACATAAACACAGATGGAACTAAAATTTACAAATACCCATTAAAAACACAGCTTTATTTAAAATTGCATCAAATATAAGTTATGAAAAACCGCAAGTTATAGCAAAATCAAGATAAAATCAATCAATGAGGTGAAAATGAATGAGTGAAATGAGGTGAAAATGAAAAGCACAAAATTCAAAATGATTTCTCTGTACCTTAATGCATGTTTCTCACAGCCTCTAAAATATATTTATTACATTAGATTACTGTAAAGAAAATAAACTTTTTACTGTAAAGTCTCTATAGCGGAAAAGTAGCGATTAGAAATAGCGTGAATAGGCATACTAATTATTAATAATGCTTGGTTGTTCCTCATATGAAATAGTTGGCACATGTGTAGGTGACCTGACTTAAATAAAGGTTAAATACCTTTTCTTTACACCCTCAGTGTACAGTAGGATGGTCACAAGGTACATGGGGAAAACACTTTTTCAACTGATCTTTTGCGGCACCCCCCCCCCCCCTAAAATGTGCCAATCGACTGGAAAATGTGATTTACGAAGTTTCAAGTCATTTCGATGGTATTAACACATGCCGCAAAGTAAAGTTACAAAAAATAGTAACTTTTAGCGAAAAATCGTAGGTTTTAATCTGTAAAACTGAAACTTCTCATTTTAGAAACTTCGTTTTTTTTTTCTCATTTTATAGGGAGTTTTATTTTCTCGACTAGTCAACGATTACCGATACAACGAAATATATGTTTTAACGAAAGAAATCTTCAGCCCCGATTTGATTTCCATTACGTTGCCTGAGTTCCATTACTACTAAAACCTCGTTACAAAAAACAAAACTTCTGGTAATTTGAAATTCATTGTAGCAGGATTCCCATGTGCTATAGTTATGTCTCTAAAACTCAAAGTTAAAACAAACAACTGCGTGTAAAAAAGACATTAGCTGTGAGGGCATTAAATACGGAACGTTGTTTTCCTCCACGGTGGTCAGCGCTAAACAATAGCTTAAAAATCAATGTCTTGTAAGGACTTGCGTATTTGCATTTAGCATGCCGCTACCACTTCTTAGAAATTGGTTTAAAAGGAATTTTGATGTGCGAAACAGATACGCCCACTAGTCCTCAACCAGATATTTTTCAAGAATTTCAGGATGAGTGGTGAAGCAATTCAATGTTCAATGCAAGTATAGAAGATTAAAATGTTAAAAATAAAACAATCAATTCAGGTGCCAAGCTTTCTTTTTGAAAAATAAAAACAAGAGCAACATAGGGATGGCTACAAGGAATTCATTCAACTTTGCTTAATTTATTTAGGGAGTCTTTATCCAAACAACGTTACTTTTCGAGTACCTGGCGCTATTCATCACACCAGATGGATGGCAATGCCATATCAGGCAATTCTAAGCAAAGGGATGTAAATGAACTTTTAAAGTTCCTTATAAAACGCGTTTAAAGTTCAAGTCCTAAGTAGGTTTTCATTTAACTTTTTTTCTAGATCATGCTATATAACAGCCCCTACCAGAGTTAGTAGTATCAACTCTTGCCCTAAAGCAGAGGAGAGGTTACCTTTAATTTTGTCAATTACGTACCTCTGCTTGTCACCGCCTCATATAATCCATAAAAATATATCTTTTTAGGGATCAGTTTTCCTTAATTGGTTTAGAGATAAAAGTAATGAAGATATTTGGTTGTTTAACATCAATATTTACAGAAAAGTATGGTTTATTGTCCGCGATCCAGCTTTGGCCCCCAACCAAGATCTGCAGTTATTAAAATCTTTGGTTCAATATAAGAGATGAAAATGATGTAGACACAGAACTACCTAAAATATTTAACCATGTACTTAAACATATACTGAGTCCCTGAACTCAGAGAAGGTTGTATTTTTTTTTTTTTTTTTTGTACAGCAAAAATAAAATCCGAAGTAATAGATAATGAAGATGATTGAGATGATACGGACACAAAAGCACAGTTCAATCTGAAAGAAGCTTAGTTTATTGGACAAAGTAGAGAATTTTTTTATTTATCCTTAAACTTTTTCAGATATTCAATATTTTCAAGAGATTCGAAATCGATACAAAGATTTTTAATACTGATCTTGATGAATAGTGTGTAAACCAATATTATGTTAAAGCTAGAAAGATGTTAAACAGTTCAAGGGTTGTCAGTGGCACAGATGAAAGAGATATAAAACTAATTTCTAACGAACGAATTTCTATTACAAGTTATGTCTGAATGCAGGCACATTTTTCCAAAGCTATCAAAATCTGATGATGATAATAATGACTTATTCCTCCTGTCTAGCCGCAAGCTAAAACAGTTCCATGAGCCCAAGAGTCTTCAAAAATCATACACCAGGAGGGGGCTGGAGTAAATGTCCTCTTTGTCCAGTACCGCACAATGCAAAAGATGATCTGGAGATGCTTGCACTAATTTACATTTAGTACAGGTCTCAAAAGTTTTCTCACTTTAATGAAATGAAAGGCACTTGATGTGCCCACTTGCAAGCCTACTGATTGTTGTTTGGACTAAGGCCCCTATAGTGGAGGAGCCGACGCATCCGCCATTTTGGAGCAAACTTGATCCAGTGCTTCGCATCAACAGCATAGCTGCTGATGTTTAAATTCCTTTAGCATGTGTTAAATTGATTCAAATAGATGGCTGTTAATTGTGCAAACAGCTCCAAAAAAGGATTTCAGCTCTTCAGATTTCCAGCAGATGCAGAAAGAAAAAAGAAATGGATAATTAATAGCTCGCGAAGTAATTGGCAGCCTGGAAACGACGCCAACTGTTTCTTAAATTTCGCCAATGTTCACCTTCGCTCTCGGACTCTCTCGTTCCCTGTTTGGCAAATAATTGATAATATAGGTAGCTTTCCCTGTTGTATGCTTGCTCCAAAATGGCGGATGCGTCGGCCTCTCCAGTTATAGGGGTTCTAGTTTGGACGACTCTATTCGCCTTGGCGGAAAAGGCACCACTTGGGGACTGCCTATTATACCAGGGGTGAGTCGGATGAGTCTTCCATAGCTCTTGGTTCAAAGTTTTCATTTTAGAACAAATTTCTGAGAAGGTTAAAGTTCTTTTTGACACCAAACTTTCAGTGACACCTATCTTGACTAGGAGGTCCGCCGTGTCATTGCCAAAGGGACCAATGTGGGATGGAATCCAGTGGAGCATATCTCATGTTGCTAGGTTAGTTCTTCAAGATTTTTAAGGATTGAGACAGATTTTTTGTCTCTAACGTTTGTACCGTTGCTTAGATGTTGGATAGCACTGCGGCTCTCAGATAAAATCCATATTTCAGCAGAAGATGTAACCGTTTTGATGAATCTGAGAGCTTCATCAATGGCAATTAACCTGGATCTAAAAATGGAACACAAGTTTTGGTTTCTAGTTTTGAATTTATGAGAGCAATTAGCAGCTTTTATAAAGATGCCACTGCCACATGAGTTCCGGTCACTTTTGCTTCCGTCAGTATAAATTTTAGTTGCAGCAGCTGGTAATTGATTGGTTGTTATCAAAATCTACCATATCGAAGCCATTAGGACTTTAACTTGTCAATGACAAGGAATAACATAATGATGTATAATTTAATAGTGTTAGTAATAAAATGCATTGATTTTTTTTTTTTTTGTTTTTGTTTTGAAATTTTAACTTATTGCTTTCTCTTCTGAACTGCTTAGTTCCTTTATTTTTAATCAGTTATTTGTTGCATTTAATTTTTAAAATACTTTCAAATGAAGCCTTTTTAATGAATAAATTAAAACTAACAAAGAGCAAGAAAATGTAATTGAATATTGTATTGCTTTTAGGTATTTGCAGGAAAATTTCTTATTGGTGATATTTTTCACGACCTAACCTGAAAAATGAGAAGTACCATTCTGTGAATTTTGTTTAAAAATAGATGAGATATATCATTACGAAGATAAAATTTCCTATAACATGAGACCAAAACGAAGTTTCTAGGATGAAAAGTTTTGGTTTTAGAGAGGAAAAACTACGATTTTTTGTTAAAAATCTGTTTTTCGTAACTTTAGCCTCTTTGCGGCACGTGTTTATATTATCGGGTTAAATTGAAACATTGCAAATCATGTTTCCAGTCAATCGGCACAATTTAGGGTGGTGCCGCGGAAAAAATTCGAATTGATTTTTGTGACCACCTGAGTGTGAAAACATAAGCAACAAAAAAATTGTGTATTTGAGCATCTTACACGATGCTTTCTTGGATTGTCAATTCAAGGAAGCCCCTGCTTATGAGTAAGGCCATAAGTCCTATAATATCTAAGCTTAGCGTGGTTGTAGGACAAAAAAAGTTGTGGTAGATACTGTTGTATTAGAAAATTAATTTCTATTTATTCTTACCAATCACCGTTTAATTGCCCAAATGCATAAAAATTAACATAAGAAACATCGTTTTCACATTTTTAAAAAATTTTCAAAATTGTTATCTTAAAGAAGTATTTTTAGGCAATCTTTGGTAATGTAAGTAGAAGGAGAGACTCGGAGGCCCTTTTGCGGCTATTTTTGGAAAATGAATCTCCGAAAATGCAATATTAACCGAAATGCATCTTCGATTATGTTATGGAGAGGGGCTCAGGGCTCTCTTACGAAACTTTTTCAAAATTGTAACTTTATTTTGCAGTTTTATACCCTATTTGTAGATGTTACGGGGGGAAATATTACAGGGCTCGCTCCCGCAAATTTTTGAATTTGAGGTCCTAAAAACGCGCATGGAGGCCGAAATTGAAGCACCACAATTGCAGTTGTTGTCAGCAGGACGTTAGGAGAAGGAGTTTTTGGAATATCTCCTCCGGAAATGTTTCAAAATTGTAGCCCTGAAAACCGAGTTTACTATGATATGCGACTATAATGATGTTCGTGAGAGTGGAGACGCTCCTCCGGAAGTTCTTCTAGCATGCAGCTTTTAAAATTTCGTTACGGTACATCTTCCTCGGTAATCCTTCCTCGACAACTTTTGAAGTTAAAATTCAAAGAGCGCAATTGTAGATTGGGGGTCTGCGACTGTGTTATGGAGAGGGGGTAGTTTTTTTTTCAAAATCGGAATTTTTTTTCTTTTAATGCAATCTTAGGTGCTTTTAATAATAGGGAGGGGGCGTTTTGTGGGATTTTCGGTGGTGGCACTCTTTTCGGAGATTTTCGAAATTCAAGTCGCATAGCCACAAAAGTTGGGTCCCACACTAATACACATAGATTGGATATAGTCAAAATGGGTTCAGCTATTCAACACACAATGAATGTCAAAATTCAGGAATTTTCACGAATCTGACACTTTTTTCTATTTATAGCAGATATAGAAGAAAGTAAAAATGAGTCAAGAAAAATAATTAAAATACCTTGAGAGCTCTGCTTCTACTTCCAACTGCATTAAAGGTTTGGTACAAATAATCTAAAACGTTATTGAAAGAACATTGAATTCAAAAGTGGTAGAAATGATGGGACTAAAGTGAAATGAAAAATTCGACTCGAACTAAAGATAATTAATGAAGAAAATATATTTATTGCAGCGAGAAGGGCTAAAACATATGTCATTCGCTAACATCAAAATCAGTTCATTACGATTTTCTCGGAGCAATTAAATCCGGTAATAGCTCTAGAGCATAGTGGTTAAAGTTCTTGCAATTAATAAAGAAAGAGATGGACAAACAGTTTAAAACAATTAAAAAAAAACCTTTATATTCGCTATCAACCCGCCCCCTTCCTCTCATCGCGGTCAGACGTATTCATTATACAGAACTGTGCTATACTTCCGTAAAATGCATAGATAATTTTAAAAGAAATCAAATCGTCTGATTTTTTTTCCAGCGGACAGTAACCCCATTCTGTCTTTGAGGTTATCTTTATTTGAAATAAAGGCACGGCTACTAAATTTTATGAGAAAAAACACTTATTTGATGTTGGATAAGTTTAAATATGTTATTCTTCCAAAAATTTAATGTTAAAAAAAATCCCTTAAAAAAATTCCCCACTCCAAATAAAAATTGGGAACTGCCCCAATTTTCATCATAATCACCCTCTAGGAGCCCCTGTCTCCTTATAACTACATTTTCACGAATGCAGACTGGAAAAGTACGCCTGAAACGATTGTAAACCAAGTCCAAAATATTTTGATCGTTCAGTTGGTTTACCTTACTTCTGAACGACATTTAAAAACTCTTCCCGCATTAAATGTATCAAAAGATAAAAGTTGAAACTGAAAAACAGGGAGGAAGGGAATTTTGTTCCGGCAAAAAGTAGGGGACATCTTGAGATTAAACTGATTCATCATAATCAGCAAGATGAGAAATTTTGTTATCGGTTATCGTTCATAAAAGCTAGATTTCATTCAGACATACAGTGGCTCCCAAAAGTGTTCGTACACCTACGATTTTCAATGAAATAGGCCATTATCCATTGGTTAGAATTAATATTTCGGAATAGGTATTTTATTATAAGATCTATGATCTATATTTAACAAAACTACATGAAAATTTTTAATAAAACATTAAAACATAATTTTTAAAAAATCAAAAACCAAAAAATGCCGGAAATTTTATCTCACAAAAGTCTTCGTACACTTTGAAAAAATGTCAAAAAATTAGTAAATAATCTAACTTTTTACAAAGTTATTATTAAGTAAAACATCATGCAGTATCAACAAGAGCTTTTAAACGTCTGGGAATAGATTTCATTGTTTTTTCTTTCTTTTTTTGCGTAATTTCTGAGTAAGTGTTCAACCCCAGTTTGAGTCTTACTGTTTCTAGCTCTATTTTCGTTTCAAAGCTGTATTTTCGTAATCTAGCCCCCAGATATCTCTAAATATGTTACATTAAGTTCAAATCTGGAGATTGAGGGGGTATTTCTAAGCTTAAGGACAATTTTTGAGGCACCAAACGCAAACGTGTGCTTCTTATCGTTATTTCGATAAAAAACAAAGTTGTTTCCGATTACCAAATTTTGGGCTAATAGTTTAAAATTGCTTTTTAAAATATTTAAATGAGCAGCATGATTCATTATTTAATCAAAAAATTTCAAATTTCCAAGTCCTGATGCTGTAATGCACCCTCACATTAAAACACTTTCACCGTCCTGATTAACTGATCCAACTAAGTTCTTCAGATTAAATTCCTCATTTTTTTTTTATTTACAATTATACAACAATTTAACCCAAAATGTTAAATTTATTTTCATCTATAAGTAAAACGTTGTTCCAAAACGTTTTGAGCTTATTTATCATTGATTTTGCGACGGAAAGCGTAAACTTACTATTATTCGCACGAACAAGAAAATTTCTGCAGGAAGAGGTCCCATTTAATCCAGTTAATCAGAGAACTTGGCGAACAATTTTAGGTGAAAATTAAACGTAAAATGTTTTATTCAATTCTGCAGAAATTTTTTCAGCACTCAAATGTGTATTTTTCATAATTTTTTTAACTGTAAACCTCCGATCACGCATTGTTAACTTTGCCAGTTGACCTTTTCTTACCGTGTTTTCGATCCTATACTTGTCTTTAAAGCATTTTATCAAGCACTTCACTATAGAATGGTATAAATTACTTAATTTAGAGACATTTCAAACCAATTTACCGCTACTGTGAGTAAACAATTCAAATTTCGAATGGTGTTTGTGGTGTTTTTCAAATACCAGTCATTTTAAAGTAATAAGCACAATATTAAGGAATAAATAAACAAAAAATTAAAGCCAAATGACTTTTAAGGGTCAACACAATGCAAAAATAATAAAGAAATGACATATGATAGTTTTAATCATGAATTTATTCGAAAAAATTTGAGTGTACGACGACTTTTGTGGCGTATTATTTCTCCGTCTCTTCATTTTTTGACAAATTTCAAAAATATAATCTGGCAATATTTTGAAAAAAACTACTGAGTTTTATTCAGAATGGCATAAGAATGGTGTGAAAAAAAATTGGACTTCATATTCAAATTCAGTTTTGCGTTATTTTGGTTTTACTACAAAATTTCAAGGTGTACGAACACTTTTGGGAGCCACTGTATATTTTGTAAATGATAAAAAAGGAATAGGATACATAACACAACAAGAGCAAAACAATGCATAGTCATTACAAGAGTTTAAAAAAATCGATCTGCGTTAACACTGCGTTAATAAAACGATGGTAAACGAATGATAAAATGTAATTTTTGGAATCGGATTAAAAGACGAATTAAAAAAGGAAATATCCCGG
The DNA here is from genome assembly GCF_026930045.1 of Uloborus diversus. NCBI lineage: Eukaryota > Metazoa > Arthropoda > Arachnida > Araneae > Uloboridae > Uloborus > Uloborus diversus. Next base: position 88,520,979 of record NC_072731.1, on the reverse strand, counting down.
AAAAAATATAGATCGTGAAGTTCTAAAATATTTTCCTAGAGATCAATAACATAACTTTAATGAAATTTCCAAGAAGAAAGCCTCTAAAAATCACTCTCACATTCAAAAGATTCCAAGAATTTCAGTAATTTGATGAATAGTTTATTAGACTTTAAAACGAGAATAAATATCAGAAGAATCAAAGTAAACATCTCTAAAGAATGTATCCTCGAGCGATGGTTGACCCAGTTTGAATAAACGGCGAATTTCAGAGCAGATTCAATTACAGATTAAATGCCGGGGGAGATAAAACTGTATCCTTTGAAGGCACAGCAATCGCCGTCATTGGATACCCAGAGCGCTGTTGAAATTTCTTAGCGTCATTGCCAAGGTGCTAAGCCTGATTTATTATTCTCTTGCTAATAGCTTGAGTGCATTTTAAGCAGAAAAGTAAAAGGGTTTTCTTAAACCGACATTTTTTAATATTCAATTATCTCTGCGCATTGAGCAGCAGCAAAAGTAATCTTTGTGATTACAACATGATATTTAGTGCCTCAAATGAAACATATGGTAAATTTTATGGCTGACTTTCAGTAAAACCTGACAGGGGTGGTAAACTGTGCCGAAGAAAGTGAAAATGTGACATGTTTGAGGCCTCCTGGTTCCATGCACTGAGGCTCCACCATGGTTTTTGTATGTAATTTTTGTAATAATATATATAAATTATTCAATAGCCTCGTTAGTTGCATGGCTCACCCTCTGCGCTGCCAAAAAAAAATGGCGGTTTTTGTATCGAAAAATACTAAAAAGTGCAGTTTTATAAGCCTTTATCTCAGTGCACTGAGGGACAGTGTAGAACTGGATACCTGTATTTCAAATTAGAGTATGTGTATTATCACAAACAAGTGACAGAACTAAGGACAATAGTTCTGCAGGCTCATAAAATGCACTTCAAGATGAGGATATTGCATAGAAGTTAACGACGCATACAGTTAGTTGTACACAAGTTATATGCTTTGTCTTGCATTTTTTTTACTGTCCCACTAGACAGTTAGGTAATTGTACCCTTTTCTTGTAATGTCATAATATTGTTTTTATCCTAACTAATAAAATATGACTTTGAAATTGTTTGCTATCATGGTAGTTTAGTGCGGAGAAAATAATTTTTGTAACTATAATGTACAGCCTAAAATAATAGAAAATAAGTAATTATCAAAAAAAATTGCTATCTTAATTAAAATATTTACAAATATGCCTAATATACTTTCAATAAAGTGTTACAAATAACATTTTTACCGCAATAACTTTTTTTTTTTTCACTTTGCTTCCAATTATAATATTATAAAGTATGCAAGTAAGCATAATCAGTCTACACGCAAGTCTATAACTATTTTATGGTAAGTATTGGATCATACTAGTTTATTAAATAGTATCTGGAAGTCCCTGGGGGAAAGTTTAAACCAGGATATGTTGATTGAACTTGGAATGGAATAGTTCATTTTACTGTTTTGAAATACGTATTGTGTTCTTGAAAAGAATTTGCCCATAGTACTGTCACTTGTTTGTGAAAATATACATACTTTATGACCCTCAGTGCACTGAGATAAAATCTCGTGAAAACTACACTTTTTAGCATTTTTACTTCCTTTTACAAAAAAGGGAGTATTGTATTCGCGAAAACATTTTCACTCAAAAATCGGCCTTAATTTCCATTTTACTCACCCCCGAATGATTATGAGTTTATTTTTTTGACTCAACAACACATAGAACGCATAGACACGCGAAATATCCATTTTGACGATTCCCGAGTTAATTACAACCGAGTTTTCTCGTGACGTCTGTATGAATGTATGTATGTCGCATAACTCAATGTCCAAGAAAGTTGAAATTTAGTACGTAGACTCCTAGAGGGGTCTAGTTATGCACCTCCCCTTTCGGTTGCGTTCGGGTGTTTCTAAAGGGGACGTTTGCCCCTTTTGGGGGGAATCATTGTTAATTTCGATGTAAACTCAAGTGGTGTTATAATTTGGCGGACACTAGGCGATATATCGCCAGTCTTTTGGTCGCCAAGTTTTGTCGCCAGCTTGGCGAGAAATTTGGCGATTTTTTTTTTTTTTTTAATCTGGTTTTAATTTGGCCACTGTTGGTGATATTTAGGGAGTAAATTATTGAATCATAATAAAACTGCCAGTAATGAGAAAATGACATTAAATTGGAGTAAAAGGAAGTCATGTGATGCACAAATCAGCTCGTTTGATTGAAAAACCACCATTTTTCGGCAACGCAGAGAGTGAGTCAAGCAATTAAGACATGCGAAATATCCATTTTCACGATTCCCGAGTTAGTTACAAAACGTTTTCTCGTGACGTCTGTATGTACGTATGTAAGTGCGTATGTGCGGTTGTGTGGATTTATGTCGCATAACTCAAGAACGGTATGTCCTAGAAAGTTGAAATTTGGTACGTAGACTCCTAGTAGAGTCTGGTTGTGCACCTCTCCTTTTGGTTGCATTCGGGTGTGGTTCGGAGATTAAACTATTGAATCACATTAAAATTACCAATATTGGGAAAATGACATTAAATTGGAGTAAAAGGAAGTCATGTGAGGCCCCCATCAGCTCGTTTATAAAGGCTCGTATATATATACATTGTGCTCATTTTCTTTTGCAATTTTACAAAAGCAGAAATGCGTACAATTAAATGTAGATGCAAAAGAAAGTATTAAAGACCAACCTGTAACTTCATTAATGGGCCGTTCCACGAAAAAGTAGTCACTTTGTCCCGAACGTGACGGTCCATATAGGTCATTTAAAAAGAGATATCTTTAAAAGGTAATGACACATTTTTTAGCTTTCGAAATCACACATACGTTTGTAATATGTTAAGCAACAAAATGTTGTTCATCACCATTTTAAAGTATCATGTTTAATGAAATATATGAGGCGTCAGGTGCGAGATAAAAGGACCGTTTTCCGTGGAATGACCCTCATTGGCATTTTTTCTCCCTCCCCTCTCCCTCAAGATTTGTTCAAATATTTTGCACATGTCCGCGAGTTTCCGCTTGCTAGTTCTTGAAGAAAGACAGATGAGAGTGAAATGAAAAATGTCTTTTTTAATTCGTTGGCAATACGGAATACAAATGTAGAACTTGGGATTGTTTTTACATTACAAACTAATTCCAACAAAATATAAATGGTTTGTCGTGATAAAAGAAAAATATTAATACTGTAATATGTAATTATCTATGGCCGTTTGGGTTTTTAAAAAGTGACCGATTTAGAATTACAAGGAATTTAGTCGTATGGTGGCCAGTGGTGAGTGATTATTTTCATGTTTAACGTAAACGCCTGCTCTAATGATCTTTTTTCGTTTTTGTAAGATATATTTTAGGCCAGAGCTTGTGATAAAAGAACTACATTTGATTAACAAATTGGATGAAGGGGATTTACATGTGACTTTTTAAAACTTTGAAAAAAAAATATATGTTAATTTTTTTCTTTTGTTTTTTTTTTGTTTTTTTTTTTTTGTTTTTGTTTTTGTTTTTAATTTTTACTAACCATTGAGAAAGCAATGTGATATCTTAGCGATGAATAAAAACATTATTGCTTTTTAGCATATTTCATGGAAGAAACTGTTTTTAATCCAACCTAAAAACGCGTTTGACAAAAACACAGCATCAATTACTCCGAAAGTTTGAGACAACAGAAATAAAAGCGGATTCACTCTTCACATGTTTTTAAAATAGTTCAGTTCGTAGAAATATTAATTTAATAGCTTTCATGGCTATATTCCAAGATCTTGATAATAAAATAACGTATATTATGTTATTTTAAAGCAAAATTAATGTACGATAAAAACATATGCTGGCGGAAAGTTCTAAATTCAGTATTTCGTAATTCGTATAGTTAAACTAGAGTGAGATCAAGCGTAACATGTTTTAGGAAAAGGGTAAAAATTTTAATTTCATTTATTTTCATTTCTAAATTCTATTTTTTTTTTTGAAAAAGTTTCTTTGAGCCATAATTTTGATCTAACTGATAAGCATTAACGAAACTGGTGCTAACCAGTAGCTAACAACTTTATCAAAGCTGGAAATACATTAAATTCTAAAACAGAAAAAACTTCGAGAAATTGCTTATTGCTTATATTCTTGCTATACATATGCTTATGATTTTAGTTCTCGTTGAAATTCATTCGCTATGCTTATTGCATCATATTAACAAAGAGGCACACGTGTATGCATTTCCAATTTCAACTTAAAAGCATGGAAATAACACTTACTTGTTTTCTATTGCAAGGTTGCAAAGGTTTCCTATCACCATTTTCTCACACACTTTGTTAGAAAATTGTATTTCTTTCTTTAGTCCACTTTTCCATCCTTCTTACTATAGTCGCTAAAGACACAATGGGTGACTTCCAAATTCTAAAAACCTAACATTATTCACTTAACAGTTTTTCAGAAAAGTTTTACTTAATACGTAGTTTTTAGAAACATTCAACCTTGATAAACTGTACGTCTCTTTTACGAAGTGACAGATTAACGTAAAAATCCAAACACTAGATAAAGAAATGGATTTTACTTTCTGATATTAAAATTTGTTTTAACGATCTTCCTCAGTAGTTCATTAGTTCGTACATTTTGCTTATGCTACACTTTAACACTATGATTTGCTTCAAAAAGAGAAAAAAAAAATCGCATTTCAATTAGTGCAGCATTATCTTCGTCAGCTGATAACTAAGAATTATGCTTAAGTTAAACAAAAGGTTCCTGAAGAGAGGCTACTTGCGAACACACTCTTTACAAAGTTCCAAACGAGATTCCGGTGATCCCACCGCGGAAAGCTGATTCAAGGCAAGTCTCTTGCCAGGGCCGATCCTAGCAGGTGTGCAGAGTGTGCGCCGCACAAGGGCGGCCAAAGCAAGGGGCGGCCGCAGGCCGCATCATATAGTTCTTATATTCAAGCAAAATTCCTCAAGAATTTCTCGCAAGATAACTTATAATAAGTAGAATAAATATGCTGATTTTTATATGTTCAATTGTCAAAGTATGTGCCGATTTTCTGACAGAGCATAGCATAGTTTAAGAAAAATAGAATGTGAGTAAACATTGTGTTGGTTCATTGTCCATTAATATCTGCTCTTAACACACATGCTTCATTTGGTTGCAAAGCTTGTGACAGAACCGGTAATCAGGCATGGATACAGGGGAGGGGAAAGGTCCCCTTCTGAAGCATGAAATGGTGCCGTCTAAAAGGAGCACCGAGGGCGGCCACTAATGTTTACCCCCCAAGCTTTTATAGACCTAAACAATGAAGACATATGTTATTTATTAAAAAAAAGCTATACTGATTAGATACTCTCGCAAGCATTTTAAACAACAAACTGTGTAACAAATTCTGTGTTTAACATTCGTGGATGCGTGGAGAGAAAGTGGAAAATTGCGACTCCCTTGAGAGTAACATATATGAATGACGAACTAAAATGTTGTACTTTTCTCCCTTCACGACAATTTTTCTGATTAAAATCTTGAATGAACTGCCCGGTTTCAGATCAGTTAGGAGGACAGGGCCCTTGCCCCTGGGAAGCAAATTTAAATGTAGCTCCAAAACGAAGATCCAAAAGGATGCCATGACCTCCTTGACGAAACTAAAGAAGGCTTAAAATTGCGTTTCTAGGACTTTACTTTCGGAAAATTTCGCTGGTTGAATGATCGATCTTAAGGAACCAATTAAGTCTCTGATTCACCTCTTTCACCTTAACTTAATCAAACATAGCCTAAAAATGTTGACTCCAAAATCCAAAACGTGTTTTCAGACGACAACCCTTCCTATCATCAAACGTCATATAAAATTGCTTTGGCATTTTTCGAAATTTTTGCAGTGGAGAACCCCGAAATCCATTCGCAAACATTACTACCAAAGACAGTCTCAATTAGCGTCTTTAGAGAAGCCCCTAATTCCACCCCCTCTCACTTAACGTATTGAAAAACAAACTAAAATTGCGTTTTTCAAACATCAGTTTCAAGAACTTTTGGGGAAAGACCCCGGATCCCCCTTTTCTCCAACACAATCACTATACCTGAAAATTTCGTTTTTAGACGGTTCCGTGGAGCCACACCTTCCTTCCTAAACTATCCTGAAATTGAGTTCAGTTTCAAAAACACATTTCGTGAGGGCACACTGAACCCCCGCCCGGTCCCCTTCCATCCCAAAGATAGCCTATAATGGATTTCAGTTCCGAAAAATATTTTGGTTCGGAATATTTTCGCGTTTTCCCTATTGTTTTCAAATCTAGCCAAAAACGGGTTTTTGAAAAAATAGTGCTGAGAAATTACCGGAGGATAGCCGCCAGATCCCCTACAGTCGCCAAAGACGACCTAAATTTGCATTTTAAACTTACATTTCGAAATCTTTCGATGGGAGACGATTGAAACTCCCTCCCTCTTGCAACGTCAACAAAGGTACCCAAAATTCCGAGTTTAAAATTTCAGTTTTGGAGATTTTTCGCGAAGAACGCCGATCCTTCCTAAGCTACAGTCTTAAAAAATAGCTTCAAATTGATTTAAATTTTGAAAGAATTTTAGGAAAGAACTGCAACATTACATTCACCTAAAGTCTCGAAAAAGTTCCTAAAATTGCGATATTTGACGTCAATTTCGAAAATTTCCCCATGCACCTTGAACATACTTGACTCTTTTGTCCTTGCAACCAAACACAACTAAAGATTAACTAAAAATATTTTTCATACGCCAATTGCGATAGTTTTTTTGGAGCAATCCTCCTCCCCTGAAACCTCCCCCCACGCTTCCCCTTCCTCCGTCCCTTCTCTGATGTCACCGAAGAAACATAAAATGCGTTTTTACGACTAGTAAATTTTGGTATTTATTACTTTCTTCAAACATATAAATTGTACCTAAGGAGTTTCTTACTATAAAAATTTCTTCCTTTTTATAAGATCATTCTTCTGTCCCCCCCCCTCTTTTTTTAAATTCGAACTTGGCATAGAAATTTAAAAAAAGATTTATATAGACGCTAAAGATTAGTCAAAATATGCAAATTACTCTTGAGGGGCGGCACATTAGGTCTTTGCACACGGGCGGCCGACACCCTAGGATCGGCCCTATCTCTTGCAGAAACTTCTAAATATCAGGACTGCTTTCGGAAATATGCCACCGGTTACAACGCATTTGGCCACGGTGGCCTGATCGGTAAGGCATTGGACTTGGGGCTAGAGGGTCTCGGGTTCGATCCTCGCTGTCGTCATTAATGGTGATTGGGCGACGTTAAATATGTTCGTGGTCACAATGTCCTCCAAGTGAAACGATACCTCTGGGGGTGCCAGACCAGAAAGTTATTCGGCTCCTGGTATGGTTCTAAATTCTCGAACTGTCCATAGATAGCACCACCATCTATTGGGTTGTCTTCTGAAGCCAAGGCGCCTGGCACGCAGTCCTTCATAGTTTGAGGGCCAGAGGTTCCTTTGATAGTTGATAGTTGGTTACAACACCACCGAGTGGTTAGTCAGTTTGCAGTTGCTACTGTTATTTTTCTGGTATTATTTTTTAAAATGGTATATTTTTGTTTTCCCGGTGCCACCGTTCCTTATTTCCGAACGTACCGCAGAGGCTCAACAACGAGGAAAAAAAAGGAATTTAAGAAAAATGCATAAATAAATAAATAAATAAATATATATATATATATATATATATATATATATATATATATATCTTATCCTATTTATATATATATATATATATATATATATATATATAAATAGGATAAGATCAGATTCTATAATGCAGTTTCCACCATGATTTGAAAAATTAGGACGGAATTCATTATGTTAGCTTGATTTTTCGGAGACAAGTTGTCTTATTTGCAATCTTCTATTGCGTGCGAAATTGGCTGGGGTCACCGTGGTTCTATGGTAGAAGCTTCGTCTTCTAAACCGGGGGTTGTAGATTCGATTCTTGCCGGAGCCCTGGGTATCATTTTCTTCTCTTGTGTTGTAAATATTTCCTGTGTCTGTACGGAGGTAAGGCGCATTGTACACAGTCCTCTATGTATGTGAAGCATTAGCGTCCGTTGAAATAAATTAGTAAAGTTGTTTGGCTTATTTTTAGTAATAGTAATATTATGTTTTTTTTTTCTCTTCTTTATTTTCATCCCATTAGGTACACACAAAAAAAAAATGATACAGATAAAGGCTATTTGCCATGTTCACTTTGGATGAATTTATCAACACTTCACCGGTTACAACGCGAGGCTGGTCAGAATACGGTTATTACGTCACTGACATATATATATATATATATATATATATATATATATATATATATATATATATATATATATATATATATATATATATATATATATATATATATATATATATATATATATATATATATATATATATATATATATATATATATATACTAATGATACTCTAGTACTCTAGGTAGAACAGCGTTCTTCTTTAACATTCCCGGTTACATCGTTACCTAGTTCAACAGTAGATAAAGCTGTGACTAAACAGAGGGTAAAACTTGAAACAAGACCGGATTGTCCAAAAAATGCCATGTGATCTCGTTGACCACGCCGTTACTATGGTGAGAGATAGTTAGGAGCAATTGCAACTGGGGCCACCGCCAGGCCGTGACCGCACGCATTTCCAAACGCTTGGCGGTGCCACCAGTGTGACCGTTCCCGTTCCTTGTCTCCGAACTCCCCGAAATTGACAACATTTGTTCATCACAACATGCTTATGTTCGACAAACCTAACCGGTCAACCGGTGAGTAACTGGTTGCTAACCACAGCATTTTTGAGAGCTACCGGTTAACTGGTTGCTTCCGCTGTCGTTTTATGAGCCTCACCGGTTGAGCTACCGGTAGACCGCAACTCTAGCTGGTTGATTGGTTGATCGAACCACGTGACATTTTGGACCAGTTATATGTATTTATCACCTGCGTGCTATTCGTCTGCGTCATATCTGCGCAAGTAACCGGTGATCAACCGAAAGCGTTTGATGAAGCATTGGTAACCGCTGACGTCATTGTTGTCACGTGATTAACCAACCGGTCGCTACCGATCGTGTTCGTCGAACGTAAACCATGCTTTTTAAGACATGGCATATACCTCAAGAAATAATAAGAAGAAGGATGTGGGTGAAGTTGTTACATCTCATGAAATAATCATATCGGGTATGTTATTTTACCATTTATTTTGCGTAAATCAGTTTAGTGAATTTTGAGTGATGAAGCAAATATTCTTGAATGAATACATTTAATGAGTGATGGCAAAAAAAAAAAAAAAAAAAAAAAAAAACCGAAATCCAAGATTTATCTAGCATTATATCCTACATACAGGTACGTCTTTTTAATAATTTCATTATGAATAAAATTAAAAAAAATCGGTTTATAAATCTTTTAGACGTGGGACAATCCTCTATTTTTATGCAATTGAATTTGTATAGCTTAGTAATGTTTTAATTTCTGAGAACATAAACTTCGGGCTACTTTTGTTTGTAATATTTCGCAAATGGTTCTGATCTTGTTCATAAGTTTACGTGCTGTTTCGAAAAAACATATTTGCTGGTCTTATATTCAGATAATAGAACTTTATAGCTAATTACAGTTTGCGTAGAATAACTTATCGTTTCGAAGTCAATCAACACTAAAATTTTAGAAAAAAGGCATATTGCTCTTAATTAAGTTAAATAGTGGTTGATAATGTGAATTACCAATGGTTGTTCAGAGTAATAATTTAACTACCGAACTAACGAGTAAATGTTGTAGGAATAAATCTTAAAAGCTAAAGTTGAATTTTCTTAACTTTTCTGTAAGCAGGAAATCTGATTCTGTATGCATGGAACATTATACAGCTGTGATACGGTTTAATTGGGCAATAGAGAAACTGAGTACGTTTTAACATTTCTACCCTTTAGAAAAGATTACCGGTAATCTGACTTTGTTTTTTCTCTTAAGTAGGTTTTTTAGTTTTGATTTTTGGAAAATTAACATGTTCCTTACTAGCTCTCAAGTTTTCCTTTTTTTTTTTTTTTTTTTGCATTCATGTAACGTATTGTAAAGCTTAAAGAATAATTTTGCTTATTAGGAAGCAGATAATTCTTGCCTTTTAAGTTTTAAAAAATAAGGTATTTTTCTTTTTTCTTTTTTCAAAACCAAATACAAGGAATTGGATGGTTGGGATTTATTTTTTCGCATAATTTTCTCCGTTTTTCAAGATTCAAGCGATTGAATTAGCCCATAACAGTATATTTAGCGCAGTGTATCGGACAGAAATATATAAAAATGCCATTAAAAATTAGAAAACAAAGAACACGTACACACACAATTAAAGGAACTAAACTAGACCGATTTCCCACAAAGACCGAAAAGTTTGCATTTAAATTAAACAGTAATTGGTTATTAAACGCTTGCCTGGCCAATAAATACGCTATTGCAGAAAACGGTTTAACGTTCATGAGAACCATGTTCTAACTCTCAGCCATATACGATGTTGTATTTATTCAAACATTAAAATTTTGTACTTATGCTTCAAAACGTTTTTTGACGAACAAAGCAATTGTACAAAACTACAATAAGAAACATATTGGATGGCTCACGCTCTAAATCTCAGAATGTATTTCTGGTGCAAACAAAAATTTTTTCAATTTCTCTTTTAAAGAAAACCAATTAGTAAAGGCTCTACAATTTGTTCCTCAATTTCCTTTTGCAACACATTGCTCATAGTACCCGAACAGAAATAAACAATTTCATTTCATTTTCAATATTAAATTCAGTGTCATTCTTAAAATACTTTAACTTTTCAGTAAAAAACAAATGAAAATGACCTATGTTTGCATCTGATGCATTGCATGTTAGGGTTTCCAATCCCGCACCGAATTCAGTGTCGTGGGACAACGGGATTGTAAGAAGCCAATCCTACGAAATCCCGGGATCCCGAGGGATTGATTTTATTTTTCTTACATTAAATTTTAATGTCAAATAGAAAAAATTGTTCATTTTAGGAAGAATTACTTTTGTTACTTGAATTAGTAGCTTTTCCGAATTCCGTACACCAATTGCAGAGCACTACAAAGTCAGATCCCAATCAACAATTTTAGTTTTGTGTTTTAGTTTGCAAAAGTGGGCCCTAAAAAGTCCAGAGGGTCTTAGTAAAGTATTGTTCGTATGGAATGAGAAAAGATTTTAGCTCAAAAAATAATGCTGTTGATGGAAACACGTGTTGGGGCTCTGGTAATATTGGTTTTAACTGAGATTAAATATATGTGGACATTTAGCAAAAGATCCCTCTTAACTTCATCACCTTCTGAAATAGACTTTTTCTTTTCTTACGTTTAGTTTTTGCTCAATAACTGCAAATTTCGGACAAAAAATATATAAAGTTTATGTATAACTTCGGTAATTTTACCTTTTACTTTAAAGAGACAATTAAAAATTTGAGCAACTTAATTTACTGCACTGTCATGCGAGTCATTCTGTGCCTATTTTAGAGTCACGCCGAATATATAAAAAATGTCATGTTTTTTATTCATTTCTTCTTTGTAGAAAAACATTTTGCACTTTTTGTAAGTTAAAGGTTTTGATTGCATTCCTTAAGATAACAGAAGTGCTCCAACATTGCGTTCAGGCTACTCCAACGGGTTTTGCAACCAGTAATAAAATTTCCCTTTTTTTTTTCTAAAGCGTAATTTCCTGACTTTTAAACCTTAGTGATGGTTTTCAGAAATGTTTTGAAATTATATGCATTTTCTCAATTGATAACCCTATAAAAACTCAAACGTCCGGATAAGAATACCAATTCATTCTCAGAAAAATATACTCTATTTTAGTGTGTTCTTAAACGGTAAATCTATAGTTCATCATAAGACAAACAAATGTTTTCTTGCTCTCCTTGAAGTTATACGAGGAAAGTGATTCAAACTTTAGTTGACTTTTGTGAAAATAGTCATTTTGTGAGCGGCTAAAGTTGGAAAACGTTTGAATGGAAAAAAATTTGCTGGATTAGAAATACCGCTGGATTAACAGCAAAATCCTGCAGGATTTTTCCCGCTTAGTATCACGCAGGATCCCATGGGATTCAGGATCGGGATTTCGGGAATGGAAACCCTATTGCACGTACGAAATCGAGATACACTAACATTCAGTCGGGTCAAAACTTTAGGAGTTGCGTAAAATTAGTCCCTCTACCCCAGTATTTAGCTTGACTGCGTTTCTTTTTCTGCGAATACAAGTCCATGCCACACTCTTCTAGTTAAATATTTACACAAAGCTTATAATTTTTAGTGAAATCCCGTTACAACGAACACCAATGCAACAAAATATCCGTTTCAACGAAATAACGAAATAAATTTTCAGTTCCAACATAATTTCCATTGCATTGTTTGGTTTTCATTACAAAAAAATTCTCGGGGCAACGAACGCAATTTTCTATCCCTTGAAGTGCGTTGCTACAGGATTTCCCTGCTTTAGTTAGAAAATATAATGATGATTTTTATGCTTTTCCGAAGCTAACATGTCTAAAAATGTATACAATAAGAACGCATTTGTCAAATTTCAGGGATAAGGTTTTATTAAAGATTTCTTTTTCTCATGCAGTAAATTTTACTATTAAAGAAAAGAAATTCGACAGAGCTATAAAAATCTTGTCGTAAACGTATTTGTCTACATAAATACAGCTGCTATGAACTAGGAATTGGTTTTCGTGTTCCGGAAAGATGAGATTATTTCTTTACTTGAGAACGATGCTTTCTATCATAAAAATGTGATCATTTCAGAAAGTGGTAAGACCTTTTCGCCTTGAAGTAGGTATAACACAGAAAATTGCACATACTCATATTGACTGCGAAATTTTAAAAAGACGAAGCTACGAAAAAAATGTTCAGAACATTGAAACTAACAGAGCTTTTGCGACGTAAATAGGAAATAAAATATAAATTCAGTTAAAAAATGGAACAAAAAAAATATTGGTAAATAAATATCTAAAAGGGTAACGTCGACAACTGAACAAATTTCAGAATAAGATAAATTACTGATACTATAGTTTACAAATAATTACACGCAAATGTTTTAGCATTTGAATCTTTGCAAACAACTTCGTAAACTTTGTTTTTACGTCTAGTTTCGGTACAGTGCTGATGTTTTCTGTAAGGCTGCTGCGTTTTACTTATGCTAATGCGATTCGTAAATCGGTTTTAACTCTACCACTCAGTTAGCAATTTGACATGACTTAATAGCCTCAGGAAAAACAAAGGAATAGCCTAGAAATTTACAATTAGTTTTCTACCTAATTAACTTTGGACGTTGAATTAGGTCCTTAGCATAGAGTTCAGAAATGAGGGGACCACTATACCAGGAAGTTTGAATTACGCTGAGAAAAGCTGCCATACTTGATCATGAATGGAGAATCGGGTGGAGTAAAAAAATTTTTAAAGCGTAAGAGGTATGAATTTAATGAACCAAATTGCATACAATGTTAGCCATCTTTTTATTAACTTTCGTTTCTATTTACTGAAGGGGACACCACCATACCCCTGGTGACCCCCGTGAGTACACCTATGGTCCTTAGATCGTGAAAATTGAATTATGTTATTTAAATTCAAATTTTGTTCTCTCTTTTTTAATAGTATATTTTCGTTTCTAGATGTAAATAAAGTATCGACAGTAATGGAGAAAGTTGAGTACGTAAGCTTAAAACGATCATTTTCAAATTAAAAAAAAAAATCGGTAAATACGTTTCGATCATCCCAATGTATTTTGATTGGAAACTTACCAACTATAATTGTACAAAAATTAGAATAAAATAAGTGCTTTGTTTGTTTTTGAAAAATATTAAAAATCTTCTAAAATATTTGTTATAAACTCCTTTTTCTAAAAAAATACTTTACAGAGAACTATAGTTGGGGGCACTGCTAATCTGGCAGCATTGAGGAGACTTATTATTGAGGAGGCGATATTACTAATTCAAAAACTTCTGATCAAATTAAACTGTTTTTTACTGAAACAGGTTCTGAAAAAAAATGGTGACTTTCATTCATCTGTTTTAATGACATTATTATCATAAATCATTCTTGCATTTCTCGCGCGTTTAGTGAGAGTTAGCTTTTCCAATACTAATCAGTAAGACCAAGAGTCACTCAACCCCACTAGTAAGTCTCATTAAGTAGGATGTAAATGCTGAAAAGTACTTCTGCAAATAGTTTGATTTAATGTTGTTAGCTCGTCTTGGTGTTTCCAGAATTCACTTTACATCATCAATAAGTCCCATTAAATTATTAAGCAAAAGGTTATTACCCTTAAGCCAGGTAATAAGCCCGACAGTCCGGTTTTCCTATCCAGAGGCTGCAGATTAGTCCTTGTTTGGACCCATCAGACTAAAATAGAGAGTAACTGATCTGCAGGCAGATGTCATCACATTGAGATGACGCATATTTCACGTAGTTATGCCTTAGACATGACTTAGGGAAGGTAACTTATTACTCAAAACTCAAGCGGAGCCTTCAATTTACGAGATGAACTGCACCATGTTTACAGACTCTCGCTGGTGAAATAATTTTACTTTATCTACTAGTTTGTTGGCAATCTCAGCTTCAGTGTGATGACAAGTGGTTCCAGCTCTGTTATTCCCTATTCCATGCTTACGCTAAGAGAACTGGGTTGTTGATGTATTGCACACAGGATATAAGTGCTTAAAAAGTATTTCTACAAATAAATTTGTTTAATGCTGTTTAAAATTCGTTTTGTATTATTTCATTTAGTACCCTCCTTAATGTTAAGCAACAGTTGTATGTAGAGGCTAAACTAAAAGTTATACCCTAAATTCTTTTTGTTCTATGACGGAAACATACTGCTATCTAATTGCAGAGGAAAAGAAATATTTCAATGAAAAGGAAGTAGTTAAGGTAAGAAAGAAAACGTCAAACTAATAAGGAGATCCTCGTGCCTTGGATATCTAAGGCAAAAAATGAATAGCTCCCGCAAAGGGTTCGGTGTTTCCTTAAGTATGTACAGATTCTGTCTTCTTGAGAGGTCAAGAGAACAAACATCGGAAGCTCTTCCAGCGTTTATTCGTACAATATTTTTATTCGGACGAATAAAGAAGGGTAGAACAAAAGAACTAACAGAGAAATTTCCTACGAAATAATACTGTATTATTGCATATAAAAAATTGTTGGTTTGCTTTAGGTAAATAAATAATTTCAGCATTGTTTGTGATGAAAACTTCACAAATGCCTATGAACGCGAAACGAAAGTTTATTGATTCGTTGCCAATTTGCAGTAAAATTTAGACGACATTGTTTTCAATGAGTAACGAAGTAATAAAATAATTTAATTTTTAAAAGTTCTTTAGATACTTTAAATTGAAAAAAAAAATGTTTGTGTGGATGTTTGTACTGGTCTATCGATTATGTAATGATACAATTCTGACAGCAGTATAAAGTAAACGGCAGTATCTGCAGGAATTTGTTTTCAACATACATGAAGAAACGTATTTCAGATTCAATACTAACAATGGCGAATCGTTGGAATTAGACGGTTTTATCGCGCTTAATTTTCATTTGAAATCAAATGCTAACATACAATAGATGACAAAAAATCGAAAAAAAAATCAAAATGAAAATTTTGCTGTTACTGCTTTTTGTCTGTCCACGGTAAAATTGTATTTTGACTTTTATTCTTGTTTTTGTAGGTACCGATTGTAGTACAAATTTGGATTAAGAACATACAGCAAGCCAGAAATAATAACCTGAGAAAATATGGGGAGGGGTGTGGAATTGATTACTTTTCTTCCGTAGTGCTTATACGTGTGACCCTGTTTTTCCCGTGTTTTCCTTTTTTCCCAATCAAAGGTAAATATTTAATTTTAAAACAATTCTATTTTAAGTATAGCAGGGATGTGAATAATTTACCAAATGATTTTTGCGTCCTAATTTGAAAAGTAAGAGAAAATATTTATTTTATTAAAGACTCAAATTTCATACACTTAAAACTTCTAGCCTCGAGCGTAAGTTTTATATCTTAAATTTTCAGTACAGTAAATATCTTTTATAAAAGTAAAAGTTCTGTAAAAATATAAAAACAATTAATACCAGGATAGAGTTTGAATGTTACTGATTTTTCCAAAAAGCAAACAAAAACGTGAAAAATTATTAGTTATATCTTGTTGTTAAACAATATTCTTGCAGATGTCAAATATGATGCTTTCATGCTTGTTCTAAGCTATAGGGTAACGGCACCAGTAACAGACAAGCTTAAGACAGCACTCTCAGATTGACTCAATTTTCTGAGCCTTTTAAAGCTTTTAGACTTTTAAAACTATTTATCAATCATGCAACTACATTATTCTAACCTTTGACTGCTTCTGGGTCCTCTGAATTAGTTATTCGTATTTTATTTGCTCAATTTCGAAAAAAAGGTTCAACCCCCAGTAACTGACACCGGCCATTCTGTTGATACCCAGTAAGAGATAGCATGAGGAAAGGATCAGTAAAGGACAGAATTTCCTTTTTTTCTTCCAAATGAGCAAAAGTTCTTGATTTTCAGATCTAAAACCTAATTAAATTCGAATGAACTAGAAACAGCGCAGATCTCATAGGAGTTTTTCACAACCTTTCAACAATGTCTCGTTAATACCAACTCATAAAATTCACTCTGATAACACTAGAGGGTCGCACCGTATACATGGGTCGCGACAACATGAGTTTTACGCGCCTAAAAATCTTATTTAAATCCAAACTTACGAATGTCTGTTAGTGGATCCTTGTCTGTTACTGATGCCGCTACCCTATATCGTCACCTCAGAGCAAGAGTAAGACATGTAATCCCAAGAACAACAGTGATATATTTCACTGTTGCTTTTAGACATTGGCATGCTATTCTCTTTTTCTAACTTGTTTGACACAATTCCAAATGGGACCTCCGTGGCTCTGCAGTAGTAACTTCTCCTCGAGTGCCGGAAGTTTTCTGACAACCAGTTTTCAAGGAGTGGTTTTCTTATTTACCGGAAGTGTGCTCGTGTCCCAGTGGAGTAGATACCAAGGAAGTTCGACCCGTTCTTCGGGGGGGGGGGGGAGAGTTTTGCCCAATCATGGTTGCTGAAAATGAAGTCATTATTTTGGGGGGGGGGGGTCGAAAATATCAGATGCGTTTGTCGGGTAGTTTCCCCCAAGGCGGGAGACAAATTAAACGATTGGCTACCGTAACGAATAGTGGGTACAATGTTGTGCGAAAACCCAAGTCTGAGTCTTGTAACCACGACAATCACAAGATCCTTATTTAATGATTCAAAAAAAAAAAAAAAAACTCTAGGTGTGAAAATCAAGTGGCTGGGAAATTCAGACTCAAACCACAACATTTCACGAACTATACACTTTTTAAATAACTTAAATAAGTCGGCACAAGTTAAATTATACCTTTTATGAAACTAAAAAATCTCACCCATCATTGATTTCACGTCACGCAGGCGAGGATGAGTCCACACGACTACAAAAGAATCTGCACAAGAGTCTAGATGAGTAAATAATGAAGTTTATTTCCGCAAAGTTCATGAATGTCACACTTTTGACTCATTTGCCGTGCATCGCCTTGGTGGCGATCACAGAGGCGAAATATTACCCGCATTGTATAATTACACACTCCCACTTATAAAACTTTCATCAATTCACAAATACCGAATACACAGTCAGGACGCACTTTCACTTTTACGTAGGCATAACCGCAGCGTTCAAAGATCACGGCCAAATTAGCTTCGCCGACAGCGGGAACCAAATCTCCCTCTATAGTAGGGGGGCATACTACATTCCGTGGGAAATTTCGTGAGGAAATTGTGAGACCAATTCTATTATGTTCCTTATGACCTGGGTAACTATGCCTCACCGGGTGTTTGGCTTGAATTCGTGTCAGACGGCCTGTATGACGTCATCAATCCAAGATGGCGGCTGTAATGAGTTTTTGCCATTATGACTCAATTTTTGGGTATTTTGTGATAATTTTCTGGTGAATTTGCTTGATTAATATTCTATTACTTTTCTTATTATAAGTGGAAAGTAAAATACTTAATTTATTTGTTAATTAACTCATTTAAAAAAAAAAAAATTCTGAAGTCTTCATTTTTGACTTAGGCATTCAGAATAAGCTAGTTTAAAAGTGTTTCGGGTGAGTTTTTACAGTTAAAAAACTGTTAATTTTCAGGCTAAAATCATTAAACATTAGTACAGTCGAACCTCGTTAATTCAGACACGCTTATAACGAATTACTGCTAAAGCGAACTATATTTGCGATCCCCGTTCTACTGTACTTACACTTAAACTATTTTCTTCAAATAAAACGAGCTACTGTTGAGACAAATACACTTTTAAAGTCCATTTAAGTTCGTTTTAACAAGGTTCGACTGTATAATCGTTTAACAGAATTCCTTATAACCTGTATAATTATGCTCTAGGAGCTTTTCTTGCATCTTTTAGAACGCTCGTTTCATTTCATCAACGTAGCTTACGATCATGCAGAAACTGGTACATATAACTAAGTATATTTTAGGGGAAAATTTACCAACAGGGATTGATATTGGATATTAGATTATACAAACCAGTTTTAAAACTTGCCCTGTCAAACAAAAACTTGTACAGGTCTGGACGACAATTTGACTGAGTTATACAGTGAATTTGTAGTGTCAAAAATTCTTGCAGGAAAGTGTGTTAGACGGGCTACAGAAGCACATTCTACATTAAGGGTTGCACTATTTAAATGTTACCTCGATGCTTTTTATATACACAATGAAGAAATGAAATTTCAATACGATGATAGAGTGCAAAAATTGCTTTCAAGAAAAAAAAAGTATGGTGAAACAGAAGAATTTTCCTCAAATATAGTGCAGATATTACTAGATTTTAAAATACATGAGAAAAATGAAAGATTTGAGGACACAGAATCAATTGGAAAACCAACATTTAAACTTGCTTTGTTATACATGCATATGATGGATAGATACCATGTTACTTTTATACGGTTTGTTGGATCTGGAAATTGGGAATTACACATTTCTTCATTCGAAGTTTTCGTTCCCTATTTCTTTGCTTTGAATTTAACAAATTATGCAAGTGTGATATCATGGTACTTGACTAATATGAAGCGTCTTAAAGTAAAGCAACAAAATCTTCGGAATAAATTCATGGAAGGCAATTGGGCTGTTAAAAAGTCTTTTGTACCGTTTTGTGCTTTAGAGTCAGACGAAGCTTTGGAGGAAGGGAAAAGGAGTATGAGACTAATTGGTGGAATAGTAAATACATTACTCAATAGAAAAATAGTTTAGCGTTAAAGAGTAAACATTATCATTTGACAGGTTCAAGAGGAAAGCGACTACATGAAAATGTGCAATGTATATATAGTGCCATCAGAGTATCAACAGAATTAAAACTGAAAACACGAATTTCTGGGCCCCAATGAAAAAAGAAAAGCTAAATCTATGTAAAAATAGCACAAAGAAAGTTGCAACAAGTATAGCTGGCACTGTTCTGTAGTGAAAAGCCGATCGTTATTTAAACTGCTGCTAGTTGCATCGAGGAGTCGAGCAGATATTGATTTAAAAACAGCGTATAAATTTTAGGCTGTTCCACAGTCTACGTTTAATCTGGATGGGTAGATAAAATTGTCATAAAAAATCAAAGTTAATGAAGGTTTTAGAAGAATGTGGCATAGAAAAAGTAGACAGCAGCATCGAAGATTCTTTGCACAAGCATATCGAAGCAAATGAACAGAGAATCTTACAGTGTTGGTATTCTTTATGGAATGGCGCAGCTACAATCATAAAAGAAACCAAAGCAAGTGAAAACATGTAATGATTTAGCTGCAAAATTTAATAAAAAGATCAAGGAAATTCTTTTAAATTATGATGAAACACACTTAGTGTTTGACACATACATTGAAAACTCGCTAAAATCTGCCATGTAGAAAAAAGTACATAAACAGCCACTGAGTTCAAAATAACTTATTGTACTAATATTAAAAACGAACACATGAAGACCCTACTTTCTTATGTAAAAACAAAGGATAACTTAACACCTTATCTGGCGAATAAAGCGTCAATATACACACGCAGCATTGAAAAAAAACCTAATCGTAAGCTGGAGAAATGAAGCTAAATCAACATTAAAAGGGTGATTTGTCTGCACTGCAAAGCAGTCGTGGAGAGGCGGGTATTAAAATACTACTGGACTATCTTCATGCTTCTAGAGAAAGAGAAACCAGTACTCATATATATTCGTCTGACACCGATGTATTTTTGCTAGCATTGTTCTGGTTAAAATCATTTCACTGTCCATGCACATTTTTGACTGGAGTAAGTAGCAACCGAAGAATGACCAGCATTATGACCGCATTAGGACTAGATACAACAAGAGGAATATTATGAATCTGTCAGGAAGTAGTATAACAAGCTCACTTGCTTGGGAAAACCTTCTTTTGGGAAAATTTATAAGACGGCTGACAAAGATACTCTCGACGCTCTCTGACTCATCTGGGGGTCAACTGATGAATTCGTTACAAATGATAAAATTGTTATTGAAAGATGGCTTTATTTGTTCTGTATATGTGCCGCTGACAAAGATTTCTGATATTGGAGAATTTCTTTGGTTCATGTTTTCCAAGCAGGAGTCTCAAAATGAAAATTTGCCTCCTGCAAGAGCATCTTTGTCCCCTTACATTTTAAGAGCGTATTATCAGGTATTGGAACGGCATTTTGCTGACCAGCAGCACCCAAATTTAACATCACCGTCAGACTTCGGATGGGAAGAGGAAGACAACTTCTAGTATGTTCCAGTTATGTGTACACTTTTTTGTGCTTCTGAGTCCATTTTAAAACTAATTCGATGCAGCTGCGTAAAGAAAAATGCATTGTTTCATGTAAATCCAAATCTCAAAATATTTCATGCACTGAACTTTGTGTGTGACGATGATGAGGACTTATGTGAAAATCATAGCCAACAAAGCGATATTGATAACGCTTCAGATGAAGATATTTAAGTAAAAATTATTTGTTTACCTTTAAATCTATATTTTGAATTAAAATCAGAGTTTAGATAATGAAATCAATCATTCATTACTTGATAACATAAATAAAATTATCATTACATCTAATATTAACTAACGGAAGTTGTAATTTTTTTCAGCATTGAAAAAAAAAATGCTTCTTATAACCCCGAAACGCGTGTATGCAAATTATTTTGCAGGTTTTTTGGAATAATAAATTTGATTTTATCGTACAAGCTTTCCAAAATGTTTTTTAATTGTTATTGGTTACTAAAAATCTGCATCTAAACAAAAAAAAAATTAATTAATTAATTAATAACTTATTTTAAGTTGGCAATTAGTTTTCAAATTTGAAATATAATAGTATTAAAATATTAAATATATAAGATAAGTTGAAAAAATATCATAATATGCCTCAAAAATCAGTTAAAACCGAAGATTTTCATCAATATCTAGTGCAGCCGCCATCTTGGATTACTGACCTCACACAGGCCATCTGACACAAGTTCAAGCAAAACACCCGGTGAGGCATAGTTATATAGGCCATAAGGAATGTATTAGAATTGGTCTCACAATTTCCTCACGAAATTTCCCACGGAGGGTCTTTTTCCTTAAGTATGCAACTGGACTACTAAAGAAATTTTACAAGCCCAGCTCTCCTTTCAGCATGGGGAAAATACATCGAATCCTTTCAAAAGTCAAGCAAAATACGTGGCATACAAGAGATCCGTTATCGTTGAAAAATAAACGTCAACCGAATGCACAAATCATAGCTCTTAGACAAGATCGCACCATATTCGGCAATGATACTAGAGGGAAAAAAACAGGTGCCACACGCGTCATACCGTCTTTTCTGACGTCACTACAACCGCCTTCGCCTGAGACAGAAGTGGTATGAGAAAATAGCTCCGAAGAGAAACGAAACAAAAACACATGCGTGAATGCTAAAATGAATGAAAAGAAGGGATTCTAATGAGCTGCTGAGTCATTCTTGATTGGATGGAAGACAATACTAATTTATTGACCAATCAGCTGAGCAATAATTTCGCAAATCAAGAAAAAAGTGTTGAATGCTTTAACAGAGAGGCGGATTTTAGGTCAACCCCCAAGAGGATAAATTAATTGAATTATTTCATTTATTATTTTCAATTAACTTCTTCACAACATTTTTTACAGTTACTTAAACAGTACACAATACATACACACCATATTTTGAATAAAATAATTTTTGTTTGCTAAAGAAGTAACACTGGAATCAGACTCAGAGCTGGGAAATTCATTTAGCTCACTGGTTTCCAATTCAAGGGAACGTAATATCGCGATTCGTCCATTAATTCTTCTTTGATGGAATCAACAACTCACAGTTTAAAAAAAAAAATACTTTCACGTGCCTAAAAGAGTCTTTTTGATTCGGGAACTTTTTCGAAATAATAGATTTCTTTTTCAGCTTATAAAAAATGCAAAATGAAAGAAATTACAAGGTAATTTCTTTGCAAAACCATGATATTAATGGAAACGGCATGTAGTATCAAAATATCACCTCAACTGTTTCATAAGAACAAATCAGTAACTGTTTTAAAATTCGAATAACTAGTTTCGGAATTCTTCAATAAAACTTATGTGCTATCAAACTATGATTTTCTTAATTACATGCGATTTTATAATTAAAATATAAATTAATTCATAAAAACTCAAATGAGGTAGAGCTTTACTTAATAACCTTACCCTTGTGTTATAATCGTTACGACACTGTTGCAAATTAAAACCTTTAATTTTATAGTATATAGGTGATATTATATTGGGTTTAGTATTTAATTTCCTTGAAATGTTAAAGATATTTTACGTCCACATTCAAAGCATATTAGTGCATAATATTTATGTACTAGATTAATTGGCCTTAAGTGATCCAGATAAAATAAAAATAAAGTCATGAAAACTTTGGTATGAAACATTGTATGCGGGGGGAGGGGGGAGCCGCCCCTGCGTTAACCTTCACACTAAATGCGCAAGGAGGATGTAAAAAGAGCATGTATAAGTGGATGAGGGTAAGTTTCATAACTGTATGTTTTCATTTTGTTCAATGAATTGAAAATATAGTATGTAATACAGATGCACCGAATATTCGGCAGTAAAACCAAATATTCGGTCATACCGAATTGTAAACAAATTTACTTGTTGAATAATTCGTAAGCAAACAAAATTGTTTTAAACATAGTATGAAAGTTGCAATAGAGTACACAACACAAATTTAATTCAAACTGTTACTCATTGTTTTTATCTCATTAAAAGTAACTTTTTATGAGAAAAAACACTAAGATGTTAATTTTAAAATTTGTAACTTTTGAATTTGTTTTAGATCCTATGACACATCACATTTGACTTACTATTACAAACTCATTTAAACACGACACAGTAACCAGAAAAATAAAAACCTCATAATGTTCAGTAGTACAAAATATATAAAGTTAACTTATTACTACTTAACATTAACTGCTGATTTTTTTTATATATGAAATACACAACTAAGAAAAAAATAAAACACTTGAATATTATATTTTGCAGCACTTTAGTTTCTAAAGTTTTACGCCATATGAAGTATTAATTTCTGTTTAAAACAACCTAATAAAAATTAATCATTGTGATCAAAGTTTAATAATCCTTTGCAATGCTTGAATTTCATTCCTTATTTCTTAAAATGATGATACAAAAATTTATCAGTTACAGAAGAGATTAACCTTGCAGGAAACCATTTGATTAACTTGTACTATCATTTTGAGCAGCTAGGTTTGTATTTGTATGGAAGGTAAATGCAAGGTTCTTCATCCATGATATAGCATTATAGAATGTTTTTACCGTGAATATCAGTTATCAAATCATTTCTCAGGAAAGCAATTATTTATCTATTTATGCAGAATTTCAGGCGAACATAAACCAAATTATTAAATTTACTATATTAATTTACTTTTGCTTTTGGATAAATTAGGTTTTAATGATGTTAAATAAAAATGTTTTCATATTTCTTAAAATAGATAAATATTTTCTATTTTAAATTTGGGTAAAATTAATTAGTTATTTGATAATTAATAAATAATAGTTTCAAAAAAGTTTAACAAGTTTTCGGTATTCGTCAAAGTATTCAGTTTAAATTTTAACTTAAAATTCGGTATTCAACAAAATATGGTATTTGATGAATCTTTAATCCGTAATAAAAATTGATTTCATTTACTTGAAGTTATTTCACATAATTAGCTTCAATTGTTCCAATAAGCTATTGCAAGTTTAACACATTCAATTTTTGCTGTGCAAATGTCGACCTATGATTTTTTCAATTTCGAAAACCTAAACAAAATTTAACTAAATTTTAAGAAAAGTAGTGTCGTCGCGTAAATCAAATGCATTGATTGTTGGGTACATATATATTGTTTCAGATGCAAGCGCCTGTCGTTGATAAAATAGTGCATTAGCACATGCATAGGAATTTTTAAAAAAAAAAGCCATCTATACTGCTCCGAGGCAGTAGACGAAAGAAGCGACGGAAATTCGTTCGGCCGCAAGCGAGAACCACCCCAAATGGGAGGAAAATTTCTGCCTTTCTTCACTGGCTCTCTCAACTCCATTAGATCAGCACATTGGGGCGGGATACTGTGTGTTATTTCTTCTCGTTGTAAATATATCTAATTGTGTCTTATAGGTTAAAAGACCATCCTCCCGAGACAATGGCACCCCATATCATCATAGTGATCATTAACTATGACACAACAATAAAAATTTCAAAACAGCACTTTCAGCAATGCTCCAGCTTTATATTTTTTGTTATTATTCGAGTTTAATGAGTTGGTAATTAAATTGGTTGATATGGGGCTGAAAATAATGAAACTTGTGCAAAGATTCAACCAACTAGACTTCGGCCAATATGCAAAATGGAAAATGAAAAATCGTAAGAGTAAACAGTGTGAGGTTCAACTAGACAAGCATAGGGAATATGGCCCTGACTTACATTCTAATCCAATCCTAAAAACTCTGCGATGTGACTTTCAACAAGAGGAGTCGAATCGGGTTTAATTCCTTGGCGTCTCCACAATCTCGACCGATAACTGTAGTTAGACAAACAGAACCAATTCTTTTATAGAACCTTTTTGAGAATTTTTAATCTATTGAAACATTTTACTTATTCTATTGTTTGACGTAAAGTGTGTGTGTGTGTGTCTGTGTTTTTTATATTTTTTTGAAGTTTTTCTTGATTCATTGTTTATGGTGTTCAATCGATTTCGTGCTTTTTTTTTTTTGCACTGTTGTGCTTTTTCGTATATCATACTCTGTGGTGCAGGAGGGAGTTACGTTATGTGTCTATTTTTTTTTAAAAAAATAAGTTAGTAAAAAACATAGAACTAAGCCACATCTAGTAGTTAAAAGTGGATTTCTCTTAACACACTTAACGCTCTAATATTTCACACTGGTGGTTGGGATCGAAGGCTCAAAAATATTTTTTTAAATTTGATTTAAAATGGGATTTTGGATTATATTTCAATGATCATGATCTAATTGTAACAAAGCGAGACAAAGAGCGAAGATCTTCATCAAAATAATACGTTCGATTCATCTCAATCTTAGTACGACTTGTAGTAATATGGTAATTCTACCAATGCTATTTCTAAGCATCTGAAATAAAATTCTGTTCGGATATTAATATTGCATAGCAGATTAAACGGTTTTGTTTTTTAAAGAAAAGAATTGCGTCAAAGTGTAACTCGGTAATCGGTAAGCGGTAAATGTAAACTGTAATGTAAAACACAGCACTCATTATCAAAAAGCGTTGTTGGATCCGGAGACTTATCAATATTGATCTAAATATTTCAAATCACAGCGATATCAAGACTAAATGAAGCAATGCGAATCAAAGGAATAAAAGTGGACGTTTTGAAGTTTTGAATAAAATGCGTTTAAAGTTCCGGTCCTAGGCAGGCTTTCATGGAAAAGTTTTTCTAAATCATACTGTATAACAGCACCTACTAGGACTATATCTTACCCCAAACAGACGAGAGTTTCACCTGCCATTTGTACTCGCTACATCAAAATTTTAAATTTTCGGCACTTTCCCCCCTTTACTACATCCCTTTACTTCTCACTGCCTCAATTTTTACGGTATTTTTCTTTGTGTACTGTAAGATAGAGATTATACTGAAAAAGTTATAATGCATTACCCATAGATACGCCACCAAAACAGCATATGAAATCTTATTTATAAAATTGGATGCAAGAAATATATCCATCATACTTTTGTCTTTGAAGGAAGCAATTTTCCTACAGATAAGTTTTGTGTCCGAAATTATAAAGGAGAAAGAACGAATACATGTTCCGTATTGGTCACTCCGAAGGCAACTCTGATACCCATGAATTTATCCATCACTCATCCGCGGAAGGAAAGAAAAAATCAATGCACCGCCTCTTGAATACAGGTTTTTTACATTCCACCCTGAAGGGAAATATATGCTTCTTATTTTTACCTTTCATATTTTTACATTTTTTTCTCTCCTTCTAGTTCATGGTAAGTCGAATTTTTTTCCTTCCCACATGGAATCCATAACAACAAAAATGCCTAGAGCAATAAATTTCCCGTGAAGGGCTCAATTCAAAAACATTTGCATTTGAATTGGTCTTTTTTTTTAAAAAGAAGGGTTCAGCGACTTGAAATGTTGGGGATTTTCAAAAGCAAGGGTAAAAACAACTTAGAAAAACATTAAAAAATTGCAAATTTTACTGAGTAATATTTTATTTTTGTAATATATTTGAGAATTATTTTTTCCATGTGGTGCTCGAAAAAAGAATAATTTCTCACTAATTTGTTATTGATTTCGGATTTTCTTCTTCTGAACATATTCTTTACAATATTTTCTTAGTCGTAAAATTTAAAAATTGTTTCGGTTTGCTCGTAATATTTACAATTAAAGAAAAATATATTTGGAAAACTTGCGTTTATCAAAAATATTTTTTAATTTATTCTGACTGGAAAAAATAATCTTTTTTTGCCTGAATAACTGAAATAGCATGTTCATTTGTCAGCAAAACGTCCAGTTAGTTGAAGTTTTGCTGCCATAAAATGCAATTTAAACCGAACATGCAATATTTCTAGTTAAAAGAAAGAAAAGGAAAACAGTATTCATCAAGTTGCCATCCTACTGTACGAAGCTGGAACTAAGGATAAACTGGCTGCTCTGGTATCGGTGTCTCAGAGTGATTCCTATAAAATTATAAAGAAAAATCCAGATTGCTGTTCTGTTTTCCGCAGTGAACTCATTGACATGGAAAAGGGGCTCAATTCAATCTTCTTCTTTTGTGTCTTCTGCCATCTAGGTGAAATCTGATAGCAGAAGTTCTATTCATCACCTGAACTGCCCCAAATGAGTGATTTTTCAGGTGGGACAGGCATTGAAAGAAGCTGGTGTTACTTAACTTACAATCGCAGGACGCAAGAAGGCGGCGAAGCTCATAAAGTACAGTGCCGAAAGTGATAAGCACTAACGCAAAGCAGACGGGTGACGTAAGCTGTTGCAGTTGGCTAGTGTTGGTTTTATAAGTCTTTGCATCTGGTTGGTGAGCATCTGCGCAGTAGTTGAACAGCAAGGGGGGGGGGGAGGAGGGATCCCTCTATAGTTACAACATTAGTTATGTATTTCTGCATTTATGTAATACGACAAAACCAAACCAGTTTTTCCACTTTCTTCGTTTCCTTAGAATTTTCAAGGCATATTTTTTACTCATACCGGAGAGATAAAGTAGAGCATGTTTTGATAGATAAGCATGGTAGGAGAAAAAAGTGGGGCAAAGGAGTCAAACCTATATTCAAAGATCCACCATTGCAGTCATCACTTATGTAGTTTTCTATCTGTTATTCTTTGAAGAGGAACGCAAGTGAAACCGAATGCACTCTTCCTCATATGAAATGTTATATTTCCATAACTATAACTATTCAATGGAAATATTTCATGTATTTTGCCACAGGGGACCCTGTCTCTCAAAACGGTGCGAAAATTTTACGTTCCTAAGAAGAAAAGGAGCGGAAAAGAAACAAATTGCAAAACATATGGGTAAAATGCTTAAATTACTGTTTTTAGAGCTTTGTATTTTATCATTCAGATATACTTATTTTTTTCTCTGTGGCTTAATTTTTTTTAAAAAATTGGAAGTTAGGTACGTGAATAAAAAATGCTTAAGAAAAAAATTTATTTTAATTTCATAATGCACGATGTTGTCTTGCAGTCAGCAATCGCCGAGTTAACGGTGTAGAGGAGGCAGCTGCTTTTTACTTCCTTTTACAAAAAAGAAAGTAATGTATTCGCGAAAAAATTTTCACTCAAAATCAACTTTAATTTCCATTTTGCTCACCCCCGAATGAATGTTGAGTTTATTTTTCGACTCAACAACACATGTATAAGTGCCTAAGAACGCATAGACACGCGAAATATCCATTTTGACGATTCCCGAGTTAATTACAACCGAGTTTTCTCGTGACATCTGTATGTAGGTATGTATGTCGCATAACTCAATGTCCAAGAAAGTTGAAATTTAGTACGTAGACTCCTAGTGGGGTCTAGTTATGCACCTCCCCTTTTGGTTGCGTTCGGGTGTTTCTAAAGGGGGCTTTTGCCCCCTTTTGTGGGGGGAATCATTGTTCATTTCGATGTAAACTCAAGTAGTGCTACAATTTGGCGGGCACTTGGCGATGTATCGCCAGTCTTTTTGTCGCCAGCTTGGCGACAAATTTGGCGATTTTTTTAAAAATCTGTTTTCAGTTTGACCACTGTTGGTGATATTTAGAGAGTAAACTATTGAATCACATTGAAATTGCCAAAATTTGGAAAATGGCATTAATTTGGAGTAAAAGGAAGTCAGGTGATGCATATGTAAAATTTATAACAATTTAATGTTGCTTTAGTTCTTTATCTCTTACTTTGTTTATTTGTTCTTTTTTTCCTGAATTAAACTCAAAGCTAAACACATCACTCAAAGCTACACTCATTAATTTATCAATAAAACTAAGAAATAACTTTACAAATTTCTTTTTTGCATTGGAATTTTACTCGTCATTTTTCTAAGAAAATTAGTTTCAGAGTAGCAAGCTCAATTTATTTATTTTTCCAAAACCAAAGTACTGGTTCTTTGTTTTAGCCTCTATTAAAGCATTGTCGTCATTCATGGACACAACATCCTTTTACACTAGAACAACGTTGCCTGTTGCGTCGCATCGACTACGGCGCATACGGCGCGCAGTGGCTAAAACGACTAAAAAGCGGAAAAAATCTCTTTACTTTGTATATCTTAAAAAAATACTACAGAAAATCGTCAACATTGCTACATGGTAATATTTATCTTCATGCTTGCTGATTGTATTCACAGTGAAACTCGATTTCACGCCTCTCGCATGTACGTTTTTCTCGCATTTTCCATGTACGTTTTTTATCATATATTCCCAGTTTTTTCATATACTAATAATGTTAATTAAACCCGGATGAAAAGTTTGTTATTTGTGAATTCTCGCGTTTTGCGTTTTTCCTGGGAAGTAAAAAAAAAAAAAGAAAAACATGTTTTTTAATGCAATGTGTTTCTTTTTGTGTATTTTCAATGATAATCCTTGCCGTTGAAAGTTAATCTATGGAAACGGAAGTGCCATTGCTTTATACTGTAGCTGAACTTTTAGACTTTTTGGGCGCTGATGAGGATGAACAAAAACAAGCGGAAGCATAACTCGTCCCTTCTTTTAATGTTGCGTTTTAGAGCTTACAAATAGAGAAGTACTTTTTTTTTTCTCTTAAAGACCAGGAAAATAACTATCAAAGTATTTCAATCTTGAAAAATGCTGCATTTACTTTGGATTCAATGACGAAAAGAACAATCCTTTTATTATAGCAACATACTCATCCTAAACGCCCGGATTCGTAAAAATGTATTTAAAAACATGTACTTAAATGTATTTAAATGAATCCATTAGCAGATGCTGCTTTTTTTCGAGTTTTGTATGAATGAAAAACCTTAAATGATAGATCGAAATGCATGCAGAATTACAATTTTTTGAAATTACTAATGTTTTAAGAGCACGAGTCTCAAACTTCGTATACATTAAACACACGTTTTTTTTTTTTTTTTTGTTTTTTTCTGATATCCTGCAAAGTAGAGAAAATGTGACTTGCGTTACTCTGGCTTTGAGGTGCAGATATTTTTTGGAACACCTCAAGTCGGACGGCCAATCTTTTTGATAAAAAAACGATTAGCCTCCGTCATACCACGACGTGTTATTTTCTAGTTTTCTATGATGGCATTTTAAAATAGCGAAATCAAACAAAAACATCTTCCGAGACAACGGTCAATGGGAGTCGAAGCTAAAATGTTTTTGCTTATTTAAGGAAAAACATTTTACAGGAAAGACTGAACTATTTATCTATAGAACTTTCAGCCCACCGGAAGCAGCGGATAAAAGTATATTCAACAATATTTTTCATTATATTTTCTCGCAATTAATTTTATTTTTTTTCTGATAGTTTTAAATCTTAATGAGTTTTTAATTTTTTATTTACGGTGTACTATGTTTCCTATAGGTGTAAAAGCCCGATCAGAAATGACTTTTATTAAATTTAAGTTCCATCACAGAAGGTAGAATTATAACTGAAGTATAAACAGCACGTGCGAAAAAAGCAAAAACATAATTGTTCAACAATATTGGCTTATTTTTGCTAATACGCGATTTTTTTTAAAAGTAACTCTTATGTACTATGTTATTACATCTCAAAGGCTAAGTAATTACGGCATGAAATACTTTCTATGCTCAAACTTTGAAATTGCTATTTTTTCCGTAATTGAACTACTGTGCGGTGGCACGCTCGACGCTCCTGCAGCAGGTTTGAATTTTTGGGATTTAAATTACATTCCTTTAAAAAAACAGCAGAAAAAAATAAAGGCATCAAAAACGCGCTTTAAGTCATTCGAAACGTAATTTTTCTTTGCAGAGCGAAAAACGCGCTTCACTTACGCTATTCGAAAAATTTTCTCTTTCCGTGCGTTTTTTTTTTTTTTTTTTTCCCTATTTGCGAGTCACTTCCGCTTTGGCCACTTCACAGAATGATGGGAAAAACGAAAATGTCGAAGGGGGAAAGTTACTACCAGTAGATTCCGAAAGAGGAAACAAAGGAGAAAAAAATACGTTTTTTATTATATCCCCTAATTTTAGTCGTACAACTATTCGTCTTAGCCAAACATGTATCCTGAAAAATTTCGCATCATTTGATACCTCGTTTGATGCTAAGTTTTCTGTTGTTCACCAGGAACGCGGGTTAAATATTTTTAAAGGAACTGCATGGAAAAACGCATAATAGGTATACGTTAATGATAAAAACATATAAAAGAGAAACGTGTACATACATACATATTGTATTTCAATGTAACTGTTTATTATAGCATAAATGCAAGAGCTAAAACGAACATTACAATTTTAGCTGTTTTTAACCAGCTGCAAGTATTATAAAATGACTTTCTCGCAAAAATTGTCTTCCACCAACAGTCTAGTAAATTGCAGGGTGAGTCGATAAAGTATTTTTATTTCAGAAAACTTTGTGAGCTAAAACTCTTTGTCAACTTTTCAAATTGAAACTGTCAGTGGGTATGATATATTTTTGATGTGAGCTAACACCCCATCACTGCATGTGACTGTCAACAGGTTTTGGCTTTCCACGGAATTGTTTTCTCAGTTATCGATTACGTTTATTTTTATTTTGGATTTCGTTACAATTTTTAAAGTTATGTAAAAAGTACAATCGACGAGTTCAGTTCAAGCGTTGCATTTTGTTTACCATGAAATGGGGTCAATACTGTTTGTAAATTTTAAATTTGGTTCATTTTCTTTTGTGAACATGTATCGACCCTTTAGTTTCCTTCCTACTGTCTTCAAGCGTTGCTTGAAATATTTTTTTTCAAAACATGTGCATTTTACCCCACGTAATTCGAAGTAACTAAACTAGTATTATGATAAATGCGTGTTTTTATTGTAGCTAAAAGGAAAGGAATGAGTTTTATTCCGCGTGTTGTACAATGCCGTCCAAAATATAAGCATTTGTTTTTCCTTTTCTCTCTGTTTTTTTTAAAGTCAAAATAGCTAAAAAGAAAAACATAGAAATGTCTTGAACGAAAACGATGGTAACCAAGCAGTTGGTGAAAGATAAAAAATGACATTTTTTAGGAAAAAAAAATTATGCTTGTAGGTAATGTTACGTTTCAGAAAATGTAACTTCGTATACTTCATTTTGACACTTAACTCAATTAAAAAAATAAAAGTCAAAAATGTGTTAAAGACAAAAACATTTTGTTCATATTTTTATCTATACAAAAAATGTGAAGTGATTACAGCAAATATTAAGTAGTAAGTCACCGCCATTAAGCCAGGAGGACCCTAAAAAAGAACTACATACAAAATACCGTCTGCCCGGTCAATCCATCCAGAGACTGCAGTTTCATTAGTCTTGAATTTGTTCCTCCTCAGTAACCTTTAATAACTGAGCTGGAGAAAGACGTCTTCTGATTGATATATGTTAAGGAAAAATAACAAGAAACAGGAAATGTCGAAAATACAAATTTGAAGGGTTTGAAAAGGGTAAAAGAAAAAACAAAATAAGACCAAATGAATTACGAGAAGCAGGGACTGATACGTCATCATCACGGATTTTTTTTTTTTAATGGTTACGTGTGTTAGGTATTTATATTTATGTACAATATGCAGGTAATCAAGCACAGACTAATAAAATGTTGCACCATTAATAAACTCGTGTAAGTAAACAGTTGTGTCAGTTTAATAATATTGCCTTAAGATTTTCGTTCGACGAAATATTCTTTAATGTCCTTACATTTTGCTGATTTTAAACGTCACTCTACCTGTGTCTTTCTACCAAATGCCGTCAAACTCTTCCTGACTGATCAAAGGGAATGATTATTAAAATCGAAAATCTTGTGAGAGGATTTGCATTCATCTTAGTCCGAACTAATATTCCGGAGGATTTAACCCCCAACTTGGACACACGCAGACACTACCTAAGCTGAGCAGTCGCTGTGCATAAACTAAAGGTATTAACCGCATCTTATCGTCGAAGCACAGACGTTTCTTGGAATTTAACGGATACCACACGTTGCTTCAATACATCACGATTAGCCACCTCATACCTTTATTCATGCAACTTTAAATCCTGATGTTGGATGCGTCAGTAGTGAGCCTCAGGAGTTGTTTACAAGCGCTTGTAAAGCATTTAAATGGAAATTCATGTCCTGTTCTCGAAGATTTTAACTGCGATGTAGTGTTATGAACTAGGAAATTTGTGTAGGGCTTCAATTTTAAGTAGATTATTATCTATGTGTGTGGTAATTGTTACTTTTTATTTTTAGGTTAATGTTTTGAGATTATTTATAGTTGATTTCTTTAAGTCATTCAAATTGTCTCCATGTGCAGGAAAATTTTTATTTGTACGAGATGCGAATTGAGAATAACTCATTGCGATGTTTCAGCATTAAAATCACTAACTTTAACTTTTCTCGACTAAATACACTAAAATTTAGTATAAATTTATCAGGCATATTATTCTGAATGCTTTTTATATATCTCTAGTAAATAGATTCTAATCCTTTGTCCGTAAGTAGTCGAAACACATCAAAATTATTTAAATGATTAAAAACGTGCATGAAAAAGCATTTTACATAATAATGTGAACATAAAAAACAATGTTCATTCCTCAAAAGGTTTGCAATGATACATTTAGAAAACATTTTTGCGCAAAATTCATTTTTTAAACAACACAAATTTGTCTGTTACTACAAAGCACAACTAAAATGGTATTGCCTATTAGAAATAAAGAATAATTAATATTAAGACTTGATGCTTTAAATGTATCTTTTAATATCATTATAATCAACTTGTCTTTTCAGTTTTATCTTACTAAACAAACATTAGATTACAGTGGAATTCCTTTTGGGTTCATTTACTACAAATGTTCATAACTAAAATGGATGAACAATTTTGAATTGTTCATCCATTTTAGTTATTAAACTATTCTGATTCTCTCCTCAAAATGGTTTAATTTATGTTTTTCGTCACCTCGAAGTAACAGTAGGATGTCTTACTGTTATTTCTGGGATAAGATGCCTTACTGTTGCTCTCTGGCGACAATTTAAAAAAAAGAAAAAGATGAGTTAAATAACTTACGCAACTATTTTAATAAATTAAGTGAACTCGCGCAGAGCTTCTGCGCCTCAGCATATTGTATTCAAAAAACTGATAATGATGTATGAATATACACGAAGTGAGAAATTGGTGTTTTTTTCCAGAAATGTAAGGGTAACTTCGAAAATTAACAAAAAAAAAAAAAAAAAAAAAAACATTTCAGTTTACTTCATTTTTATAGTACAATATGGAACAAAACTTGCACATCAGTTGCAGAGCTGTAATTATAAGAGGAACGATTTCGATTAATGAGAAAATTGGCGCTGTATTTTACTGTCACCATAAAGTTTTCCGCCTTTAAGAAAGAAACTAAAGGGGGAGGGGGGTATAAAGGAAAGATAATAATTATGAAGATAACCAGTTTAAGGAACCATCACGCCAACCAAGATAAGGTAAATTTACCAACGTTGGTTAAGCAAACAACAAAGATAAATTTCGATAGTTGAGATTTTGGCGTGGTCATCAAATTTTGCGCAATAATTAATTTATCATTATTATTATTATTATTATTGTTATTATTGTTTATTAACAATGTAGATTAAATAACTTGACAAATAAAATTTGACAACTACGCCAATTCATCACCTAATCGACTGCGTCGAGGTAAAATAAGTCTATAAAAGTAATCCTGACGAGATTCCCGACAACTAATGTTAAATTTAGCTATTGGTTTGTTTCATTTTTAATGGAATTTTAATTATTGAGTTGCCTGTATTGTTATTCGTCGGATAACTCTAAATTTTTTTTTTTTTGAACTTCTAATGGTTTTTGATTGATGAACTTAATTTGTTTTGGTGCACGAATTTAATTATTTTATTCTATGTTTTTTCGTTTTGATGAAAATTATGAATTGGTTGTGGTGCAGCGTCATTAAAAGTTTTACCACGACAACACTATTGTAAATATACCAATGTGTCAGATTTTTTAAATGTTAATGGAAATTTTAGATGGACTAATTCATTTCATTTAATTTTTACATTTTGATGAAACATTCAAAATGGTTGTGACGTCAATATTTAGAAAAACACTCAACGAAAACCCTACAGTTACTTTGTCTGTCATTTTATCCCAAGTTTCATCCGTAATCACTTCTCTCCTTCGGATTAGAAGACGAAACTCATCAACACTTGGCACGTTTCTAAAAAACTTCGAATATGATGCTAAAGTCTAGGCGGAATTTTCTTTTGAAATCTAAATACAAACAGCAGAAAATATGCACGTTATGAACAAAAAAATATTTGCAAACCAATAAAACAAAGTTATTTTAGCAAACCAATGGAAAAATCGAAACTGACAACTAACGATTGAAACTTCACGAATAGCTACAAAAAGTTTTTTTTCTTTAAACAGACATTTTTTTTCATGCGGTGGATAAAGACTGAATTAAAAAGTCTCACGTAGAAAATAACCAAAAACTTAACGAACTAGCTAGGAATTGCTTCTTTGAACGAAATCAAAATAAACCAAATGATGATAATTTTGCCGAATAGTCAGACAACATTTCCCGAGTAAAGAATTTTTTGGGAGATCTCAGAAACCTCCCATCGGGGTGCCATTGTCGTCACTTGAAAATGCTTTCTCGCACTCGTTTTATAAATCATATCGTCAATTGAGTCCGAATATGATTGAAATTTTCATATGCCGCACAAAAAAAAAAGAGGAAATAAAAACATAAAAACAGGTTTGAATGTATATATATCTGCGTAAAAACAGTAGCAATCAAAGAACTCGGGTACTTTTGATCGACGGAAGATTTCCTGCTCTGGTTTAAATGCAATCAAGTTACTGCCATATGGAAGGAAAAAAAGTAAAGGCCTGTCTTGTGCACGACAATCAAGTGTTATATTCTGTTATTAAAATAAAGATGCAGATTAAATAAATCACGTTTTATTTATGTATGGTGTTACATTCGTAACGATAAGTTTGAAGTTCGTATCCAAGTTAAAGTCAAATGAATATTAATGTCCATTTTTCATTTTATTTCTTAAATAATTATCAAATATATGTAATTAAATTTGACATATTTTTAAAAATATTCGAAATTTTTTATGCAAATGTTTTATAGAAATCGTAATCCAGTTTAATTTTTAAAATTGGTGTATAAGGAAATAAAATTAGTATTTGATTTTGATTTTGATGTTCCTTGCACAATACATTGTGTATAAATCCAAAAAAAGTCATGTTAAATATTGTGAACGTTTTTTTTTTCTGTGTACCTGTCTGTTGTTTGGACGGTCAATCCGTTTGTTCATCTGTCTGCTATTTTGTTTTTCAAACTTTCGGGCAGTTATCCAATTTTTGCAAAGAATTTACGCCTAACTCTTTTGGGAAAATGAGAACCACACTGTTTGTTTTGAAAAATATAATCATACCCACTCTAAGATGTAACACTTGTATATTTGCCTTTGACGGTTACTGATTTAAGTATATATTTTAAATAAATTGCATAAAATTTTATTTCCCTAGCTTATCCAAGATATTCGGGAAGAACGGAAGGTTAATATTAAAATGTTCTTTTCAACTGTTCCAACCAACCTTTGGTAATTGAAACGAAAAAAAAAAAACAATAAGCACATTAAAGTCAGACCAAACAACGTAAGTAGAAGCACAAATTTGTAAATTGCAGCAAACACGTGTTTCGGCGTTACAGGGAACGCCTTTTTCAATGCAAAAAATAATGAGCTTATGGATGAAAAGACTAAGCTCATTATTTTTTGCATTGAAAAAGGCGTTCCCTGTAACGCCGAAGCACGTGTTTGCTGCAATTTACAAATTTGTGCTTCTACTTACGTTGTTTGGTCTGACTTTACTATTCAGCACAAAGGTATTTATTTATCTAATAAGCACATTATTTTTATTACTAATTACAGCGTTTCCAATAGTCTCAAACATCGTTCAAAAAGAGCATTGCAACCAAGTTCCATAAGGTCCTGCTTTAAACATTAAAGGTAGAAAATTTGCAGAAACACTTACACATATTTCATCGAACTGCTTTGCTTCTTGGTAAACATTTATCAGTGAAATTGACAGTGATGGATGGATTTTCATTCCTGAAGGATTAAAAAAGGAAATGATCCGGTCTTCATGCGTTATATCCATTTTTATAATTCTATTACCGAAATCCTATAGAATATAATGCCGTTTTTTGAGTGAGTGATGTTCGATTCCTGTAAAAAAAAAAAACTGTGCTGGATGTAGTAGACGGATATTAAACGTCGATTTTCGAAAGTTTTCGTATGAAATACCCAATGTATTTTTTTAAGTAAAAATATTTTGGAAAATGTCTAGAAGAGTAGATAAATTCTGAATTGGTTACATCTGTCGTATTGAAAAATTTGAACAAGAAGAAACGTAAAAATGACTCAAACTAGCAAAAACCCTGGGGCCTCATCAGGGGGTTACTCCCTAAGGGTAGGGAAATACCTTGCGATGTTTCGTATTGCGAATTGCCTAAAAAAGCAGCACAAGTACCCCGAAAACTCACAAGTCAAGAAAAGGGAACACCGGAAGTCAAAAATATAAGCATGACAGAAATTAAATAATTAGAAGATTTTCAAATCAAAAATAAAATCCTCACAGATAGCAATAGAACACTTTCAAAACAAATTCAAACTACAAGAGTAAACACAAGTGAACTCAATTGCAAGAGAAATAAAAAATGATTAAATAAAAACAAAAAACCCGAATGCGTAAAAGCCAAAAAAACTTAAAAGAAAAATGCATAAGCCCAGTAGTTTAGAATGTTATTAAGTACTACTGAATAACTACACCGTTGAAATAGTTTTATATAACCGTACACAGACAAGACAAATCAAAAATTCAAAAGCAGAATAGAAGGATCAACAGTCGGGGTCATTCAAATTGAACGGCGGTTCCTTGAATCAGAAAGGAATGGGCCCCGACTGTTGATCCTTCTATTCTGCTTTTAATTTATGATTTGTCTTATCTGTGTATTGTTATAAAACTATTTCAACGGTGTACTTCTTCAGTAGTACTTATTAACATTCTAAACTACTGGGATTACACATTTTCCTTTTTAGTTTTTTTTTTTTTGGTTTTTACGCAGTCGGGATTTTTGTTTTTATTTGATAATTTTTTATTTGACACTTTTTAGTTAATTTTCATTAACTTAGTTAATATGATTATAAGACGGTACATTTCGCAACCATGTCATTTCATTGAGACTGTTTGTATCGTGAGTTTTATTTAGTAATTTGCGGTGGACTAAACGACTGATAATTAGTCCCTCTAGGGACCTTTCTCGGCTTAAAGATACATGTGCTTGACCTTCGGCAAAAATGCGCGAACTTAAATCAACCGCAGCACAGCTATATAAACACTTTGTATAACTCATGATGACGCGAAATCGGAAATGTCGTCAGTCAAATCTTTCTCGCAAAACTAAAACATCCTCTCAAGAAAGTACATGTTGCGAAACTCAGTCCATTGAATCAAGGCAAAAACAAATGCGACATATATTAGAGATGAAAATCGAATTAATAGACTTTCTTTCTTTTGGTGCTTATTGCCCGGGTTTATTTTGATGAAAACTACAATCTGAGTGTCTTGCCTTCGTTACGCAAAATATATTTTTATTACACTACAGAACACATATAAAGAACACATAAAAGAATTTACATCAGAAAGAGGGGAAGTACATTCGGAGCGAGGGTGTCTTGACCCACCGCCTCAAGTGGGAACAGCAATCACTCAGACCACTCGACCATTGAGACCATAATTAGTAAACTTGGTAAACAAAAAAATTGAGGCAGCAAAAACTACCTGCATTTTTCGCACGCAGGTAGCGTGCGACGTCATGTGTTTAGTGACACTCCCAAGGTTAAGACAAATCGATTGACGTAAGAATTACCGAAATTGGTCAAAGCGTTTAGCCTGTAGAACGCCACATAGGCACATAGGAACAGACGTACAGTCTGAGTAAAAACTTTAAGGCCAGTAAATTTTTTTCAGAAATTGGGCATGTCTTAAACTGAGGATCAAAACATAATTTGAGTGATAATTATTAACCTTAAATGCAAGTAAAAAAAGACAAAACAATCATTTGTAATTATTTTATTAACAGAAAATATTACAGATCAATATTTGAGCCTGAGTAAAATCTTTAAGGCCGACATAGAAAAAAGCATAGGAACTAAAAAATACAAAGATTTAGAATCTTGTGTAGGAGCCATTTCTTTGAATAACTTCAAATATTCTTGTTTGCATAGATGAAACTAGTTTTTGACAAAGTTCGGAATCTGTTTTGTACCCTTCATCTTCGATAGCAGATTTAGCTCGATTGATGAAGTAAAATGTCTCCCATTTGCATAAACCCTTCTTGCTAAGTCGCCCCATAAGTTCTCGATTGGGTTGAGATCTGGAGACTTAGCTGGCCATTTCAAAGTTTCAGCATTGTTGACTCTTAACCAATTTTTTGTACTCTTACTCGAATGGATAGGAGCATTGTCTTGCTGATATTTCCACTTTTCTCCAGCAATGAGTTCAGCATTTGGTAAAAGATGACTTTAAAGGACATTTTGATATGCTTGTGAATTCCTTTTACCAGAAACAAACGCAATTGAACCCATACCATTGTAAGAAAAGCACCCCTAAGTCATGACAGAGCCTCCACCTAATTGATGCATGGAGAATATTTCTTTTTCTCTTCGTAAATCATGCCAATAGTACTTCCACCCGTCTGGTCCATCCAAGTTCCACTTCTTTTCATAAGAAAAAATTATTTGTAACCATTGGTTATCCCAGGTCATGACTTTCTGGCTGAATTCAAACGCTCTATTTTGTGCCTATTCAGTAACTGAGGCTTAGCCAATTTTGCCACGTAAATAAAACTTTCACACCTTCTAATTGTATTATATATCAATTTTTGGCAAACATTTAAACCTGTGGCCTGAATAAGTTTCCTGGTTGAGTACTTTCAAGTTGATGTAAGTTTGCAAACTCCTTTCATCACGTAAGGACACAGCTCTAGGTCTTCCTCCGGTGTTTTTTTTTACCATAATTGTCTTTCAATCTTAATAAATTATTGACCACTGTCTTCGATCTTCCTATTTTTTTCGCAATA
This sequence comes from Uloborus diversus, assembly GCF_026930045.1. NCBI lineage: Eukaryota > Metazoa > Arthropoda > Arachnida > Araneae > Uloboridae > Uloborus > Uloborus diversus. The sequence continues at coordinate 88,480,623 of NC_072731.1, read as the reverse complement.
GTACGGCTACTCATCCCCGTTGAAGAAAAAGCATCAATCTGCCCTCTTTCACGATCAGTTAACTTCTTACCTATCGGCATCTTTAGAAAGGGCACCAAAACTTCGAAGAAATTAACGAAAAAAACTCAAACTGAAGGGTTTCCACAATCTCATTAACTGCTGTGATATTTATTCCAGTATATATACATTTAGTAGTTAAGAAATACTGATGGCCTTAAAGTTGTTACTCAGGCTGAAATACTAACTTTGAATATACTACTAATTTTCTGGTAATTGCACACTTTAAAAAACTTAACTGTTGCGTTATTTCTTACAAATGAACATTAATAATTAATAATTCAATAAAATTAAAATCCCTTTAATTTCATTTTCCCGTTTTCTCATTTTTTTTACTGGCCTTAAAGTTTTTACTCAGGCTATACATACATAGACTGATTAACACATTACCCTCCTTTGCGTCACGCACGCGCAGTCGAGTAAAAACACGGAACAAAAAAAAAAAAAAATGAAAAAAAAAAAAAAAAACGAAAAGAGCTACTACTCTTTCATAAGCTTGTAAATTAGATTTTCGTTGAGATGCACTGGATATCATTTCTCAGTTAAGGTTGCAGTTAAATTTTGAATTGCTGTCTTCAGATGTGTTTTATTGTTGCAGATTTTTTTATAGCTAGTAATTTGCGAGATAATTATTTCTGAACACTTTTTTTACTGATACAACTGTGAAAATGAATTCATAAATAAACTATAAAATCAAAATCTGAACGTTTATCATACAAAGCAACACTTGGACATTTTTTATTTAGGTGAATGTTGACATCTGGGAAATTATCTGATTAATTTCTATTTGTCTGTGTCAGCAGTAGTTCATTTGGGTATATTTCTTTACATAAATTGTGAAAATCCGTGTTGTTAAAAATGATGATATCATCTATGTATCTAAAAGCTTCTATTCTGTTGTTTGTTAAAAAAATAGATTCGTAATAATGCAAGAGGATATTGGCAAATGCACTAGAAAAAGATGAACCCATTAGAATTCCGTTGATCTGTCTGTAGAAATTTGAACCATTGTATAAGTAATTCTGAAAAATACAAAATTTTACCAGACTTATCCAAGAGTGTTTATCTAGACTGATGAAATGTTCATATTTGTCAAAAAGACTAACTGAAACGTCAATTATGAGACTATGGGGATTGTTAGTGAAAATATTTTCAAAATGAAAAGTATTAATACTATGAATATCGTATATGCCAACTATTTAAGAAGTCCAGAACTTTCTGGTTGTTCAAAATTCTGAAACTTTTTTCTTCTGCTATTTTAGCTTAAATATATATTTAGATATACATGTCGAAATTAAAGCAAGCGAAAATTAAATATAACGATAATGTATGCACACATTTACTCTTTTTCAACACTTATTATCTTAATATATAAAAATCAATGTCCTGAGATAACATATATATATATATATATATATATATATATATATATATATATATATATATATATATATATATATATATATATATATATATATATATATATATATATATATATATATATATATATATATATATCAACGCATAGCCGAAACCTCTGATACCTCAGACTTGATATTTGGCAGGCATGTCCGCATGATTACGAAAGTAACCACTAAGAAAGGATTTTTCGAAATCTCAATTAGTTCGGGAGAAATTAATTAAAACCCCTTAATTTATGCGAAATTAAAACCTGTCATTGAAATTTAAATCCCTTATTTTCGAAGGCTTTCCTCCATTCAAATCATTATTCAGTACTTCATCTCAACTTTTGGTTGATAGCGAATTTTAAATTTGATATTGTTTTTGTTTCTCACGTGGTTCTTCGAGGCTTTTCTCAAGTCAAATAATAATGTTTCTGGCTTTTGCTTTCAATTTTTCAAAACTAGAAACGAAGTTTTTAAGAACATTATCACAGGCGGACTATTCTTTTGAATTTAGAAGAGTGCAGTTTCCTGTAAAAGTTTGCTTTGCAATAACCGTTAATAAAAGTCACAAGGACAGACATTAAAAGTAGCAGGGATCGATTTAAGAGAAGACTTTTTTTTTCACACGACCAATTTTATGTAGCTTGCTCCAAAGTCAGTTCATCAAGCAGCTTAATAATTTTAGCACCAGAAAAAAAAACTAAAAATGTTGTACACAAAGAAGTTTTTGCTTAAACATAAGTATAACAATAAAATGTGGATGTCCTGTGTTTGCAAACATAATCAATACTTTATAAGGATCGTTAATAACAGTTGAAGATCGGTTAAGGACAAGGGCATATATATATAAGGAAACCAGGGGCCCCGGGATCCTCCCAAAATTAGAAAAAAAATATAGGTAATAAGTAATTATTATAGGGGATTTTCGAAACTAGGCACCAAGCATTTTTCCCGGATGAGAATCATTGTATGGAGGGGAAGACACATTTTCTTCACTATTTGGAATTTTTATTATATTAATATTATTGTCAGTTTTAGGAAATGTAAGACAGTGTAATAAGACAATTTCGACTTCAGAAGGATTAATTCAACGAATGTTTGTTTCTCTAAATGTGTTCAATTTTAAATAATTTTTATTATATGATATTCATGCTTCATTGCGTGTTTTACAAATTTAAAAGTTTCTTATGCATTTACAGTGTGACAGAGGACCGTCAAGATGAAATTTGATAATATTTTTCTAGCTTAGAATTATTTCGTGGGTTTTTTTAATGATAAAAAAATGTTTTCATTGCATTTTTTCCCAGCATTTTCCAATATTTTTTTTCTCATAATTTTGAAGTACTGTCAGTCTTTTGACCTGTTACATAGTTTACGGGAGCGACGAAATGAACCAGGACTATTTTTTAAAGTTCATACTGTCCCACCCGTGGACGCATACAGAGATTTATTTGAGGAGCGGCGGGCAAGACAAACATGAAGGTAGCTTCCCAAATTGAAGTTATAAAATTATTCAGAGTTGTTAGTTTCTAATTTATTTCTTGCAGGGGAGTGGAGTCATGTAAGTGGAGTTCTTAAGTATGCCATTGACTCCTCCGAACTCTCAAAATGTCCCGCCGCTTTAAATACGGCCTTGCCCCCTCAAACTTTCAAAGAACACCCCGGAGCAAAAAGTCTGAAAGAAACACTGCATATGCCCCAGCGCCCCTTTCCTAACTAGTATGGGTCTATGGAAAAAGATAAAAACACAAATAAGAACGAATTCTAAGGTGCATTGCAACAGAAGTCAAGAAAAAAAAAGTTTTTATGTAGATACAACAACATTTTGATTCGTCACAAACTTGTTATCTGGCATTAAACATTCTGAGTTTTCATGGTTTATATGACATTAGCAAGTATTATCTCATCGTGAAACAGATACCATCAACTAACAGAAAAAATGTTTGCAACACCTCGATGTTCAAATTGGAAAAAAAAAAGTGCAACCTTACTCCGTAAAAGCGGTGGCAGCTTAGTTGCCTCCATAGCAATGGAGTAACTTAACTGATAAAACTGGAGTAACGCTCCTACGTTACACCAGTTTTATCAGTTAAGTTACTCCATTGCTATGGAGGCAGCTAGCTCCCGGAATAAGGTTACACAAGGTGCAAAATGTTGCCACCGTATTTACGGAGTAAATTTACACATTTTTTAACAGTGCATTACACCATTTTACTTCACACATTGAGAGAAACAAGAGCTTTTCAAAGATGTTTCAAGCGTATTTTCACAAAATACAAATCTAAACTAGTCAAAACATGTCGAAGAAAATGCGAGTAAATGCCAAATTTAACAATTTGGATATAACTAGCACAATTAAAAAGAGAAACTTTAATGTCTTTTGCGGAAGGACATAACTTCGTAGGGGATTTGAATTTTGCACGTGTTCTTCTCAATACGTCACACTTAAACGTCTTTGCTTTAAAACGTCCCATTGTTTCCTCCTGCTTCATATCCAAAGAAAATAATAATACTAATACATTTTGAAAGTAAGAGCATTTTATAATGAAAAAAAAATCGAATAAATCAAATGTGAAAATGTTGTTTCAGTTTTAGCTTTAATTAGCTGTAAAAAAGAAAAATAAACTGACAATAGAGGTAAGCCTTTAACCTTTTTATATAGTGACATAAAACGGAAAGCTTTAAAAGAAATAAAATAATCCATAATAATTTTATGAATCATTTATAAGACAGAACGAAGTCACAATTGGTGCAGAATCGAAACGTTTTACTGGCCATATCCTGTGAAATTGTCCAAACGATTCAAAGGTTTCAAAGCGTGACAGTTTTACCAATCTCATCATAGCATTTTTTTCTTTTGTAATTTCAAATAAACTTTACGACTTGTTTCCAAAAAGGTTTAACACCTTTTTACAGATAAAATTTATTGCCTAACTGAACTTTTATGTGATTTAAGATTAATTTCTCCGAATGGTTTTGCTAAAATCAAAAATCTAAAAACTCGTAAAAATATGACTACAGTAAAAATATGAGTATAGAACGTTCGTTAAACGATAACAATTCTTTAAGGCAGGTAACGTTTGGGCCATACGATAACTACGGCGTGAAGTAGTTATTAAAGATTATGAAAATAATTTTGTTACGAAAAAGGAACTATAGGGCGATTCTCGAAAAAACGTCCCGTACGTTTTATTTTATTCAAGTAACTATTAATTAAATATGGGATTAACTGTTATGCTTTGATAGTACATTAAAGCATCTATTGTTCCCCAACAGCATTATTTTTTGAAGGCTTTGGTTAGTTCGAAAAAATAAAAACTTAGCGTTACGCACTGGAATTTTGAATGAGAAATTGAATTTGATTTTTGAATTTTGAATAGAGCGTTTTTTTCGAGAATCGCTCTATAAATAAAATTTTGCCTTTGTTTGGAAAAAAAACTCAAAACAATGTTTTAGTTGCGGGAAGTGCAAAAAAAATTGGAAACTCTTAAACAAAGAGAAATGAAGAAATCAGAGCAGAAGAAAATTCACCGAAATGTTAATATTTTTTCTTTGCTTACTACACACTTTAAAGGGATTTATGTTCCAGTATTGCAGAAAATCACATTTTCTACATTGCGTTGACAAGATACTGCTTTAGCCAGATAATGTCTCACAGTATCCGATGAAATTGTTTAGATGCGACTTGTTGAATTTATGTTTTACTAGCTGAATGTTGTATCTGGTGAGCAAGCATAGCCACCGGAATGAAACAGCTTTCTTCTTCCAGGGGTAAATCAGCTATAGAGAACAATCGACTGCAGCCCCTAGAAGTAATTGTTGTTTAAATGATAATTTCCCCGTAAATTTATCTTTTAATAGCTGAATTATTATGTTGTATCTGGTGAGCAAGCATAGCCACCGGAATGAAACAGCTTTCTTCTTCCAGGGGTAATTCAGCTATAGAGAACAATCGACTGTAGCCCCTAGAAGTAATTGTTGTTTAAATGATAATTTCCCCGTAAATTTATGTTTTTCTAGCTGAATTATTATATTGTATCTGGTGAGCAAGCATAGCCACCGGAATGAAACAGTTTTCTTCTTCCAGGGATAAGTCAGCTATAGAGAACAACCAACTGCAGCCCCTAGAAGTAATTGCTGTTTAAATGATAATTTCCCCGTAAAATTTATGTTTTACTAGCTGAATTATTATGTTGTATCTGGTAAGCAAGCATAGCCACCGGAGTGAAACAGCTTTCTTCTTCTAGGGGTAAGTCAGCTATAGAGAACAATAGACTGCAGCCCCTAGAAGTAATTGTTGTTTAAATGATAATTTCCCCGTAAAATGAAATGTTATCAATTCTGCTGGAGACGTGATTCCTTGTCTGTTGTGCCCAGTTTTTGTTTATCAAATATGTGGTTGGAAATGCTAGTGAAAATACCATATACTTTTCGACCATTATTTGTGGCATTAGCTAAAATCTAGCCTAAAACGAAACAAAAAGATGTTGCCGTTTCTTGCACTAGCACTGTTTTTCATGGGACAGCGCTAATGGTTTTTTTTTCTTTTTTTTCTTAACATTGGAAGGACTTCCTTTCACATTACTCATCGAGAGATCATAGTGCCTGTCATTGTTGCGACTTAACCATTTACGGCATCCTCGAGGTTTTTTATTAGACAATTACAACATATAGTTACACAAAATCAGAAGGCATTTACAACGTATAGTTACACAAAAACATAAGACAGTTACAACATCTACTTTCACAAAACATAAGACAATTACAACATATACACAAAATCAGAAGGCATTTACAACGTATAGTTACGCAAAAACATAAGACAATTACAACATCTAGTTACACAAAACATAAGACAATTACAACATATAGTTACACAAAGTTTTCTTAGCAAATACAGTCAGCAAGAGTAGACATTATGAATGGTGGCAATATATACCAAGTGTCAAGTGCGTTTAGCGCTTCATTCAATTTTGAAATTGATCAGGCAAAGAGGGGAAACATTGAAAGGACTATGGATAACACTGGTTCTGGATTTTAATACTTTAAACCAAAATTTCCACGTCTTAGTGATGTGAAGATTCAAAAATTAATATTTTGCTGGGCTTTCCTGGAAATTTTTTCTGCCTATTTTTATTATTATTATTATTATTATTATTATTATTATTAATGCATGTGAGCATACACATTTCAATCAAACTTAAGTTATATGTCTCAAAAGTTATGTGGTAGATAGAGAGAAAAATTAAATACTTGAATTCAACTCATCAATTTTCACGAAGATCAGTTTAAAAAAAAAGGGGGGGGAGGGGTGCCACACTGAAAACGTCATAATGTGGCAAACCCTTTAATTATAGTGTTATCAAAAGTCGTATTATAAATTGTTTTAAAATTGTGCCTAAAAAAGACAATGAATTCTTTATGCGTATCTTTTATAAATAGTACAAATTGAACTACACAATAAAAGCAAGCTCGAATTCTTGATCTATCCAAATGCTTTCCGGGCGGAAACACCGAATTCTACCGTAACTCTTCATTTCGTTCATCGAGTGCCGATAACTGGGGTGATTTGCAAAACAGTCAGGCTCTGGAACTTGGAAATTGTCGTGACTGTTGTAGAGGCGCGAGGAATAAAACTTCGCCGGACCTGCCCAATTCGAATTCCATTTATGCCCTCATAAAAGATTCATGAATCTCGCGAGTAGGAGCTACTTCCTCTTTTTTCCCCGCGTGTTTCTAACAATGTATTTCTTTCTTTCTCTAATCCATCAGACAAGAAGGGGCTGTCATGTGACTCTTGGAACGTGTGCCTGAAGATCAATACTGAATCTGTTAATCAAATTTCCTACTTGACGACTAATTTAATCATCGCAACAATTTCAATTTCATTATCCTAATGCTGGTAGTTATTCCCATCATGGGAGTTTTTTTCTTCCTTTTTGCATGTGCTTCTGTGTACTTTGATCAGGATTGATCAAAATTTACAAATAAACAACACGTTTTGTCCAAAACTAAACGAGCCTATTTTTCCGTACACCAACATGGACTTTTTAGCATCTGGTTAATGTTCTCTTAACACTAGAAATACGGCGGTCTTACTATACCTAGACATAAGGCAAGGGTCATTTTGACCCTCTGACAAGAATCCTGCATAGTTCCCCACACCAGGTTATATGTATGTAAAAATTAGTTAAAAGTAAACCTATTTTTAAATTAATACAGTTTATGTAAAGTATAAAGATATTTTATTATGTATAATGACGTATTTAAAAATAGTTTAAGTGCCCTATATACAGGGTGAATTCGATTGAATCTGCCATACGAAAGGGGGTGATAGAAGAGCCCAAGCCGAGCATAGAACCACCCATTATCATGTCCGATCCTTAACCGTAACCGAGTTATGGTAGAAATAAGAAAAATGAGTAAAAGAAAACAAAATGCTGAGAAAACGACCTATTTCTGAAATTCCTGTAAGACCTACACACAAAATAAGTACATATTTAGAAAGAACAGACTAAATCCTACAAAAGGGCATTTTTTCCATCAAGATAGGTGCCCTCTACAGCAAGCTACAAGCTTTGAAACATTGGACTTTCTCAGATTTGAAATGGTGCCAAAGTTTTCAACTGACATTTTCAAAAACAACCGTAAGAGCTACAATCGGTCAAATCTACCAAAAACTGGCTCATTTTACTAACTTTTGAATGATACAACAACAAATTACATTGGGCTTCAAGTTCAGCAAACATTCAGGCTTTTACGTGAAATACACCGCCAGCTCAGTCATTTCCAGCCGAGGACTGCAGTTTTGTGCTTATTAGCACTCATCAGCCCGGCATAGGAAAGTGACTGAGCTGGAGACGGAAAACCTCTTAAGGAAGCCAAGAGTGCGAAACAAACTGGTAGCTAATATAGAATTAGCAGACCAGACGAGTGACCGAAGCAATGGTTCGGTTCAACTCGAAGATTGAACGCGAGGCAAGGTATATTCAGTAAATTACCGCCCATTAGCCAGGGCTAAAGCAGAAATGCGTGAAATACGCCGGCAGCTCAGTCATTTCCAGCCGAGGACTGCAGCTTCGTGCTTATTAGCACTCATCAGCCCGGCATAGGAAAGTGACTGAGCTGGAGATGGAAAACCTCTTAAGGAAGCCAAGAGTGGCTTCCTTACACTGGTCTGCTAGTACACTGGCAGTTACACTGGTACTGCTGGTCTGCTAATTCTATATTAGCTACAAACTGGTAGCTAATATAGAATTAGCAGACCAGACGAGTGACCGAAGCAATGGTTCGGTTCAACTCGAAGATTGAACGCGAGGCAAGATATATTCAGTAAATTACCCCATTACTAATGGGCGGTAAGAGATTAGATTTTGAAGATTGATTAAATGTACTCATTGGTGTTAGAGTTACTTTTTTATTATTGATTTTTCCTTTGTGAAAAGCACGGGAAAGTAATGCTTCCTTTCTTTCTACTTTTTGTTACCTCTTGTGTTTTTCACTTAATAAAATGTCAAAACTAGGGTTTTGATACAAAAATATCATTTTCTTAAACAAAGAAAGCAACATGCTTACGTGAAATAGAAAGTTTAAAACAGATAAGCGCGACCCTTCGCTGATTTTCCTTTTTGAACGAATGCAGGTTTTTACACTGTTTCAAACAAAAGCCTGAATTTCAGCTGAACTTGAAGCCCAATATGATGTGTTGTTGTATCATCCAAAAGCTAGTGAAATCGGTTAGTTTTCGGCAGATTTGATCCATTGTAGCTCATACGGTTGTTTTGAAAATGTCGATTGAAATTTTTGGCACCATTTCAAATCTGAGAATGTCCAATGTTTCAAAGCTTGTAGCTCTCTGTAAAGGGCGACTATCTTGATGAAAAAACTGTCAATTTGTAGGACTTAGTCTGCCGTTCCTAAATTCGTACTTATTTTGTGTGTAGGTCCTACAGGAATTTCAGAAATAGGTCGTTTTCTCAGAATTTTGTTTTTTTACTCATGTTTCTTATTTCTACCGTAACTCGATTACGATTAAGGATCGGACACGATAATGGCTGGTTCTATGCTCGGCTTGGACTCTTTTATCACCTCCTTTCGTTTCAGATTCGATCGAACTCACCCTGTGTAGCCAACGGGCCATTCCATGAAAACAGATAACGCGATGGTAAATTTTAAAAGTCTTCATTTATGAAAAATTTTGGTGTTATTGAAAAGTTAAAATGTTAAACTTAATGTTTTGAGTAAGATATCAAAGTTTTCTTCTGGAATGCAACACATTATTCTAAACATAAGAGTCAGGTTGCGAGTAAGCATGCTGCCTTTCAGCGTCAAATTTGAAGCTCCGATTCGCATTAAAAAATCAATTGATTTTTTAAAAGTCAAGTTTATTGGTAAGATTAACTTTATTGTTTTCATATTATTAAATGTTAAGATCCAAGGTGCATCCTAATAACTATACTAACACACACAAAAATCTTCATTTTTTGTCCCGCACGTGACTCAAAAGATGAATATTTTTAGTTTGAATAAAAAGGAAAATCATTTACTTTATGTGCTTGTTATTTTCAAAAATAATTATTGCAGTACTCTTATGTTATTGCAGTTTCAGAACTTTAAATAACTTTTAGTTGGAGACAACTCTGAAAATAAAACTGTTCCGCACGTGACACGTTATACAAACAAGCGTAAGATAAACAGTTACAACTTAAAAATCTGGAATGAAACTTTTTTCCGCATAGTTAAAGACTCTAAAATATATTATTCTGGAGTAAGAACTCATTTTTTTTACATAAGTACGACTATTTTTATACACTAATCAACCGTTCATGAGGAACATATTTTTAATCTTGAAAACTTCATTATGGAATGTTCGAAGTACATCAATAGTTATTTGTTTTAGGAATTGATTATTTAAAACACGAATGCATGTAATGCTGCATGAATACAATAGTAACAAAATTAAACTATTTTTATATTTTCTTCGTACGAAATTCCTGTCGAACAAATATAGGTTTTGTATTGAGTTTTCCCTTTTCATTCTTCCTTCTTTTTTCACAATTTAATATTTGTTTCTGCAGAAGGCAGACGATAATGTAATTATTTACTAGCTCCGTCACTCAGTTTTGCACGGTCTGTCTCGAAAATAAAAGTTATGTCATGTGACGCACGTTCAACAATCAGGCTTAAAAGAAAAAAAAATGCAAAATTTCCCCAACAAATTGCAGAAAAATAACCAAAAACGAAAGATTTTTAATGTCTCGATTAAAGTAAAAGCCTCCTACGCATAGCATTCGTAAAGCTGTGCGGGGATTTTGAGGAATTGTTTTCATTATCCCAATGCAATTTTTCTTCAAAATAAGGCTTTATTATTATTTTTATGAAATTAGAACTAAATATTTAAATATTATAAAAGTTTTTACTTGCTTGACCGAGATGGAAGTATTTAAATCTACTAGTGCAAAGAAAATGAAAAAGATGGGAAAAAAAGCAGCGTTAGAAAAACAAAATTTCCAGAAGGAAGAAAATAAAAGTATTAATGAAATAACATGACAGAGGATGAAAAAAAAAGTACTTATGAGTGGGACAGGAAGAGGTTGAAAAAAAAAAAAAAAAACTGTTCTGATTCAACATCAGAATGCTCACAGTCAGAAGCATCTACGAGTTACTTGAATTCTACTGTACCGCCCCACATCGCTAAAAACAATTTTTTAGCAATGCTATACACTAAAAAGTTAGAGCATTGCCCCAGTCACCACGAAAACGGTGTGCTGTGATACAAGGCTTACAGAAAGAGTCTGTTCTATTATGACAAATTCCTGAACAAATGCTCTGTTACAGCCAGAAATTGTTCTAGCACGATGTATACTACGAAAATAAAAAATGATCCTTTCTCAACAATAATATGAGTCATACAGAGATAAACTTATGATGTAAACCTCGTCAGAAAAGGCTACACTTCTGTGTGAAGTTTTGTATAAATGCCAGGAAAAGTAAACTTAATTATCAAATGTGATTGTTCAGAAAAAGATAAAGAAATAAAAATAATTTAATAATACGACAGAACTTAAAACATAATGAGAGAAATATAAAATATAATGTTCAAAGTTAGTTGATATTTTTCCTCAGATTGATATTAGGGTAAAGTAGTCGGAGTGGATTGTTTTACATTCGACTCTGCACATTTGATTTATTAAATAACTAGAAAGTTGCCCGTCTCAAGCAATTGCCTGTTTGGTGATATTTTGATAGTTGAAACTTTAACCCTAACTCCAGTGGATTGACCCTAAACATGCCTTTTCGCGAGTTTCGTTGCTAATAAAGTCAGGAACGTTACTCGATCATTGCCTGTTATATATATATGAGGATTGAATAAGCAAGTAACATTTTACAGGCTTTGGAAGTTATGTAAATACAGAAGTTGAATAGTTTGAACGACTATTCTGCCGTGGGCAGATGAAAAGCAGTAACTGCATTTTTTAAAAATTTCTTTATTTATTGAGCAAGCACGATTGCTAATTGTTTTCACTTGACCGTCCTTCACGTTCCGGTTCCTTTTTCAGCCCCACCGTTCCATACAGGTGCGACTCCTCCGGTCCTGAGCACTGTCCCACGGAATCCGCTTCTTCGAATCGGTGGCGTCCATGGTCTACACACACGCATGCTCATATACATACACACTCACACACATACGCAGTCACATACACACGCACGCGCCTTTACGCACATACACGCCAACGTGCACTAACACGCATGCACACACACACAAGCCTACACATACACAACTAGACACACGTAACAGCCCAAAAGTAGGGGCAGGCTTGGGGGGACAGGAGCCGTTTCTAGAAACAATAACTCCTATGAGTAGGGTCCTATTGCAGTTCGTGATTGCAAAAACGTAATTTGAATTCAAAATTTCAGAATTCATTTTTTTTTTTTTTTTTTGCATTATTTTACTTTATTTTATTTTATTTTATTTTTTTGCATTTTTGCATCTATTCTACGTTAGCTTTAGTGTGCAAGCTAGTTTATTTGGTTCTTGCTAAAAAAAAAAAACAGCTCGGAAACAACGTCTAATTCGAACGATTCTCTATTTTGGTACGGAATCCAAAACGCTTTATCCAAATATCCCTAAACTCATTTCTCTATGACCATGCCTGCTTTGGAATTGGCAAGCGGCCAATTAAGACGATTCCGTCTGTAAAGACTGCAAAGTGGTATTCCTACCAACTAATGAATGAGAACGTTTCCATCTGCAAACCGAATGTTTGTCTTTCCATATCATTGGTGATCGATTAAGTACAAATATTGATCTTGATCTTTTGAATCTTTTGTTACAAAACAACAAGTTAAAACATGTTTTACTAAATAAGAGGAACTGGTGCTATACGTAGATATAAAAGCAAATACTACGAAACATATTCTGACTATTTAAGTTGTATGTCTACACGTTATAACTTTGTAATTTCTATAATTAGTTACCGCACAACTGTGGAATGCTGCATTCATTTTTCCATCCATATGAATTACGACAAAATAAATTCCCTCTTTCAGTTTAGGTCTTTAAGTTCTTCGTTGTTTTCCTCGTAGCGCAGCACCTGAATGCGGGAGAAAGAAAAAAAAAAACTTTAGAAAAACTTTTGCGCAAACATTTCACTTCAAAATTTAAATTGTCAGGAGCAGTGACAACAGTTCTGCTTTGACAGGAGAAAATTGTGAGGCAAACAAGTCTTTTTACAGACAGGCGTAATTTTTTTTCTCCTTTCAATCAATTTACATCGCGTTTTCTTTAGCCGATTTATTTTCAATCAAATTTATATACCTTTGGAAAATATTATATTCCTATCTCAGAGCTTGTATATATAACAAAGTACACTTCATTGTAGATTACAATTTCCTTTTAATTTTAAACCAGTACAAATATTTTATATATTGACAGGCAGAAAATACGTAACCACAAATATTCTTCTTAAAAAACAGAAATATTGGTAGTTTTATTATTAATAAGATGATTTTGTTGATAAGTACATATTAAGCAAATAGTTCCAAAACATATTGGATACAAGTGCTGGGGTATGACAAAAATTATGTAACTACTAGCTGCGTCGCCCGGCTTTGCACGGTGCACCTCGAAAATAATAGTTATGTCTAGTGACGCGTGTTCAACAATCAGACTTGAAGGGAAAAAAAACAGCAAACATTTGCTGCAGATTGCGGAAAAAAAAACATAAAAATAAACACTTTAAATCCCCCGATTACATGAAAAGCCATTAAAACAAAAACATAAAATTTATTTGTTCATATTCGAAAAACAAAAATGACAACAGAACTTTGGTTTCAATGATTTTCTTCACCGCTTCAAATTTTAATAAAAACATTGTTACGGAAAGTTGAGCTGAAGCACTGAATAATAATTTGAATATGGGATTTTTAATATGGATTTTATGTCAAAATGTGTCATAATTATTACTTTTTAATTGATATCTCCGATAATAATTAGCGGAGTTATCATAATGTTAAATAGCCAAACATAAAGACGGGAAAATTAAGAATCTATCGATGCCTGGCTCGATGGTCAGTTTATTGGCGTTCGGGAGAAGTAACTTGGATACACATACATGCATAGTTACACAGGTACATACGACATTTTTTACTATACTTTCCCAATAAACGTCAGAAAAAAGAAGAAAAAAGCATGAAAGAAGGCTTAATGCATCTTGAAAATACCGCTAAAAACAAATAATAATGATAATAATAATAATAATAATAATAATAAATAATTGGAAAATTGGGATTTAAATTTGGAAGTATGGTATTCAGATGGGGAAAAATGTCCGTCGGTCTGTCTAGCCCTTCCCCAATAACTTTTGAGTAGTGAATAGTCCGATTCGAACATTTTTTTTTGTTCAAAAGATCTCGGCGAGGACACCTCATTCCTATCCTCTTCACTTTTTGATTTGAACTAGTTTTCGATCAATTTTGAACAGTTAAAGCAAAAAATTAACATTAGTGCCTACGGGAAATTCAAGGCAATTCTGAACTTAGAGGCGAATTTGCTTCAAACAAACTTTGTAGGAAAAAGCTTTTGATGAAAAACCTATATATAAAATATCTTTTTGATTTGAACAATTTTCTGTTCCAATTTTGAAGAGTTCAAATCCATTAATATTAGCGCCTACGGGGAAACTGAAAGTCAATGTATATTCCGTACTTGAAGACAGATTTACTACAAACAAATTTTGTTGGAAATAACTCTTGACGCCAAACTGCCGACTCCGACTCCGAGAATTTAGGGGCACCATACTCCAACTCCAATTTCTGTGCCCGAAATTATTCGGACTCCGACTCCTCAACTTTGAGTCTGACTTCATAGCTTTGGCAAAAATTTATACACGAAGGAAAAATGACTGACTTTGATTATTGAATAATCGTCTCCGACTTGTCTATCCCAAAATAAGCCCGACTCCGTAAACATTGGCAGAGTTGCGGACTCTAAGGGAAATGACCGATTCTAACTCCGAGTCTTTGAATTAAATACATTCGGCTCCTGAATCCGACTCTTTTATCCCAAAATGAGATTGACTCCGACTCCACAGCCTTGGTTTTAACTGTGAAATAATTATTTTTAATGTATGACTTGTTTTTATTTTAACTCTAAAATTTTAATTTTGGGGGAAAAAATAAACAATCTTTTTTTTGATATGATGTATTTATTTTAATGAGCTTATTAATTTTAACTTTCTTTTTTTCTTTTTGAAAGAGGTTAAGGATTTTTTTTTAAAGAAAAAAAAATACTGTATTAGCTGTTTTGTTTAAAAGGTGCTGCTATTTCATTTGTTCGTTTATTTTATTTTATTTTTTACGCATCTATTTTTTTTATGAGCAAGGCATATTTTATTCCTAAAAATCAGCTTAAAATATTTTTAAAAAATGTTTGAAACAATTTGCGAATTTAAGGTATTTTTGAGAATATTGATCAGATACTAGAAAGTAGATATGGGTATACGGAAAAGTAGGCTCGTTTAGTTCTAGACGGAACGTCTTGTAAATTATATACAATGTATCATAAAAACATTATTTAATATAATAATGTAGAATGACATTTCGGAATAGTTACATCGTAGGGGGAATTATGGGCCATTCTCTTTCCGGGGTAAATAATAGTCATCAACTATTTACTGTTAAAAAAAAAAATACAAAAAAACAAAACAAAAAAAAAAAAAAAATATGCTAAGTCATCCTTATAATTCAATTTCCCTATATCAAGGTCAAAAACAATGTAATGGTGAAGTAACTAAGAGAATAAAAATAGTTTTTACACTTCTATAAAAACATCTTCAAACAAGGTCGTCTCGAAAATCGTGATTATTTTCAAGATTCGTGTCGATGAAACACTTTTAAAGGAACAATTTTGTTGGTGCTGTTTTTCAATAACAAGCTGTGTTTTTTAATAACAAAAGGTCTAAACTTTTCATACCTACATATGTGTTTTCTTATTTTTTAAAAAAAATTAGTGTTAAAAATATGCTGTTTTATACAGCAATTTAGTGGTGTACCTGATGAACTATATTGTCCTTTTGGCTAGCAAATCAAGTATAGCTTTGAAAATAAACTATGTCAGCATGCAAATACGGCACACATCAAGTACCAAAAAAAGCAAAAAATTGATACGAATCCCAAGAATAACAAATTAGGAGAAAAATTCGATAGTTGTAACAAATCAAACTCTTTTATTTTGTAAGTGCAAGAGAAAAAGAAGCAGAAGAAAAATCAACTGAAACAAATGCAGTCATCGAGAAAAACCTTGCTTGCAAAAATATAAAGGTACTTAAAGAAGCCAAAATAGACAGTCCCTGAATGTAAAATTAGCTTATTTTGGACTTGTTATGTGAATGAGAAGAAGAGGGAGGAATTTGCAATGACACAATTGCAAAAACATTCCTTTATACTTTCTTCTATATCTAATATATAGAAGAAGGTATTGGATTCGTGCAAATTTTCGAATTTTGAATTTTGACGGATTCGAACGTTTTGAGGTGTGCTGAGTCCATTTCGACTATTTTTGGAAAATGTCTGTCTGTCTGTATGTATGTGTATGTGTGTGTGTATGTGTGTATGTGTGTCACGTCTGTGTGTGACCAGTTTTTTTGTGGCCACTCTACAGCAAAAACTACCGCATGAAATCGAACGAAATTCGGTACACATATGTGCCTCTATGTGAACTTGTGCCCATTGGTTTTTGGCGCGAATTCCTCCAACGGTGGTGGAGGAAATGGGACGTTTTTTGAGTTACGCGTGCTTGCTATTCCTCAGGAAGTAACTGGCGGAATCAAACAAAATTTGGTCCATATGTTGCCATTAACAGGAACAGATGCTGATTCAACTTTGGTGTCAATAGCTCAAACGGGGGTTGAGCTATAAAACGTTTTTTGCCGTCAATTGTGACTGTTGTATCTCAAGAAATAATGAACGGAATGAAAGAAAAATTTATCGGCAAGTAGTCCTTTGTGGGTATAAGAGCTGATTTTATTTTGGTGTCAACAGCTAAAAAGGGGGTAGCGCAATCGCCCGTTCTTTTTTTCCATTGTGAGTGCCCTATCTCAAGAAGTAATGCTACGTTCTGGTTGAAATTTGGAATATATGTGAATCCATATGTAAACAGGCTTTGGTTCAATTTTGACGCCAATCGCTCCAAGAGGTGTTGATTTTTTTTTTGAATAAAAATAGCTTTATTAATGCAACAATAAGAAAGATAAATCGTAATAGATTGTCGTCTGCGTATTTCTCGTGATTTTAATTGTATGGAAATGATCGGAAATATTATCTCAATGATTTAAAATTTTTAACTGTTGCCATCTTATGTTTGTTAACAAATAAAATATTTATAATTAATTCAAGCAAGGCTTTTAAAATAACATTCAATTTTCGCTCTTTGCTTTGCTTTTGCAATAATTCAGACATTGGGATGGTCGTCAAGTTTTTGCATGTGTAATTTTGTTTTTGTTGGGAATATTGCTTCCTCGTCAAGCATGGTGAGGGATCAGAAAAAAAAAGAAAAATATAGAAGAAAGTTTCGTGATGGTCCCAACATACTAGTTTATAAATGTTAAAAGATGGTGCTACAACCGGATTCATTCTGTACTTGAACATCAGATATACTTTGTTGTGTATGATGATAGCGACAAATGGGAAAGTAACTTAAATTTCAGACAAGGAAAAAGCAGATATAAACCTTCTTGAACAAGGTGTTGGAAATTTTAGTTTTTCCAAGAGATGCGTTTTTAGAAATAATTTGAAATAAGTGCATTTTTTCAGTCTAGTTAATTGAAATGGAAAAGAAAAATCCGTTCAGTTGATAAAATTATGTTTGACGAAGTTAAAATACAAATATTAAAGAAATTTCTTCACAGAACCGTGGACTTAGAGCAAAGAACAATAACAAATTGTAATCGACTAGTAAGAGTGACACCAAATTATTTCAATTATAATGTGTTATTTCTTTAACATAAAACTTTTTATCATTAAAAAATATTTTGGTGGGCTAAGAAATGATAATATAGAATAGTTAAATTACTTTTGACATGGATTATTCTCAAAAAGGTGATGACCCATATTTACCCCATGTGTAACCAATAACTGCCTCGATCCGGGGTAATTCTTGGCAGTAGAGAAGTGGCAGAAGTGGCTCTCGCCATGGGCGCAGCAGCCAGGGGGGCGGCATTTCAAATGATTAAAAAAAACTTTTTAAGTAGTTTTTTTTTTTTTTTTTTTTGATCATAGAATTTGAAAAATGCTTTACTATAAAAGGGAAAAAAAAGCTCGCAAGAACTAGAGAAACATACATAACATCTACTGTGAAGGAACAATGGGTATCATTGGAGAAAAAAAAATCTAAGAAAGAAAACAAGAAAAAAAAATTACAATGCTGCCTCCTATTTGCCCCCCCCCCCCCAAAAAAAAAGTTTTTTTTTTTTTTTGAGGTCTCAATGACCTCTGGTGACTTCCCACGTGGGCAACCCGGAGGGGGGGGGGGGCGCAATTTCTTTAACTCGCCAGGGGTGCTAGACTTCATAGTTACGCTACTAATTCTTGGTCACTCATTTAACTTAAATAAAATAAATAATAATGCAATTTTAGGTAAAGGAATTATTTGAATAATTTCGAAATTATTTAAGCTTACTCCATTCCAAATTAAATCATTTTATTTTTATACGTAAGAAAATATTAAGATGTTTTGATTTTTTGACCCTAAATTAACCCGTCTGACCCTAATGCGTTTTCCTTCTAGGCTAGCAGTAAAAATTGTTAATGTTAATATTAGAAATGTTTTTTAAAAAAAGATTAAGAATATGGTAGTTAATATCTATATATTTCCAAATCAATTAAAATCAGTAAACCAGGAGAAATTAGAAACATGTGTATCACGTGCAAGATATAGTTGCATGGTTCAGTTGTTATTGGAGAAATGCTATACACATGCATTACATTTGCATTACTTTTAATGCTGAGAATGGGAACAGATACGACAATTAATTCATTTTCCGACTTAATAGTGTTTAATTATTGCAGATTGTTTTTTTGGTTTCTTTGTTCACATGATTTTTCCTTTTTTACGCACTTTTACGTAAAAGTAAAAGAAAGATTTGAAAAGCATGAAAGAAGGCTTAACGCATTTAAAAACGTCAAATATATATATAAACTAATTTTATGAAAAAAGAAAAACTAAAGCGTGGGAAGAAGAGTTTTGAGACGGGGAAAAGTGTGTATGTCGGCATGTTTGTCCCCCGCAATAACTTTTGAGTGAATAGTCCGATTCAAACATAAATTTCTTTTCAAGATCTCGGATCCTGCATTTCACCTTATGATCAGAAGAAAAAATCATTCATCTTTGAACAGTTCAAAAGAAACGTAATATTACCGCCTACGGAGAAATTTAAGGCAAATATAGAAGCCGAACTTAAAGATGGATTGGCTCTCTAACAAACTTTATTGGAAAAAGCTCTAGATGAAAAACATATATGACAATTTTCTTGAATAAGCTATTATATTATAGGTTTTCTTGATTAAGCTATTTTGGGTATTTGTGAATAATTCAACATATTTTAACATTAACGCCTACGTGAAAAATTCAAACTTTCTTATCTAAGTGATCAATAACCTTAAAAATTTCTCTTTGACACGAAGAAATATAAATAAATCGCGTGGATTCTAATTATATTCCCCATTTTTGGTTTCATGAAACACGAAACAAATATTAATTAAAGTCGAAATACCATATCTCGTTGAGGAAACAGTGAAACATGTCAGAAGTAAATATAACTGAATAAAAATAAAATAATATCAAAGCGCAAATGCTTTTCACCAGGGCTTCGGATTCCGAGAAAAAAGAGACTTAACTCCTGACCTCGACTTTGACTTCTAGAACTTTTAGGATCTCCGACTCTTCCTCCCCAAAACCAGTTTAATTCCTACTCTACAAGTAAAATCTTACATTGCAAGAACTCACAAGCCACTTTGTAAGTAAAAAGGGTCATTCTCCAGAATGTGTAACTTTTGAACAAGCACATTTTCAATATCAAAACCTTTCGTTTTCTTTTTTTTTTTCATTCTTATACTAAACAAATACCTACTAAAAGTAACCATAAATATTGGCCCAACTGAATTCCAATTATTTTACTCACAAATAAGACAAAATACCTTGTTCACGAAAAAAAAAAGCTTTTAATGTTTGAAAAAAGAGGCGAATTAAAAATCAAAGAATTAATTTTGAAGTGCGCAAATGGGGAGTTTTTTTTTAATGATTAGTGCGAATCTAATGTTAAGCTCTTTTAAATAAAGTACGGCTTAAATTTTAGTATCTTTTTAGTTCAAATTTGTGTTAAAAATAGTGTAGCATTAAAATATTTCAAAATTTGTAAATTTAAGAAGATACTGGTAATTGTTAGGTTTGGTAGACTGTCTAAAATTGATGTATTTCTCCTTCATCATTTTTTTATCACCTCAGAAATAATGACATTGATAAGGGCTATCACGAAGGTGAGATTCACGGAGGTGTGGAATTAATATAGATCTATGGATACGTTTTTCAGAGAAATAACTTTTTTCTTCTTTGCTGCAGTCTGCACATGTTTAGCATAGAGTCCAGCCACTTCAAGAAATTCTTTAATGACGACACAGATCTTGAGAAAACACTGGAGTTTTTTTATACAAGAAATATCCTTAGCAACTGCTAAAGGAACAGTAGCAATTAGGCAAATATCAATTAACACCGTAAACTCAACGGTCCCACACGTATTCACATCAAAATACGCAAAAACACAGCGCAAAGGCTAATACACACTTCTAGCGGAACGCTGAAAACGAGACTCCACAGTTAGAAAACATTCACATTGACTCCTCCATTCACAAGACGCCGAGCGAAGAAATATCGAGAAAATCCTACAAAGTTTTACAAATTTCTCATATTTTCTTTTTATTCCAATGACAAACTTATCGTTCAGAAATGGGAGGGGGACCGTATGCTTCATTCGAATGTTAGGGGTTTGTATGTACATTACAAGAAACTATTTACAGGTTACGTTACTAAGATAATTTTAGATGAAAGATGGTATAAACGCCAAATGTAGCTAGATTACAACAAATTAATCACAAAAATAATTACTATTTAATTATTTAAATAATATGAAAACATGTACACTTCTTTTTTTTTTTACCTTATTTAACGTACCTGAATTTTAAATTCACGAAAATGAGAATTCTTAAGAAACACCATTGGTTTTTAAAACAAAATCTATCTTCTTGTTTTTCAACGAGAATCTCTACCTTCATGGCTGAAAATAAACAAGGAGGTAATGTGAGAAAAAATATTTGATGCCATAACTGTCATCTGTGAATTAAAAATAGCATTTCCTGTTTGGGTAACGGAAGTAAGAATTTACTGTGTGACGTAACCCCTTATCTATCAAAAACGAACTAAAACACAATATTAAAAAATAAATATACTTAAATAATTAGTATTTGAGACACTTGTTTAAGATATAATAAATCAATCAATATATACTTTTAATTAAACAAGTTATTAATCAACACAAACAGTCGCATCAGATGTTTGACATGCCATGGGGGTGAGAATTTACATGATGTGAACCAAAAAGATATTGAAATAAAAATTATTATCAAAAATGTGTTGGCAGATTTAAACAGATAGATTTTTGGTGAAATTAAAATACTTTGTTAATTTAATTGTTCCTTAAAATTGTTACTGTAAAAGTCATGTAACAGAAAAGTTACACTTTTTGAAGAATGACCCAAAAAAGACTTCATTGCTCTTAAATTTGAAGTAGATAATCGAAGCATAAATATTGCTGCCACGAAAATTATCTTACTTAGTAATTCTAGAACATTGCAATATATCATGTACATAACTGTCTTTATAAGTAATTCAGCTGCATTTTCACAACGTTTTTATACAGCACAAAGATTGCTTTAAGACGGAAAGGCAAAACTTCGCTATCAAAATACGAAAGTTGGAAATTTCTCTAACATTTTTATAGATCTTTCTTGACTGTAAATTGTCAAGGGACATTTATAAAAATCAGCGATTAAAGCCGAAGTTTTCGATCGATGTTCTGTATTTTTATAAACTTAAAGATGTGAGAGTTTCGGCCAGTCATTCAAAATATATATATATATATATATATTGTCGTTTTGCCTCCAGGGATTTAGAATGCATTTCTTTCTTTTAAGAATTTATTTTTATTATATATATATATATATATATATATATATATATACTTAATGATCGGAATCCCATCTTTATATATAATCCGATCTTTAAGTATATTTTGGAGAATTTAACAAAAACAATGAGCTGTATAAGTAAACAGTGACAATTAACTGCAAGATTTTGACTTTTTGAAGACATGAATAAAATAATTTTAAATTTGATTCTAATTTAATTTTTAAAACTTGTTTTTTAGAACGATCTATCTAAGCAATAATTTTATGGGAAAAAAGGCATATTCAATAAGTACTGCTGCCGTAGTGTTGAATAAAAAAGACAGAGCATTTTTACTTTAAGTAAAATTACCTAATTAGTTTGTCTAAGAAATCACTAAAACAAAATGTCCTGTTTTGACACTGAAAAGGCACTCAATTGTTAACGAAAAATTCTTAGAAAACATAGTGCAAATTATATACAGTATAAATTAAGACAAAATTATAACAGAATAAGCTTGCTATTTAAAGCTTATTAAAAAAAATAGATGAAAAGTAATTAAGAAAAGCAAACCAAGCGGAAAAACTATGGAATGTAACGTATTTTATTTTTATATTTTATATTTATATTTCATTTTTTAAAACTTGAAAAAAGCATTTTATGATCAAGCGTTATCTAGTTCTTCAATGTATACGATAGATTCTAAGATTCTATAATTTTTATAAATATTTAAGAGGGAAATAAATTATTTAAATGTTCTTGGGATATAAATTATTTTACTAAAATAAACTGAAAGCTTGAAAGCTGTGGTTGATGAAAAACCAATACGAATTTATTACAGATTATAAGCATGCAAATATATTTCACTAGTTTCAGTCCATATGTGTATTCCATTTTAGCTCAGCTACATTTAATCTCGTTTACCTTTAAAAACAGAAACTTTTCTGTCACATGCCTTTTGCAGTAAAACTTTTAAGGAACAATTTTTCATTCAAAACATATCTATTTAAATCTAGTAACAAGTTTTTAATGATAATTTTTATTTTAATATATTTTTGGTTCACAACATATGAATTCTCACCTCCGTGGTATCTCGCACACCTGGTGTGACTGTTTATGTTGCTGAATAACATGTTTGATTAAAAACACATATTCATGTATTTATTATTCCTTTCACAAGTGTGTCAAATACTAATTTTTTAAGTATATTTAGCTTTGCAATAATGTGCTTCATTTTGTTTTGGTAGGATAAGGAATAGAGTCACACAATAAATTTTCACCTCCGTTAGAGTAAACAGATAATGCCATTTCTCATTATCACGTGGCAGTAATGACATCACATTTTATTTTCCATGACACAAGATAGGCCCCTTGTTTATTTTCAGCCATAAAGAAGTTATGAGATGTTCTAAAGATCAAGTGCGGTTGTTGTGAAATCTAACCTCTGTGAACTTGAATTTCAGGGACGTAAATTAATGTAAAAAAAGAAGTGAACATGTTTTCATATGTTTAACTTGTGCAGATTGTAGCAACGAAGAAAAAAAATATTTCTCTGAAAAATGTAATCATTAGACCTGTTTCAATGGCTAATTCCTCACCTTCGTGACAGACCTTATCAATAACATTCTTCTGAGGTGAAAATAAATGATGAAGGAAAAATACAGCACTTTTAGACATTTTACTAAAATTATAAATTGCCAGTATATTATCAAGTTTACTAATTTGGAAATGTATTAATATTATATAATTTTTTAACATAAATTTCAACCAAAAGAATTACTAAAAATTAAGCTGTACTTTAACTAAGAGAACTTAATATTAGATTTACGCTAGTCAATTAAAGAGCTCATTGTTTGCACAAATTAACAAAATTACTACTTTGATATTAAATTGGCCTCAATTTACAATACTAAAAGATTTTGGTTCTTTTTTTAAATTTCCGTCAACAAGGGATTTTTCATTTATTTTATTTATAATTAAAATAATTGGAATTTAGCTGGTGCATTGTTTATAGTTACTTCTAGTAGGTAGCACTTTTATGTAAGAATGAGAAAAAAAACGTTTCGAAACTGAAAAATATTTTCTTTTGAAAGTTACACTTTCTGGAGAATGACTTATGTGCCTTACAAGTTAAGATTTAAAAATTTTTTTAAGATAGTTGAATCTTAAGGTAACTTAATTTTACGCCATATAATCTAAGCTGTTTAGCTTAGCTGTTAACAAGGATGTGTTCTTGAGTTTCATTAGAAAAAACAAATTGCGTGACTAACGTTCGAAGACAAAATTGTTCGTTCTAAATCCTCAAATTAAGCCATTAATATAAAATAAAATATAAAAAAATACTTATTTTTGTTATTGTTAAGTAAAAACAATACTGTATAAATGACCCTGAAACTTATTCATTTTTACTTTCTTCTATATCTAATATATAGAAGAAAGTATTGGATTCGTGCAAATTTTCGAATTTCAAATTTTGACGGATTCGAACGTTTTGAGGTGTGCTGAGTCCATTTCGACTATTTTTTGGAAAATGTCTGTCTGTCTGTGTGTGTGTGTATGTGTGTGTGTGTGTCACGTCTGTGTGTGACCAGTTTTTTGTGGTCGCTCTGCAGCAAAAACTACCGCATGAAATTGAACGAAATTTGGTACACATATGTGCCCCTATGTGAACTTGTGCCCATTGGTTTTTGGCGCGAATTCCTCCAAGGGGGTGGATCAATGGGACGTTTTTTAAGTTAAGCGTGCTTGCTATTCCTCAGGAATTAACTGGCGGAATCAAACAAAATTTGTACCATATGTTGCCCCTAACAGGAGCAGGTGCTGATTCAATTTTGGTGTCAATAGCTCACACGGGGGTTGAGTTATAGAACGTTTTTTGTCGTCAATTGTGACTGCTGTATCTCAAGAAATAACGAACGGAATCAAACAAAATTTTTTTGACAAGTAGCCCTTAGTGGGTATAAGAGCTGATTTTATTGTGTGTCAACAGCTAAAGGCGCAATCGCCCGTTCTTTTTTTCCATTGTGAGTGCCCTATCTTAAGAAGTAATGCTACGTTCTGGTTGAAATTTGGAATATATGTGAATCCATACGTAAACAGGCTTTGGTTCAATTTTGACCCCAATCGCTCCAAGAGGTGTTGATTTTTTTTTTTTTTTTTTTGCGAATAAAAATAGTTTTATTAATGCAACAATAAGAAAGATAAATCGTAATAGATCGTCGTCTGCGTATTTCTCGTGATTTTAATTGTATGGAAATGATCGGAAATATTATCTCAATGATTTAAAATTTTTAACTGTTGCCATCTTATGTTTATTAATAAATAAAATACTTGTGATTAATTCAAGTAAGGCTTTTAAAGTAACTTTCAATTTTCGCTTTTTGTTTTGTTTTTACAATAATTCAGACATTGGGATGGTCGTCAAGTTTTTGCATGTGTAATTTTGTTTTTGTTAGGAATATTGCTTCCTCGTCAAGCATGGGGAGGGATCAGAAAAAGGAAAAATATAGAAGAAAGTTTCGTGATGGCCACAACATACTAGTTTGTTAAGGACCGATGCCAGTCCGTGTATAGTGGATGAGAATTACTGGTGTAATCCGTTTTTGGAACCAAATGTTATTAAGTATTTTAAGTTAATTATGCATATTTTAATTAGTGCTTCTAAGTTTTCTATCTAGATGAGATCTAAGATCTTTTTGTCTTCTTATCCATACATTGTTCTAAATTTCTGTGTAGTGTGTACCCGAGCAAGAAAATCTTAAAAAAAAAAAAAAAAGAATAAGCGAAGTGGGAATATGCAATAAATGCTAGTTTTTACTTATGATACTTTGCATTTAGGTTTTTATTCCGATGCATTTTTTTTTCTAATTTAGATTTGTGCATGTGATTACTATTGTTGGGAGTAATTTATGTTCAAATCATGCAAGTAACGAATTCCCATGATTTCAGCTCATTGCATCATACATATAAAAAAATGAATGCAGCATTTTCATTTATAAAAGCAATTGACGAAGGTGCCATGAAACGTTTTCTTGAACCAGAAATTCAACTAATATAAGATATCATATTAATAATACAGTCCATCACATTTAATCTGTAGATATCATAAGAGAGCTAAATTTCTATGAGTTGGACACAATGCCAAAAATACAAAATAAACATAGTTTTCTGCAATAAGACTTATTAATAATGATACTGTAACAACTCTTGTTTCATAAATTTAAAGCTTCTCTGAGATACGTTTCCGAAAATAAATAACTATTTTACGCTAAAATAGGATGCATTACTATCAGCTGCAGCATATCCATTCCACTTGTTTCAGCGCAGAACAGCCGCTTCTATGTAAATGCGTTGACATTTTCTTTCGAGACCTAATTAAAAGTGGCCTCCCCTCGCTTGTACTGGCTGTTGTTTTAGTAATATCGATTGGGGTATCTTGTAATGCAGAGGATATTAAAATCGTCGGCCAGATAAACGAGAACTGGATCGTATTTGTAATTTTGTTGTTTCAAATGTCACGCAATGCGCTTTGCACTGAATCTCTTTCCCTGACATTACATTTGACTTAAAAGCCTTCCAAGGCTAATGCCAATATTTACATCAACAAACACGCTTAAATTTCTTTCTTACTGCGACGATATATGAAGTGTGTCTGTATGAGTCAAATTAATAAATGTATGTGCATTTTTCATCTATACATTGTGTATTTTCTAAGTGTACATATATGTGTTGGCTTTAACGGCCAATTTTTCCAGTTATATTGGCAAATGCTAAATTATTAAATCATGCAAGAGTAAATTGTAGCATTTGAGGTATTTCGAAAACGTTAGTTAGATAAAATTTCAAAATAAAGACGAAGCGTAAAATTTATGTTTACGATGTTTTCTCTTTATCTAAATATAAAAAGTTGACGGTGTTTCTTTGTTTCTTTGTATCTGATGGCCAGAAGACCTCATAGCACCTACAGCCCTGAAACTTGGCAGAAAATTCGAACGTAAGCGATTCTAATTGAGCCAATTTTCAAGGCTTCTCTTTCGAGAAATTGCTATAACACTAGGTCCATTTTCCAGACAATTTTCAACCAAACACTAAATCCATTTCCCAGACAATTTTTCAATTGCTTTCTTTTTAAACATTTTGGAGGAAGTTTCCTTTGTTTCTTTTGAATATTTTATTATTATTACTTTATTTTAAACTAGCTTTTACCCGCGGCTTCGCTCACGTTGATGTAGCTTTTTTTGATCGATTCAAGTTAATGGTCAACACAGGGAGAGGTCAAATAATTATCAAAAAAAATGGTTTCTCCCCAGTTTCGCCGAAATTTAAAATGATCTCCCCCTTTAATATATCAAAAAATATGATGAAAACTGAAAATCAAGGAGGGGGAGGGGGGGGTAAATGAAATGTCGGTGAAACTGGGAAGACACCCAAAAAATCACACAACATAAATCAGGACAACGTTCAGGAGTTATAAAGAAGTTACTTTGGGATATTCTCAAAAATTCCAATTCGAGTGAGTTCAACAATTCTTAAATAAAGTCAACGATTTCCCTTATAATCCCCATCAAATGGTGTCTAGCACTACACCTGCTATCTAAGTTATTGTATAGCTTCTTACCGGAGAAATCGTCCCATTTCTTTTGGAGGGAATAACTTTTTTTAATAGAGTAAAATAATTCTTATTTTTAATAAATTTATTGGCTGTTAAATTTGTAATTTATGCTTTCCACGTTAAAGCACACTCCTGTTTGTGAAAATTGCATCACCACGAAGGACTTACGTGAGTGAACTGAAAATTGCAGGAAACGTAAAGTAGGGCATGATATGCAAAAAATTAGAATTGCAGACCGGTAACTCATGCATATGCTGAGCAGTGCCTTCTGAATGGCGGATCAGAATATAAATAGACGGTTGTAGCGAGGCGTGTATGATTATCGATGGTTATATGATAGAGTAAACGTTAACTTAATCTTTACTATGCCTCTTCGACGAAAGAAAACGAAATTTGAGCAAATTTCGGAGTTTGAATGGGGCAGAATCGTCGGCCTTCGTGAAGCTGGATTGTCTTATTGTGCAGTAGCCACTCGTGTGCAGCGTTACAGCAGCACAATCATGCGTGTTTGGAAGCAATGGACGGATGAGGATCGGACAGCTCGGAAGTCCGGGAGTGGACCTCGAAATGTGACGTCAGCTCGCGATGACAGACACCTGGTGCGTATGACACTGACTGACCGCCCAACTTCTTCTAGACAATTGGCAGCACAGTGGTCAACAGCTACAGGTGTTTCATTGTGTACTTCATCCATTCGGAGACGTCTGCTGCAGTGTGAGCTGCGCGCAAGGATTCCTTTATACCGGATTCCTCTAACGCAAAACCATCGCCGCCTGCGGCTACAATGGGTCAATGTGCATAGGAGCTGGCGTGCTGATTGGCAGCAGGTCATATTTTCTGACGAATCCCGCTTCAATTTGTGGCATCAAGATGGGCGAATTCGTGTCAGACAATATGCCGGTATGGTCTAGGGTGCCATATCATATCACGGACGATCACAATTGCTACGAATTGTGGGCAATTTGAACAGTAGCCGATACATAAACGAAGTTTTACTGCCCCAAGCTATTACTTTCCTGAAAGATTGCCAGGGACTGTATTCGAGCAGAATAATGACCGTCCACATGTCATCAGGACTGTCAAATCCTACTTTGATTCGCCGCAGGTACAGCTTCTTCCTTGGCCTGCATATTCCCCGGATATGTCACCGAGTGAATATGTCTGGGATTTCATTGGGCGGCGTTTTGCTCGCGATCCTCGTCCTGTTGCTTCGACAGACGAACTTTGGTTGCGCATACAAACAATATGGAATACTCTTCAGCAGGCAGATATTCAAACTTTGTTTCAGTCCAAGTCAAGTCGTGTAGCTACTCTTATTGCGGCGCGTGGTGGCCACACAAGATACTAATTTCTATCTCTTTTTATTGTTTGTTTGGTTTGAAAATGTAATAATTTTTTTGTACTTTTACCACTCAAATGTGTATTAAATTTCATTCAACTATGATGCTTTCTTCATGGTGTTGCAATTTTCACAAACAGGAGTGCATAAGTGAGGGATTATCTATAATTTACATTAAATAGCTGCACATGCCAGAAACTTCCAATTTCTTTTTGGTAAAACCCAATTATTTCTTTCCAGAAAAGATAGTAAAATAGTCTGAGTAACGATCAACAGAAGAAAATGTGAAAACAAAATTAAAAAGGAAAATAAGTAAAATAAAATAATATGTAAAAAATACCATTACACAAAAGAGTGCAATAGTACACACGCATTTTTCTCATTGCACATATTATTTTAACAAAAGAAAGCTTGATCCTAAAAATAAAGAATAAATGAAAAATTTACAACACGCATATGTCATGAAAAGATCGATTTTCTTCCCTTGTGGTCACTTTTACTGAAACTCGGAAGTCTCTTACATCATTCACATCCAACTAAAAAGCTGAAAAAGAACATTTTTCCCTTCTTCCACAATGTTTCCGACCCCAGGATTCTAATATTCGATAGAAGGAAAAAGTGGTATTCTAAAAATACATTTTCAGTATGGAAGAAAGGAGGAAATTCCTGGGCGCTTTTTCATCTCTTCAAAGAAGACAGGTACTTTCTCATAGAAGTTATTGATAAGAATGAAGGGAAAGTAAGAGATTAGTTTTCAGTGAAAGGCTTATAAAACATTTCTACCTACGTTATAAACTTTGTATAGTCTGAGACCGCCTCCCATCGCTCGCTGTTTGCAGGACGCATTACGGCTTAAAACTAACTAGTTTTGTTCATACCGAAGCAGCAGTATACATAACTGAAGATTATATTTTCAATTTTGAAAATTAGCTTCCAGTTTTATAATTCATCGTCGTATCATAGAACAGTTTATGCTGCATACATTTTGAACAAAGTAGTTCTGGGTCTTTAAGAAGCATGATATATTCAGCAAAAAGCGTCAAGTCGTAAGTAAATTAGATGTTATTAGAGACTATATATGGCGTAGGAAAACTGTCTAAAAAAGCTCATGATTCGTTTAAACCATCTTCTGTTTATGCAGAATTTGATTATTGTCGTACAAAAAAAAAGACATAGTTCTTGATTATAGATTTTATCTATTTATTTTTTTAAGGGTTTGCCTACGTTCAGAGCGGTTTTTTTTTTTTCTAAAAATTCAGATATTGACCAACTTTTTTTTTTAAAACTAAAGAGTGGTTTAAAGTTGAAAATAAGCAAAAAAGGAAAGAAAAAAATTTTTAATTGGGAATTTTTAGCAAAAATAAGCTAATTTTGCTGTTCACGCCTAACACTCTAAACTCATTTCAGCGCAACATACTTAAAAAAAATACAGCAGGGCAGAACATGAACATCAAATAAAAAAGAAATGACCACCAGAGCGCAATAATACATTGCACGCGAAAACAAAAATCCCCTCTAATTGATTAAAAAAAATATTCTCCCACCTTCACACATAAAGTTGGGATTAACGAAGAATTTTGTTAAAGCAATGTATAAAAAAGGGTGCAAAGTTCAGTATTTGCAGGAACAGTTCCCATCACTCACTTGTACTAGAATTAAAGAGGGTATTTTCATTGACCCACAAATAGGAAAGCTTGTGAAGGACCAAAATTTCGAAGCTAGTTTAAGTGATTTAAGAAAAACAGCAGGGCTTGATTTTTAAAATGTTGTGACACAATTCTTAGGAAATAATATAAGTCCTAAATATGAAAAAGTAATTAAAAACTCGTTAAAAAGTTATAGAAAATTAAGATGTTCAATTTTATTGTTTTTTTTTTTGAGGGGATTAGATTTTCCTTTGAAAGTATGGGAGGTGTGAGTGACCAGCATGGGAAGCGCTTCCACCAGGATACTTCTGCGAGTGCAGGGCTACATCAAGGACGGTTCAATACTAATATGGTCGAGTTTTCTGTTGGAATTTATTACAGAAGATTATGATAAGTCCTTTAAGCGAGAATCCGCCGTTAAGGCATTTACGGCTATAAAAAGTATGAAATTTAACAATTTTTTTACAAGTATATCATTATTTTATCCGACTACGGGTACGCGACGCAAGGGAGGGTAATGTGTTTATCAATTATGTATGTCAATGTATCTATGTCTGTTCCTATGTGGCGTTCTAGGGGCTAAACGCCTTGGTCAATTTTGGTAATTCTTACGTCAATTGATTTGTTTTAACCTTGGGAGGGTCACTAAATACATGACAGTAATCAAAATTCAACATATCAACAACCAGTTGCCAAATTTTGTCAGTTCGGGATCGGCGCATTTTTGTTGTTGCACACTGTGTCGCACACTACCTGCGTGTGACAAATGCAGGTAGTTTTCGCTGCCTGAATTTTTTTTTTACTACTTTCGTTTTGGATATCAGTGGCCGAGTGGTCTAAGCGATTGCTTCTCCCACTTGAGGCAGTGAATCAAGACACCTTCGTTCCGGATGTACTTTCCCCTCTTTCTGATGTAAATTCTTTCATGTGTTCTTCATTTGTATTTTGTATTGTAATAAAAGGTATATTATGCGTAACGAAGGCAAGACACTCAGATTGTAGTCCTCATCAAAATAAACCCGCGCAATAAGCACCAAAATAAAGAAAGTCTACTAATTCGATTTTCATCCCTAACATGTTGCATTTGTTTTTGCCTTGATTCAAGGGACTGAGTTTCACGAGGTGTACTTTATCGACAGGCTTATTTAATTTAGCGAGAAAGATGTGACTGATGGGGTGGGGGACGTTTCCGATTTCGCGTCATCATGAGTTATACACGCTGTTTATATAGCTGTGCTGTGGTTGACTTAAATTCGCGCATTTTTGCCGAAATCAAGCACGTGTAGTTTTAAGCGGAGTTTGATCCCTAGAGGGATTAATTATCAGTAGTTTAGACCACCGCAAGTTACTTAATAGACCTCACGGTACAAACAAACTCTCTCAATGAAATGACAAGATTGCGAAATCTACCGTATCATAATCATAATAACTAAGTCAATGAAAATTAACTAAGAAGTGTACAATAAATAATTATTAAATAAAAACAAAAAACCCGACTGCGTCAAAACCAAAAAAAAAAAAAAAACTAAAAAGAAAAATGTATAACCCCAGTAGTTTAGAATGTTAATAAGTACTACTGAATAAGTACACCGTTGAAATAGTTTTATAACAATACTCAGATAAGACGTAATCATAAATTAAAAGCAGAATAGAAGGATCAACAGTAGGGACCCATTCCTTTCTGATTCAAGGAACCCCGTAAAATTTGAATGAGCCCCGATTGTTGATACTTCTATTCTGCTTCTGAATTTATGATTTGTCTTATCTGTGTACGGTTATAAAACTATTTCAACGGCTTTGTTATTCAGTAGTACTTAATAACATTCTAAACTACTGGGCGTATACATTTTTCTTTTTAGATTTTTTTGGTTTTTACGCAGTCGTGTTTTTTCGTTTTTATTTAATTTTTTTCTTGAAAAATCTCTAATTCTTCTACAACTTTTTAAACAATGTATATTTTTGTGTTTTACATTATTTTTAAACTTGTTAATTGTATATATAAAACGCTAAATGAAAACAATATTTTATCTGTGTGAAATAAATGTCATTAAATTGATATTTTAAAGATTTTGGATTTTTCAAAATTCGGAGGGTGATGGAATATTTTTATTGACATATTCTCCCTCAACACTCCCTAAAATATAAAAGTCACCATTTACTTTTTAAGGAACAGAAACCTTGTTATTTGAAAGAAAGTGTTATTTGAAAAAATCAGGTTATTAGGTATAAAACTTTTTAACTTATGAGATTTGTCGTAAATGAAAATCTCGAAATAAGTAGTTTTTTTAGAAAACACATTTAAAGAGTTCTCTTGTTTTAATATCAATGTTTTAGACATTTTTTGAGGGTAAAATTCTCAATATTAGTGCCTAAAACATTCTTTGACTATACCTGCCAGTATGGTTACTTTTTTTAAAGCTTTTCTTCTTTCCTGGTTTAAGGGGTCTTTAACTTTAAGCTCAACTTCCTGTTCTTACGATATCACTTCTGGTGTCCGTATTTGAATGGAAATTCGTTTTTAACTATCGAAAAACATTTTTTACCCATTTTTGTAGATCTAAAAATATATTTCTTTGAGAAATGAAATATAATTTTCAAAAAACTTTTGTGTGTGTGTGTCTGAAAAAGGTCATTTTTGGGCAGGCAGAACCCTTAAACTGATTTGCAACAAGCTTTAACACATGGTATACCAATCGGTTCAACTCAGACCTTCTATAACATTGTTATACTGCAATATTGTATTTAATACAGCGTGTGATCTGCAACATATTGTTAATTAACTGGGCATATGATCAATGTTAACTTATATATTATAACACAAGTACACTGCAACAAGGACGTTGTGCGTAAAACGATAAAGTAATTTGGTAAATTGCAACACTATTTCATTATATTATACCATGATATACATCATAGTACGACGATACAAATCAATGTAAAACGAATACTTGATACCAGTAGTGCAGGTTGCAAGAAAAATCTTTCAATAGAATTTTAAAAAAAAGATGAAATGTACTTAATACTGTGTAATTAGCTTTGTATTACACGTCGATGAGAAGTAATTTGTCAGGCCAAAAGGGAAAGTGGTTCGAAAGTTTGCCATAAGATAATTCTATTTCCAATAATGTGTGCTGAAATTTTAATTTATGGGAGAATATCGCAAATATATATTATGATTTATACTTAAGATTCAAACAATAAATAAAACATTAAAAATAAAATCTGAAATGCTTTTGTTATGTGATTTCATAATATTGAGTTTCAACTTGCAGCAATTACTGGCTTCTGTTTTGAGAGAGAAAAAACTGACTGAATTTGCATTCCTTATAGCCATCCTATTTAACCCGCTTGTTCTTCATTTTTCCTCTACCCTTCACACTTTCATGAAAATTTATTGCTCTGAAATAAAACTTGGCCAAGTACAAATTCCTCACGGTCGGTCTAAATATGGTATTGTGTAATCTTACTAACTGAAAAAAACAACAATATTTGTAACAATGACAAGTACATAACGTTTCATTAATGAAATTGCAGACAATATCTGAAATATTTTTTCACATATATGGTTTTTTTTTAATGTGGTATGCATAAACTTAAAAATTCTCGCTATTCTTCCACTATTTTTTTTTTTTTTTTTTTTTTTTTTTTTTTTTTGTCGTCTTTTAAAGTTTTAAGACGTCTGGTTGCAAGCTTTGGAAGCAAAATCTTGAATTCATGTTCTTCGATGCCTAATTTATATATCTTCGTATAAAAGTCTTCCTGAAATACAGCTACAATGTCTGGAACTCTGATTTATGAGGGTTTATATATAGTTAGTAGCATAGAGAAATCGATATCCGTAACAATATCATGGTACGAGATATGTAAATCATTTTTATGCTTATAAATAAGTTATCTTTATGTGAAACAATTTTCGATTTTTCAGAAAAAATATGACCACAGTTTTCAGCAATACGCAAAGAACAGTTATTTTATAAGATAAAAACCTCTATAAAGACATTCGTTCAAACATGAATTGATTAGAAAGACTATTTCAGAATTTCCAAAAGTAAAATGCATTCGAGACTAAACCCACACAAGGAGTTTTTTTATTTTATCTAATAATTTCAATAGCCTTTCACTTCAAATCATCCACATGAAATATGCTTTCTCACAAGCTGGATTTGCAATGTAGAACGTAGAATGCACATGTTCTATTATGAATGTATTTTAAGATGTTTTTTCGAAAAGCTAAAGTTGAAATTAAAACCAGGGCTGCGGAGTCAAGCGGAAAATTCCCGACTCCGATTCCAAAAATTTTGGAGCATTCAACTCTGACTCCGACTCCTTTACCTCAAAATCAGTATAACTCTAGCTTTGACTTCAACTCCGCAAGCATTGACAGAGTTACGGACTTCGAAGGGAAGTGACCGCGTCCTACTCTGGCTCTTGAAATTTTTAACCTTTTAACCTTTTCGATTAAAACCATCGTGACATATTTCAATCGAACGAATAGCGAAAATCGTTACTAGGTTGATCGACTTTGCAGGGGTTACGTCTAAGTGTGTGTATAGAAATATTTTTCTACACTGCTGCGATAAAATTATTTGAACAGAAATTTCTCATCTTTAATGTTAACTTGAGTTTATAAAGAATGCTCGAAAACATCATCAGTCTGTCACTGGATTTGGAACGTCATTTAAATTTCGAAACTTGATGAAGTACCATCAAGTTTTCCAAAATGTTCGCCCATCTACGACGTCACTTCCGTGTCATTACTTTCATATGAGGGTCGAAATATCTTCTTTGGTCCATTAATAGACAAACTAGCAAAATTACCCGTAGTTGCCTGAATAAATAATAATTGTATTCATGTTTTCAACAGAAATAACTCTACCCCATAGCACCTACAGCCTTGAAGAGGTCCAGCTCGCGGAAGCCAGTGAACAGTGGTGCTCACAGAGGCCCAGGTCGAAATATCAAATCCGATAATATCAGAGTAATAAGTAATTCGTGATTTCGTAGGAAAAAAAAAATTAAATTAAATACATTTTCTTTGAAAAAAAAAGTGCCTGGTGCCTCTTTTATTTATAAAGAAGGGCTATTCAAAAAGTAAGGAACGTTTTAGAATTTAAGAAAAAAATAAGCCCAAGATATTTTTTTAAAATCTACATGCATCTGTAAAAGCGACTAACATTCTACTTTTCTATATAACCACCAGACAAAGCCATTGGAAAAATTATAAGGATAGGTTGAAAAATGAGTGTTATGTATGTAAGTAATCATCAACTGCAAACAAATTCAAATATAATTTACTACTTGTAAGTAGGAAACACTAAAAACTTATTTGTATGAAAATAAATTACAATATAATTGTTAATCACAAATTAACACAAAAGTATCAGATGAAACATGGAAAAAATTGTAAGGACATTAAAATGTTTTCTTGAAAACATTGATATTTTACAAAATTACTTTTTTTTTTTTAATTGCCATTATCAATCGTCCAATTATTGAGTCAAAACATTCAGTTGAAGTTGATTCAAAACTGTTTTTATAGGCCAATTCAATGGATGACGACCGTTCGTCTTAATTTGCACATAGTGTCCCATCCTTAGACAGTTTTCTAGTTAAAATGCCCCACCAATTCTCTATGGGGTTTAAATAAAGACTTATTGCGGGCCAGTTAAGAGTTTTCACTGAATTGACCTCAAACCACGAATGTGACCCATAAGACACATGGCAACTTGCATTGTCGTGTTGAAACAAATAATCACCACCTGTGACAAGGGGTGCTAAAGTAATTAATTTTTAGCTAGTATATTAACATATGATTCTGAATTCAAGGGATCTCGAATGAACACAATTGGTGATACTCCATTAGCTGCAAAAGCTGCCCGCATTCATCACAAAGCCGCCTCTGAATTGTCGTTTGGAAAAGAAGGTTTCGTTTTGCAAAGCATACCAGTAATGGGGAAAATCATCTGGTCCGTCAAAGTAAAAGTTATTATTTACAGAAAATACGACATATTTCCATTGACACACAAAGGGAACGTGTTTTTTAGCGAATTCCGATCAAAGCTTCTTTTGAACCTTTGTAAATGGTGAATGTAACCGTACTTTAGCATACATAACATTGGAAACACTGTTGGAAAGCACTGTTCGGCTAGTGCAAGGTACGTTCAATTATCTTTTAATTCGAGTAGAAATATGTTTCTTTGAGCAAGCTCCATGAACACTTGCTCGTTTCTGGCGCTTAGAAAGAGTGGAACGTCTTCCTGTACGCTGTTTCTTGCCATAATCTTTTGGACTTTTCAAAAAATTATAAATTACTGTTTTAGATCTGTTTATTTTCCTTGCAATTTCACGTGAACTCATTCTACATTTTTTGTTAGCAACAATATGTCCCTTTTCACATTCAGGGAGTTGTGTGCTGTTCGGTCTGGTAAAGAACCAGATTAAGTGAACAACAACCTTGATGTGTAACAGTTTCGGGTTAATGTAAATAATCAGTTGATACGAATAAAAATGCAAATTTTCGTTCCCTGTTACAAAATCAATATATGTCCTTATAATTTTGTTCCAAGTGGCAAACTAATAAAACCTTAAAAATTCATGCATTTTAATAATTTTCAAAAATTTTTAAGCAAAGTTTGTTCGAAAATATTTCGTTTCATGTATTTTTTCATGAATATATTTGCATACTTTTCCAACCAAGTGGTGCCTAGAATTGGCGACTTTTTGCTTGTCCTTATAATTTTCCCCATGGCTGTATAAGTTGAGGCACTTATCATAGCGAAGAACAATCTTTGAACTTTTTTCACAGTAGAGTTCTGCCGTCAGAGATCTTTAGCCACTTAATGGCGAGCATCCGAAGCTCCTCGTTGTTATCGTCAAAGCGCTCTGTTGCTAGCCAGTTTTCATTCCTGAAAATCTAACGAAAATCACTAGGTGCAAGATCGCGGCTATAGGGCGGATGGAGGAAATCTCTCTTTATTGTGAACGTCAATTCTGCCATTTTTAAAGAGAATTCAACCTTTTCAGATGGAAATTTAATTCAGTAAGTTGTTTTCGTACACTCCATACACTTTTCAATCTTTTTTTTTTTTTTGTTTGTTTTCTTGTCAAAAGAAAAAAAAATTCGAACTACCGACCGCACCTCACAGTTCGCAAGTTTTTCAATTGCCACGAACATTTTAAATTTGAACAAAGAAAAAACGGGCTGCGCAGACATGTTCCTGTTGTGATAGCTGGATACCGACGGAGATGCCGAATACACAGACACCAAAATATACGTGACCGATGCGCTCCTGGCGGAAACGTTCTTTACTTTCTAAGTAGCACTCGAACAAATAAAGCACATCGACTTTTATTTTTCCCCATTGTAAAAAGTAAAAAAAAAATACTTACAAATAAATACACTTTAAGAATTAACCAATAAATAAAACATATCCTCTTACATAAATAATTATTATTAAAAAGTAAAATCATCAGCACACATCTTTCTTTCTTCTAAAAAAAAAAGCACTTCAAAATTATCTTTATAGAATGTTTTAAAAACTGACAGCAGTTTTGAATCATATTTTTGAAGTCGTCAATGAAGTTTAAAACTTAGAAATGAAATAAATACTTTTGTGCAAAAGGTAAAAGCTAGTTAATCATCTTTAAAAATTCACAAATTTGCAAAATCCAAATTTTTATGGCCTTTGTCAGATGTCGTTTTATTCGTTGGCTGACATCATTCGCATTGAAAAAAAAAAGTTATTTATCACCCGGAAACACGCATCTGCAATTTTTAGTAAATTTGTAACGGTTATTTAGTTTTAAACCAAAATCTAGTTAACTTTAGAATAAAAGCATTATAAAGATCCTAAATACTTTTTACCTAACATTTAATTTAAAGTTACATTTACATATCTTTTAAACTCCATAGCTGTAAATTAAATAACAAATGCGATAACATTTACTACACATGAATCACCACAATAGATTAAGCCTACAAACTAAGGAAATAATACAAAACATATAAATTACATAAATAAAAATTCCAGCACATACAAACACCCCAGAAAATGTCGATGTAAAAATAAAAACAAGTAAAATTTTAAAATGTAAGTTTGATACGTTTACAGATACGTGATTTGATTTCAAATTGTGTAGGATGGGAATAGTAGAGGGCAAATTTCTTGGAAAACATAAAGTGAAATAGTACAATTTTGGTTGAATGCCTTTTTATTGCCATATTTCCTTCTTTTTATACCTTCAAATAAAAATCTTTCCGCATTCTTTCTTTTTATGCTTCCTACGCTTAAACGTATATGAAATTGTATGTTGACTTTTGACATACGTAGATCGGAGAAATTGACATGGCCACGTTTATGTGTTTATGCGTTGCTTATTGATTTATGCTAAGTTAAAAAAATACAGGAATAAAGTAATATGAGTCAGCGCTGGAGTATCTAGAATTTTACCCCGGGAAGAAGGTTTAGTCATATAAGGACACACTGAAAAAATGCTGTGTAAGGTTATTAGTATTTATGGGTGCAATGATACACGAATTCTGAAATGTGTAGCATCATTGTTTTAAGAACTCAAATTGTTGGAGGAACCTTGAACTATTCAGTAGATTTTTCATATTTTTCGGTAGAAGTCAAATCGTATGTGTTAAGATCATAATCGGCGCAGAGCAGGTAAATTCTTATTAAGCGAAATTTAGCCTGTCCTTGGTGGCCCATCGGTGAAAACTCTTGCTCTGCGACCTGTCTGAGATTCGCGTTGTGGGTTCGGACACCACTCAGGTCATTTCCTCTATTAGTGCAATAAAACGTCTTGTTTGTTGATTAAAATAAATAAATAGTTGGCATAAATTGCTTGTTAAAAAGCATAAACTTCATAACTCGTTCGAGAAAGTCAGGTGAAAGCTTAATTTTTGCTAATGTGTAACTTTTCAAGCGATTTCTCTGTAAACATACAGAAAACTCTCATGTTACCTTACGCAGATAGTAGTGAGAAGTTACGCCATAGTTACATTACCATGTGTAAAACTTCCACAAGCGATGTGTAACTTAACACCAGTTATATCAGTTAAGTTACTCCAGAGCAGTGGAGGCAGCTAAGCTGCCACCCATTTTATGGAGTAACGTTACACATTTTTTTTTTTTTTACAGAGTTCAAGTAGTAGTGGTACAACTACAATTGCTTCTTTTATCACAGTTTTCACTGTAAAGCATTACTTAAAAAATGCAATCATCATTGCGATGGAATAAATACATTTTATCTCCATAAAATGTATTTATTCCATTGCAATGATGATTGCATTTTTTAAGTAATGCTAAGGTTACACAAAAATGTTTACAGTGCATAATTCTTATTAAAGGCTCGTAACAAATTTTTTAAGTATAAATATGTCACAATTTTAGGAATGGCAATGAAGTGTAAAGCCAAAGGATTTGGGGTAGGGGATCAACACTCAATTTTTGAGCCGCAATAAGAACAGCAAATGAGGAAGTAAAAAAAAAAGGGATTTAAGTGCCAGAAATAAAAATTTGGAGATAATCGGTACAACTGCTAGGTGAACATCTACTCAGGACATGTAGTTCTGGTAGGCGCTGCTGTACAGCATGATTTAGAAAAACGTTTCAATGAAAGAATTCCTAGGACTGGAACTTTAAACGCGT
Organism: Uloborus diversus; assembly: GCF_026930045.1. Lineage (NCBI taxonomy): Eukaryota > Metazoa > Arthropoda > Arachnida > Araneae > Uloboridae > Uloborus > Uloborus diversus. The sequence continues at coordinate 88,440,195 of NC_072731.1, read as the reverse complement.
TTTGCTCAAAACTTGAAAATGTCCATTTACATCCGTTTGCTTCTCACTGTCTCATATAGAATACAACGGGACACAAGATCAAAAATTCTAAAAGTTACACTCGTTCCTGAAGGTTCTAAGTGAACATTATATTCTAAGTTGTCTTGTGTTTTTTGAGCTCCCAAGCTGTTAAGTAGAATGTCCACGACATATCTATTTTTTTTAGCATATACCAAAATGTGCTACACAAAACATCTGAGTAAGTAATTGTTTCCTTAAAAACAAATTTAGAAGAAAAAAACCTACCCTACAGAATCATGCAATTCTGCGCACTTCATCTGCCTGCGTAAAAAGATATGAAAGTGAAATGTAATTGCAATTATTCGGTAATAAATGTCAGATTTTACTCCATAGGCTTTTTAATACACAGGAAACCATTTTAACATGCAACAAATAATTAGGTTAGTTCGTAGTGAGTTATTCTATTCGTTTTTTTTTTTTTTTTAAGGAGAAGGTCGCCTTAAGGAGACAAAACAAAACTCAAATCTTGCGGTTGAGTCCACGTTTTGTATGAAGTAGAATAGATAACTTTGTTTTTCTACTTACTGAATATTTGTGGGATTTTACGCAAATATGGCTGGACTGATTGCATAGGATCAATAAAACAGGATCAGCTTTTTTTGTCTTAGTATTTTTGCCAAAGTGCTGAAGTCAATTAAAAAATAAATCTTATATAACCTTCCAATTTTTGAAAAGATATAAACTGCTCCTTTTGGACATCCATGTTGGAGCTGAAGATACATTTTCAAACTCGGATACATACGCGTACAAGGAACGAACTGTTGTAGAGAACATATTGTTTTTTTAATGGATGACATTGGATGGTTTTTGAAAATGAATGCAGTTCATTTTCAGCTCCAACAAAGTGAATTGTAGACGTCAACAAAAGCTTCTATTTTCTACAAATTTAAAAGTCATATTCTGTGAGTTACGATACTTTCAACTGTGTAGGAAAATGTCTAAATCTTATGCATTTAAGAAGCATTATTTCTAGCTCTTGCACAAGAGAACCTTCCTTCTTGTTTGTTTTGGGTGTGCGGGTTTTGTTAACGGCGCGAGTTCTGGAGGGTTAAAAAACATGATTATTTAATAGTCAAACAAAGGGGTCCACATCAGGTTGTTTTTCTATCAGAGGACTACCTTTGCAGAAGACTAGCTTTTGCACGGAAAAAATACCAAAAACGCACATTTTCTGAATTGAAATAAGGGATAATTTCTCCCTTGTAACTCAGAAACACGTGTATACAGCAAAGTTTAGTTCTTATTTCTTGTTAACGCTGATTTAATAAGTTTATTTTCAGAACCATATATATATATATGTATATATATATATATATATATATATATATATATATATATATATATATATATATATATATATATATATATATATATATATATATATATATATATATATATATATATATATATATATATATATGTATAATATATATATGTATAATATATATATATATATATTTCCATTGTTAATACTTTCCAAACTCATTAAATCAAATTTAACAAATATGAAAACACCGAACGAAATAACGAGTATAATAATCAAACACGTGTTTTAGGTATATAAAAAACCTTTCCTTCAATATTAGCAGTAGTGAATTGGAATGGTATTTATGTTTAAAACTCTGCGTGTCTTTATCACAAAGCATTTTTTTTTTCTTTTTCTTATTTTACTAGTTATTTACAACCTTGAAGAAGTGGGTGTAAATAGCGGTTGATGTTGTAGGCTTACACAATAATAAACGTAACACAGAAGTGGTCTGAGCATCCCATCGCATTTAGCAATAATAACTTCTAACAAATGCATTAGGGTAAGTAATTTGTACTGTTGAAATTCGTAACCTATTTTGTATTGAAAATCATCGCATGCAACGACCATTTTAAAGCAATTTCCTAAAACACCATCATAAATTGTAGTTTATATTTACAAGAAGTTTAAAAATATTTCGTTTCTATTTTCACACTAGCCATTTAAAATATAATAAAAGTAGATGACTTTAGAATTTGTATTCAAATTCTGATGTAAAACGTGGGACATAAAACATTTTTTCTGAATAGAAATTTTCAAAATATTACCACAGACTTAATACCTAGTATTATAAAACTCTAGGAGGGACAACGTTTCACGCCATTTCGACGATATTTCATCTTTCTTGGCTCTATCACAAAGGAGAATGTAAAAAGTCCAATTTATTACGTTTTCATTGTGTGCCCATAAAAATAAAGTAGAATATCTATCACCATAATGTAAACTGCCAAATTATACTATATATTGCTCAAGGAAAATAAACCCAACTTTAAAGTGATAAAGTATTTTCCCGATATGCTGAGATTTATGAATATTTTTTTTGCGTTTCTGAATGATAAAAAACGTAAAATCAGATTGAAATGGGATTATTTGACTTGCTGAGTCAAAGTTCTATTACCCTAAACTCAGGGGTATGCGAAAAAAAAAAAAAAAAAACTGCAATAGGAAATATCTTAACGAAAAAAATATGGTTCGTTAGCCAACATAAAACTATAGTTAAATAAATAAATAAAAATCTTGCATCTTGTTGGTGGTTTTTCGTTCAGGGTATCTCTAAATCGCCTCGAAAAAAAAAATAATTAAAAATTTCCAACTTGAGACTGTCATTGCATTTTTAACAATCAAGTTTTATTCAAATAAGTTTTTTATGTTTTGGTTTTTTCAATTAAACTCCGATCAGGATTTATATTCATGCTAAGATACGCACTAACTATTACACTGCAAATAATCAAACACTTTTTGAACACTTTTTTCACACGGACACTTGTCTCCTTTTTTTAGAACACTCATTTCGGAACATTTATTAGAACCGTTGTAAGAACATTTTTCAAAACGTTTTTTGAACACATACACTTGTCCCCTTTTTTAGAACACTTTTTTGGGTCAGTTTTCAAAACACTTCTAGAAACACAGTTCGGAACATATATTTAGTTAAGTATTCTTTTTAGCGCACTTTTTAAGCACTTATAGGATCGCGTTTAAGACACGTTCTTGAACACTTCACTGAACATTTTGTGGCACACGTATAGGTACAGTTTCTAGAATGCGTTTTAGAACAATTTCTTCGCACTAATATCATTTGAGGATGCCTACCACACAAGTATAAAATAAGCTTTTAGAAATAATAAATATGCCACAATTCGTGTTCATTTTGAGACTACAGGCTGATGATGGTTTAGGCTTTAGATGAATCTAATTATTAATCAGTATAGCTACTATGAAAATTTAAAATACAATGATATTTCCAAGATAATTGAATAGCTTACTGCAGAATTGCACACGAACAATGTTTACTAATAAAAAGGTTGCAGGAAAATGTGGTGCACAATATTACTTAGTACAGAAACTGCATATACATTTAAAATATTAATTTCCATATTTACGTTTTCAAAGCTAATCCATACTGTAAAAAGTAAACAAATGTGTACAAACAAAGGCTCGCATAACTTCAGTTTGTTGCTTCACAAATTTCATTTTCAAAAAATTTAATTTCTCAAAATCAAAATTAATTTGCCTTAATTGTTTGAATTCGTTCTACTTTGCTATTCAGTGATCTAGTGCTTGGTGTCTGATCAATGACTTTAAACATTAGTTGCGTTCTTTCAAAAATGTAAGTGCAGTGGAATTCTTTAATGACTAATCATTTCCTTGAATATTAACTAAAGAGATGAGTGCTGGATCTGGGGGAAAAGGGGGGAGTCGGGACCCTTGCCCCCGTGAGAAAATTTTTGGGGGATAACAAATTTGTTCTATTTCTGTGGGGGTGGTGGGGGGAGGGTTCGTTGAAACTCAATATGAAACTTGAAGAAAGATGAGTAGGTGAATCAGTTCCAAGATTTGCCCTAGCTCGGAAAAATCGTATATCCGGCACTGACAATTATCAATTAATTATTTTTAGTTTTAGTTCCTTGCATTAGGAAGAAAAGTGTTCGCGAAAAACAAAATAAATAAAAAATTACTTAGTCGTCAGTAGCTGGCATTCACTTTCAGTTTAGTAGCCCTTTTTTATCATTAGTAGACACTTTATTCATAATATTTTATTTATTTATCTCTTGAATGAGAAAAAAAAGTACTGCATTAAAACATGAGCTGTGGAAAAAGGTATTACCGCATGAGATCTAACTGCAATTCCATTCATTTGCCTTTTTTCTGTCCCCTCCCACGCCCCCCCCCCCTCGCTAAAGGTGAGTACAAAATAGAAATGATTTGTGTATGAACAATTATTGATGCAAAAATTGTGTGGTCGTTTCGGTTCTTAAGACGTGACAGGTTGAGTAATCTTTTTAGCTTCCATCGTATTGCATTTAATCTCCAGATGGCAATTAAATGCCATACATTCAGGTCTAACTCAATCAGACAGTTAATACCAAGTTCATTAACTAATGCAGCTAAATTTAAAATACGCGTGGGATTGATGTTTCAAACTTACGCACATAACACTGAACTGAGTTAATGAAACTTATCCAGTCATTAAACACAATATGTTTAAAATGAATTTATTTAATTTTATACATACACATTAAAAAATTTACATAATAATGCTTGAAATTATCTTCTACAACCAGGTAAAACATTACCTAAAAAAATAAGAAAAAGCCTTTTTTTTTTTACAAACATACGCTTAATTGCGAGAACACAAGCAATACATTATACATTTATTTGTAAGCTGTAGTGGAATATGGAACAAAGTGAAATGGCGGTGCAAAGTGGAAATGGTGAAATAATTACTTTTAGTGCCAACAATCTCGTAATATTTTAACTACATAGTAGCACATGTACTCCATTCCAGTCAGGAAAAAAAGTACATCTGGAGTTTAAAATTAATGATAATAATGGCAATTTTCAAAAAAGGACATTTATACTGTAATAATTTGATGTAAGTCAAAAATTATTTTTGTAAGAATAAAAATGATAAAATTATTGTTACTAACATTTTAAATATTAATTGACCCCCCTTATAATATCTAATGCTTTTTTTTTTTTTTTTGCTTTTTTCACTTAATTTTAAGCTTACTTATATTTCTAATATTGGCAAGGTGAATGGGACAAAATGAAATAGTTTATTTCGTTTACTCACTTAATTACACTGTTCGGGAAAAAAAAAAAAAAAAAACCTTCAAAATATTTCTGACATTTCGTCGGCTGATTCTTATGTAAAATGGCACCCTGAATCCGAATATGACCTCCGTTTTCCCCCTATACGTACCAATTTTTTTTAACCCCCCCCCCCCCAGTTTTTTTCAATTTCCCTTAGTTTTAGAGCAATTATTATTATATATATATATACATTTTTTTGAGGTGAAAGGAGCTTTATATTAACTGCTAACATCGTTTTGGTGGGTAAGAGAGGTTCAAAGTTCAAGATCATGGACACCCGTCGCAAAAACTGGGACTTGGGGGTATACGATATACCCCCCCCCCCAGATATTGGAAAAATCACGAAATCTTTTTATTCTGTGTTTTTAAAAAAGATGTTTGTAAAAAAAAAAAAAAAAAAAAAAAAAAAACGGTGTAGAATGAGGGTATGAGACTCTTTGCGATGTAAAAAAAAATTAAAGAAAAAAAACTGTCTTATGAATGTCGCACGTTGCGTACGAGTTGAATCGCAGGTCCTCATTCAAATAGATATTCTTCTGGCTGATTCCTATATAAAATGACTCTTTGTTTCCAAATACGACCACCTTTCCTTCCTCTGAAGAACCCCCCTCCCCTGATTCAGAGCCATTTATTGTTTTAGATTTGGAGGGGAAAATGAGCATTACAATAACCGTAAACATTGTTCTAAATGACTAGAGATGTGCAAAGTTCTAAATCTTGTGCATATATTGCAAAATAAAAAGAACTTTCCCCTTCCCAAATAAAAAGGGGGGGGGGATTATCTACAAAAATCGGTACATGTAGCAGGAAAACGGAGATCATATTTGGATTCAGGGGGTAAATTTGCAGAATAATCAGCCGGAATAGCCTCAGAAGACGTTGAGAGTAATTTTTGCTGCACAATGTGTTTGGAGGGGTGCCCCCCTGTTTTCCTTTTTGCTACATATGCACAAGATTTTGAGCTTTGCACATCTCTAATCATTCAGAATAATGTTTACGGTTATTGTAACGCTCTTTTCTCCCTCTAAATAAAAAAATGGCGGTGGAGAGGAGGGGGGTAGGTTCTAAAAAGGGGGTGTGGTAGGGAGAAAGATGGTCGTATTTGGAAACAAGGGGTCATTTTACATAGAAATCAGCCAGAGGAATGCCTTTTTGAATGAAGACCTGCGATTCAACTCATATGCAACGTAGACCTCGATTTAACTCTTGCCCACCAAAACAATGCTAGCAGTTAATATAAAGCTCCTTTCACCTCCAAAAAAAAAATAATCATTGCTCTAAAACTAAAGAAAATTGAAAAAAAAAAACTTGGGGGTCCTTTAAAAAAAATTGGTACGTATAGGGGGGAAACGGAGGTCATATTCGGATTCAGGGGGTGATTCTACATAAGAATCAGTCGACGAAATGTCAGAAGCATTTTGAAGGTTTTCTTTTTTTTTTTTTTTTTTTGCCGCTCAGTGTTATTTACAAAATCACTTATAAATTTATTTACATTCCTTCATTCATTAATTCACATATTTATTCATGCCTTCACCCATTTTCTTATTCATTCACTATTTTATACGGTCATTTATTTTTCTTCATGTATTAAGTGTTTTATTTATTTAAGTATTCTTTCATTGTTTCATTATCTTTTTATTATTCATTCTGCCCTTCTTTTACTCATTCATTTGAACAAATACATTTTTAAAAGTGAATAGAACATTTTTCATTCAGAAAAATATTTTATTTGAAACTCTTTACTTATTTACTCTTTCTATGAAAAAAATAAAGGGGAAAATTTCCACTTATTTTTACAATGTTCTTTCTTTGTAAAGTGTAATTTTCAAAAGAAATTTCAAAGCAATTTCACTTTACCTCACATTCCCCTACTATTATTTCTATAATAATTTTTCCGAAAAAAGCCCCTATATACCTGTCTTCCTTTCGTTTCTATTTACATCATCAAAGATAGCTAAAATGTTATAGACGCATCAGTTTTTACAATTTTCCGGAGACACCCCCAATCCCCCCCCCAGACCAGAGTTTCCTTCCTCTAACATCACCAAAGATAACTTTGAACTATACTTAAAAAAAAAAAAAAAAAAAAAAAAAAACATTTTCAAAATATTGTGGTTAATAATACCCTTTACCTTACAAAAATGTTTTTATTACTTTAGCTTCAAAATATTTTCAGCTGAAATGAACCCCGGAACACAAAACCCAAAGTTCCTTAAAAATGCCCTAAATGTACAGTTTTAAAACTGCATTCTTACATTTTTTCCTAGAGGTATCCTCCCCCCCCCCTCTCCATACTTTTCCCCATCTTTACATAATCAAAGACAGCTTAAACATATTTTAGACTAGATAAATCTCCTAGGGAGATCTCCCTACGCCCTTTCCAGAACTGCAAAAATGGCTTAAAATTGCGTTACTAATATTGAATTTGGCATTTTTCTCAGAAAAAGGTCTGATATTTCCTGTTTCCTCAGTCTGTGGTCACCCTTAATCTATCTCTCAATGTGATTGAACATATAACAACTAAATTACAATTGAAATAGTTTTTACACTGCAACAAACATTACGTTTAGTTATCTAACAATTTTTAATAAGTCTTTCATGAAACTTTTCATGGTTCAAAAAAAAAAAAAATGTTTTTGTGTTTACGTTATCAGGTTGTACCTTTTTTACAAAGAACTAAAGGTTTTTTTTTTTTTTTTCAAAGAAATAAAGGGTGAAATTTTTTTTTTCACATGTTTTTTTTATCAAACAGCAAATTAAAAAGTGGGATTTAGAAAAACTATTAAGCACTTTTTTTCTGAACTAGCGGTTTTAACTATTTTTGTGTCATGACCCCATTTTTGAGAACACGAGACCTGATACTTGTATTGTACGTACTCAAAACACACATTTATATAAGGCACCCTGTTTGCTCTAATTGCTTTAATGATTTCAAAAATTTGACTAAGATACTTAATAAGATTTTTAGCTAATGTTTTGAATTCAGATTATTCATTCGAACAATACTTTGCTTGGCATTTCTGCAAAACATCGATCATGAAACTCAAATTTCATGATTTTTTTAACTGCAACAGATAAAAAAATCAATTATCCATAAATAAGATGCAAAATGGTACGCAATATTTTATCCTCAAAATTCAAGATAAAATTATTGATATGAAACATTAGACAATATATTTTGCCAAACATCATTACTTAGAAGAATCTTGATCTCTGGACTTAGATTTGAATCTCATTTATACTATTGTGGTAGATTTTGATCATATTCAAGTTTAACCTAATCTAAGCCGCAGAACCTCCAGCGATTCATTCTTTTTCGGTTTGTTAAACCAAAAAGTTGTGCACAAGATGATCGATCTTATGGGATGTTTACAAGCAAAAATACTAACGTATCAAAAAATTACTAACCAGAAAAATAAAATCACCCGAACTATGTGTAAAAACAAAAAGTACATGACACAACTTATAAAAAGCATTTAGATGAAAGAGATGCTTTTTTTTAAGATTGAAATTGAATAGCGTAAGAAATGTTTTTGGGTCATAACCTGTAATTTAGGAGCCCATGTTTAGACCTCTAATTCCGATGTTCTTAAAAAAGTCTAAATCTAAAGACAGGAGATCTAAGGACAGGAGCCCTAAATCAATCGTCAAGTTTCAAAATTAGAATCGTAACACGTTAGTTTTAAGGTAACCACACAGTTTTAAAGCACAGGATTTCATTTTATTTTAAAACTTAAGCGGTATTGTAAATTATTAGTTTATTTAAAACAAAAGTATGAAGCTCAGTAAATGTACAAATACAAAAATTATCTGTAAGGAACATAAAAAGGAAAGTGGCGTAACTTTTGAGCATTCAAAAATATCACGAAAATGATTGCGGCCGATCCAGATTGTTTACAAACATGGCGTAGCAAAGAAAGCATCAGTGATTTCACAAGCACGCTCAAATCTGCACGCGATGTGTTCTCAAGTGTATTCCCAAACTTCGGTTGAATAGAGATTCCCAACAAAACACATTCGGTGCACTTTTGAACGTTTTCTGTATAACGGAACGGATTAGTAAACTATTTCAGCTTCATTTCTTTGTAAATAACACATTCCAAATACATTTTAGCACATATTCAGGCAACTGGAACACTTAAAGAGTTTCAAATGTGTACCGATTATTTGCAGTGTAAGTTCTAATAGGAGTCTAAAAGGTCCAGATTGGATTAAATAAAAGTCTTGACTGTATTCCGACCATTATAGCAAAAGAGGACATCATCATTAGTTGTATAATGCTAATTTACAGGTCCAGGTTCAAAGCGAAAAAAACAGAGGGAAGAAAAAACGAAACTTTACAATCATACTCACCAAAAAACAAGTAATGGATGAATTGAAAAAATAAAAAGAACAACTGACATTACATTCTTAACAACCAAGTTTTATTCAAATAATTGTTTTATGCTTTGTTTTTTTCAATTAAACTCCGATCAGATTTATATTCATGCTAAGATACGCACTAACTATTAAGCTCTAATTTTAATCTAAAGGGATGATTGGATTAAATAAAAGTCTTGATTGTATTCCGACCATTATACCAAAAGAGGACAGCATCATTAGTTGTACGATGCTAATTTGCAGGTCGAGGTTCACAAATCGAAAGAAAAACAAACATTAATGTTTACCTATATTGTTCCTTACAGTAATAATTTTTTGTTGCCATTTACGAAATACTGTTATTTTAAAAAGATTACAAAATATGTCAAATTTTATACATTCAGCTAAAAGAAAAACGGCGGCAAAATATTTTTTTTACGGAAATCAATATTTGCTACAATGTTAGATATCCAAAAAAAGGCTGGTTCAGCATAAATTTCTTTTAAATATTATTTTGTTTATCTATTAAACCTTTTGACTTCAAGCTGCATATTTGCAAAATATAATAATGCAAACATTTTAGCAAAGTAGATCTATAATTTTAAAGAAACTAAAAAAACAACATTCTGGAACAACTGACGTAAATTTTGTAGCATTATAAAACGAGACGAAGTTTAAAAAGAAAAGTTACACACCAATTATTAAGAATATGCTGTGATAATATCAAAACCTTTGATTCGTTATAATATTTAGTTTGCGTTTACATGTGAAAGTTAGATAAAATAATATTTATTTACTATTAAAAAAAAGTCAATAACTTGTTTTATGGAATCCTTTTTTCCATAAAATTTTTGCTATCCATAAAAAAGCTTATCAAACAAAATTTTTCATTTAAATGTAATCATGTTTATCAATTGAACGCTTTGATTCCAAGCAGTCCATTGCTTTATACATGTAAGCAGCCATAAATCCTTTATTCGGGCTTACATGTATAAAGCAATTATAGTTCATTTTGTTAGACATTTCTCAGTTTCTGAATGGTAAGATATGCTTTCCATTCCAAAAATTACAAGTTCCATTTCAGCAAGTCAAAAAATTAAGTTATTAATTTTTTACAGCTACAGTTACAGCACAGTGTTCCGGTGTCTCGGTTGAACGTTTCTGAACTGTCGGCAAGTCGACTAATAGACCTTGTATAACGAAAACAGAACAACAAATCTATCGGTAGCTCAGCCGGAGTACAGGATAACTTAATTTTAAAAAAGAGATGACTTACGTGAAAAATATTAGAGAGTTTCAAAATTATTCCACAGTACCGATGAGAACAAAAAAAAAGCAACACTTTTTTTAAATTGCGAAAAAAATTAGACAGTCATAATGAGTAAAAAATAAAGCCAAATCAATGTAGATAGTAGTTTACAGGGATGTCATAGAATACAAAACGTTTGCCAGAAAAGTGATAATAGGTATTTTTAGAAATGATTTTGGCGACGGAGAGCGTGAGAAGGATTTTACCTGGCTTGTGGGACAGGAAGTAAAATGTCCAAACATTTTGTTAGTAACCCAAACACGTTATACGAAACATTACTAATGGATACGTAGGAAAATTGCAAATGAAATACAGTTAAACCTGTAAAGTTGACCACCTTTGTAAGTTAATCACTTGTCTATCTTGACCACCAATATGCACCAAATTTGGCTGAGAATCTTATAACAAACCCTTTGTAAGTTGACCACCTGTCTAAGTTGACCACTCAAGTACTGCACCGCGAGTGGTCAACTTAAACAAGTTTCACTGTACAACGATTAAAGCAAAATTATGAATAAAGCAGAAAATAAAAAGGTTCGAGTGAATAGGGTCTGGTGGGGTAAAGTGGTTATAAAATACAGGTTTTTAAACTTAGGTAAATAATAAATTCAGGTATTTCTTTTAAAACTTCAAATTTCTTTATTGTTATTTTGCATTACATTAATAAAAAACACGCTGCACTGAATTTTCGGAAGAAAAAATTAATTTTAATAGCTTAGTGGCTTTTTCTTTTTTATGTGTGTTAATGACCTTTGTTGGGGTAAAGTGGTCTTAGTAAAAAAAAATGATCTAAAACTATCATAAATAATCGTTTTTTTTATGCTCAACACACCTGGTTTTTCAAAAATATTTTAAATTAATTTAGCTACATTTTCGATGGTCAACTATGATGAAAATTTGGTTCACCAAGAATTTTAATCATATATTTCACTCCTGGATTTTATCAATATCATCAGGAAAAGGTGTGATAATTCGCAATGTTTCATTTCCTAAGGAATATATTAAAGATAGCGTCTGAATAATGTCTAAACTACTAAAACTACATAATAAGAGAACATTACATTCAAATAGATTTCCGGAAAAATGATTACTTAATTAAAAAACCAAAGAAAAAAAATATCAAATTTTATCTATTTATTCAATATATGCGAAATACTACTTCTAGCTCTCTGTTTCTAATTTTTACTGATATGATTTTGATTTGTGAGAAGAAGAGGAATGGCATAAATTATTCTCCTAGAATAAATTGAAAGGTTTGGTTGCAGAAAAAACTCTATTTTTTTTAATCAAATATTGTTGGATTACAATCTTATTTTAACTCAATCGACATGATATATCAAATTCAAACTCAGTTGTATTTAATTCACTTTACCTTAAAAACAGTAAGAGGTTAGTATATTTTATATTTAACTGAGATCTGCGTAATAAGTCAAAATTAAATGATTTTAGATGAAGAATATAGGTTAAGTTTAACCTATGACCACTTTACCCCATTTTACTTACGTCGTTCTAAAATATTATAATCCAGCTTAGCATGCTTATGCAGACGTGTCCTAGAGACATCCAGGAAGGGGTTTGCACAACTAAACTGCTAAAAGTTCTAATAAACAAAATTTTACAAAGAAGGGTTCGGATTTTAAAATGTTTAATGTGCACACAAAACGAATTTTTTCACGTAATAAATACTGATAGTTTCAAAATTGTAAATTAAGAAAATAGTTACTAATTGTTAAAATCTAAATTAAAAAATATATCCTCATTCTTTCATTTATTTTGAATATATAGCTCTTTATTTAATTTGTGACCACTTTTCCCCACCAGACCCTATATTGTACTGCACTGAGAAAAAGGATATTTGAGACTGATTGAGCGTTGAAAGTTTGAAAATGAATGTAATTTTTTTTATGCGATATTATCACAAGTGAATCAGTGGAATGTTCCAAGCTGCTCACCGTTCAAAATAACGATCGTTCATTTTTTAGGTGAATGATTGGATCCGTTCATTTTAAAGATTCGTTCTTTTTGACCCGTTCGATCATGAAAGACACATCCCTAGTATGCACCGAGAAGTAAAAAATATACTAAAATGAAATCAAGGCTGTTGTTGCAAAATATTGTTCAATTTACGGCAAAATGTAATAGTTATCTAAAAAAATCATTTATTTGCTAGTAAACAAAAAATAAATGATTTAATAATAAATTTAATAAATACGTGAGCTAGAAGGAAAGAATATGCGTCTTATGCTGGGAAAATGTAAGCTATATTAAGAATAACAACACTTTAGCAATACTTAAAAAGATCCAGACCCTTCGGGAGGAAACATTGCATGGAAGAATAATGCAACATTACTTTAGCAAAAAAAGCAAAATAAATATTACGTAATTGGAATTCCTATTCCCCAGGCTCCAAATCTTATGCAACTATATTTTATCATTGAATGTTGTAGTAGAGAGAAGATATTATTATTTCCCTTTGTGTGCATATTCCTTCTTCTTGACTTGTAGTAAGTACAATGTAATAAATGTTATTCCTAGAAATGTACTTGGTGATTTAATCACCGAGTTCTGGCATTCAGAACTCGCATTTACTTTAAAGAAAGAAAAGGTTTGCCTTTTGACACTTTTGAAATTTGTTATAATTACTACGATGTTGACTTATCCGAGTGTAAATAAAGCTTTTGGCATTAGGATTTTTTTTGTAAAGTTTATCATTATCTACATTGAAAAAAATGAAACTGATTCTATCAAAGTGTGAATGAAATCATGCACACGTGTTTCTTTTTGAAACCCCCCCCCCCCCCCCGTTTTTTCACTGCAATGACTTGCATTAGTTCACTTAAGAAAGATGTGCCTTCAAGCACTTCATTATAAAAATATTATAGCATAAATAATGCTTTCAAAGCAAAGATTATTGTTTTTTTTTAATTTTGTAATTTCGTAAAAAGAAATATTGTCTAAATTTTAAAATAAAGATATTGTTTGGATAAAATTATAATATGAAATACTTGTTTCGTAGATTTAGGAAACAATTCTTCAGCACAGAAAAAAATGCAAATTGTAAAAATTATAATTTATGTGTTTAAAATAAGTATATTGTGTTCATTTAATATATTTTGTTATTTTTATTTAATAAAAGAAGTATTCTCTTATCGAAGAAAACTTCCGTCAAATTTCGGTTTAATTTTTCATTTTATTCATCCCCAAATGAATGTTAAGTGGTTTTTTCTACCCGAACACACGTAGAATACATGCGAAAGAACGTATGGATGCTCAAAATTTTCATTTGACGATCATCGAGTTAATTATCACGTGTTTTCTCGAGACGTCTGTATGCACGTACTTATGTATGTTATGTCTGTACGTATGTATGTATGCATGCACGTACTTCGCATAACTCAAAAATGGTGCGTCGTAGAAAGTTGAAATTTGGTAGGGGGTCTAGTTGTGCACCTCCCATTTTGGTTGCACTTGGATGTTAAATAAGGGGTCTTTTACCCCTTTTTTGGGGGAAAATCAGTGTTAATTTCAATGCAAACCCAAGTGATTTGTTATAATTTAGCGAACATTTGGGAATATATCCGTAAGCTTTTGGTTGCAAAGTTTTGTCACCAACTTGGTGATCTATCATCACATTTACGTCAAATTTGGCAGACAAAATATTTTTCGAATTTGGTTTCAATTTGGTCCTTAACATGGGTGACGCGTTCGAATCAGGTATGTTATGGAATTGATATTTTTCGGGACGTGTTGATTAAAGATCATTAAATTGGCGTAAAAGGAAGTCACGTGGATGTCTCCGTGACGTCATTCACTTTAAGTGTCACTGTAAGCGTTGATGTCACCGAGGCTTCATTCATTTTATGTGCCGCTGTAGATTTTGATATCACCGAGACGTCCTTTATTTCAAGAACCATTGCAGACTGGTATCTCCTTAGTACCATTTATTTGAAGTGGCATTGTAGACTTCGATGTCTCCGAGACGGTATGTATTTCAAGTGCCACTGTTGAATAATGTATCCGTCAGTCATTTTATGTGCAATTGAGGACGTTGATTACTTTGACGCGTCAATGATTTTATCTTCATTGTAGAGTTTGATGTTACTAAACCAACACCTATTTTAAGCACTACTGCAGAGTGACATCTTTGGGATGTACATGCATTTGACATGCCGAACTTTGAAGTCTCCGCCGCATCATTGTAAGGTAAGGGTTAACTCTTTGTATTGAAGAAACGCACCTTACAATCGGCATAAAGCCAGTAGGATACGGATTTCCGTTGAAATTGCAGGCGAGAAAAAAGAAGAGTGACCGCGAAAAGTTTGCCACTTGACTCCGCCTTGTTTCAGAAGTGTAAATTTTCGTAAAAAGACGATGTGGAACGGAAAGCTGAAGAACGGAATTTTCAAGTGTGTCATTGGTTCTAGAGCTTGAATACTTCACCTTGTAATTTAAGAATTTAGCCAAAGGGGTAAAACATTTTAATTTTTGTGCGTTCGAGTCAGATGTCTCATTGGACAGGTCACATCCAACGTAAGTGGGTGGGTCTTGATGTTACTTCTTTAAACTGCCATTAATCAGAGATAACAACGCCTTCTGTAATTAATTTCAAATGAAAATTGGCTAGAGTAAGGTTGCAATAAAGAATACAAAGCTTGTCATTTTTATTTTTTTGCCAATTAAATGCACTTATTGCTGCAACTTAAACCTTTCAGGTCTAAATAATCACATATCGAAAATATACTCGGAGTAGATTTTTTTCATATCGCCAAAATGGTGCTAAACTACAAAATATGGCACACGTCCTTTCTTTCTTCTCTACCTTTTTTAAGGAATGGACTCGTTTTGGGTCAATTGTTCGCGCTTGGACTATATTATATGTAAACTTCGTACCTCAGGGCCACTCTAACGTAAGTCACATTATCGAGACTTTAGGGGAGAGCGAAAAACGGTTTCTTCATGCATACAAATGTCTGAACTCACCCTCTTTCACCTTTTTTTTTTAAATGTTACAAAGATTTTTCTTAGGATAACGTTCATATGGTTTGATACGGAATAGGACTCTACCTACACTGTAATAAAAAAATGGAAAATGAGTTTTTGGACTTACGTTAGTCTGTCTCTGAGAAATAGACTCGTTTAGGAACTTTTGACGAGTAGCAAAAAAATTCTACCAGCCGTGATCCGCTTTTCAACAGCGATTCGAAATTATTTGGAATGAACCGGCGTTTTGGTCACCATAGACTGGCTCATGGTGGAATGTTTAGCTTTAAACGAGGTAAAATGCAAACGTCTCAGTTTGTTCTCGCTTTCTCGTCGCTATTCTCGTACAGAGTTCGTCTTCTCAAACTTTCTGCATTTTGCAAATCCAGGTCTTATAGGGACAAATTTTGCAGAAAGTCTGCTAGAAAGATGACGTAGTGGTAATGATTCGATTTCTTTTTCCCTGGTTTGCGGGTTCGATCTCATCTCTAAACGTTGACTTTTCATGATTCAGAAAATAACAGCGCCCCTGTTGTATGATTGTGTTGCAAGTTAAAGGCCCCCTTTAATTATCTTTTTGGCTCACCCCTTAACTTATAACCCCTCGTGGAAAGCAGCAGTATGTGAGTTCATCTTGTATAATGGGGTTGTTTCCTTCAGTCAAAAGTTGTTCTTTTTGTCACTGAAATTGATAGGATAAGCAAAAAATAACATGGACTCAGAAAATACTTTCATTTTCCCAACAGTTATTTTTTAATTAATTTTTTTAAATGTCCGATTCTTGAAACAAGGCGTGGTCTTTATGACCTCACAAATGATGCACTATGGCGCATCTTTCTACCGCATTTCTGCGTTACGAGAAGTGCATTACAATTGCGCACTACGCTTGCTATCAACCATATTGTTGCCAATACAAGTGAATAAAGATGCGAATTAAATATTCTGGACCCTGAATGGCAACACTGAATGGCATTTCATCATTTGTGATGTCACCGGCAGAAGCGTCAAACGATGAAAGAGCACCGATTTAAGTATTTTTTTTAATATTAAGGTTAAGGAAATTATTTAAAAAATGGCTAGATTCTATGTTTTTAAGCATGCTCTTTCAAAAAAAAAATACTTATAAAATTTTGGAAACGATCCCATTATGCGCCATCAACATCCTTTATGCATCTATTATGCATGTTTTAGTGTACATTATTTGAGATAATAGCATCTTGAAAGCTCGGGTGCTTCCATGTGAGACAGACAGAGCGTCTCGATGGTAAATTTTAAAACTCTTTATCTTTACTAATAATAAAGCTGAAAGTCTCTGTCTGGATGTCAAGATGTCTGCATGTCCGGAGAATGTATGGATGTCTGGATCTCTGTGACGCGCATAGCGCCTAGACCATTCGGCCGATTTTCATGAAATTTGGCACAAAATTAATTTGTAGCATGGGGGTGTGCACCTCGAAGCGATTTTTCGAAAATTAAATGTGGTTCTTTTTCTATTCCAATTTTAAGAACAAAAATATCTTAAGATGGACGAGTAAATTACGAAATTATCATAACGTGGAACCGTAACATGGGCACAAGCCAATTAACGACATACGAAATTATCATAACGTGGAACCGTAACATGGGTACAAGCCAATTGGCGAGAAAATTCACCATACAATATTTACGAAATTATCATAACGTGGAACCGTAACATGGGCGCAAGTCAACTGGCGAGAAAATTCACCATACATTATTTGTAAATATACAGGCGAACCAAAAGACCTTTTAATTTTTCTATTACGGGCAAAGCCGTGCGGGTACTACTAGTTCATGAATAAATTTGTTGTTATTGAAAAGTTAAAATGTTAAATTTAATGTTTTGAGTAAGATATCATAGTTTTCTTTTTCTGGAATGGCAACACAATTTTCTAAACATGAGAGTACAGTTTCGAGAAGGTATGCTGCCTTTCAATGTCAAATTTGAAGCTCTGATTCGCATAAAAAAATCGAATGAATTTTTTAAAGTCAAGTTTATAGGTAAATTTAAACTTAATTGTTTTCATATTATTAAATGTTAAGATCCAAGATACGTCCAAATAACTATACTAACACATACAAAAACATTCATTTTTGTGTCCCGCACGTGACGCAAAAGATGAATATTTTTAGTTTTAATAAAAAGGAAAGTCATTTATTTTGTTTGCTTGTTATTTCTAAAGTTAATTATTGCAGGTACTCTTATGTTATGACAGTTTTAGAACTTTAAATAAATTTTAGTTGGCGAAAATTCTGAAAACAAAACTGTCCCCCACGTGACTCGTTATACAAACAAGCGTAAGATAAACAGTTACAACTTAAAAATCTTGTATGAAACTTTTTTCCGCGTAGTTAAAGATTCTAAAATATATTATTCTGAAGTAAAAACTCTTTTTTTAACATAAGTACGACTAATTTTATGCACTAATCAACCATTCATAAGGAACATATTTTTAATCTTGAAAATTTCATTACGGAATACTCGAATTATTTTAATAGTCATTTGTTTTAGGAATGGATTATTTAAAACACAAATACATGTAACGCTGCATGAATACAATAGTAACAAAATAAAACTGTTTTTATATTTTCTACGTATGAACATCTTGTGGAACAAATATAGTGTATTTATTGAGTTTTCCCGTTTCTTTCTTCTTTATTTTTTTCACTACTTAAAACTTGTTTCCGTAGAAGCCGGGGGATAATTTTATGATTTACTAGCTCCCTCGCCCAGCTTTACGCGGTCTGTCTCGAAAGTAAAAGTTATGTCAAGTGACGCATGTTCAACAATCAGGCTTTAAAAAAAAAAAAAAAATCTACAAAATTTCCCCGACAGATTGCAGAAAAATAACAAAAAACGAAATATTTTTAATCCCTCGATTACAGGAAAAGCCTCCAACATATAGCATGCGTTAAGCTACGCGGAGATTTTGAGGAATTGTTTTTATTATCTCAATGGAATTTTTCTTCAAAATATGGCTTTATTATTATTTTTATGAAGTTAGCAGTAAATATTTAAATATTAACACAATTTTTACTTGTTTGACCGAGATGGAAGACCATTATATAACTTCACTGTAACATTAGCTGAAATCTTTTTTAGAAATTTAACCCTCTCGATATAAAAGCAGTCAATATGCTCAAAAATATGTGTCATCCATCTCAATATTTCCGTTACAAATGATTCATCGTAATTCAACCCTCATCCTCCGCATCACTCACTTGATCCTTCAGTTCACAGTAAGTGTAACGTAATCTTTTATCTTCACATTTTGGTTTCGAGTTCTATCCATCTTTAAGAAGGTGGGTTGGGTTCATGATGGAGATGATGTATGACAGCCATTTCTTCTCAGGCTCTTCTTACACTGATTTTCTTTAACATTTTCCTTTAAAGGTTATCTCAAATTCAGAGCTTAATACTCTTTCCGAAACTTCCCCGATAAAAAACTTGTTTATACTTTCTAAATTTATCCGAGGAATAATAAAATAAATACTTGAGTCGCCCAAACTGTTGGGATGAAATTATTGATATTTTATTTTATTTAAGCTGCAACTGTATGACTTGTTTTCCTTTTAGTATTTTTTGACATAGTTAAAGTGTCCAGACAATTAAAGTAACTACAGATAATTTACCGCATTTTGGGAAATGGCTAACATTTGCACAGTTGCTTGGTTAAATACCCATAATTCTCACTTACAGTGTTACATGTCGACAACCGTCATACATTATAAGTAAGTGTTGGATCCAAATGAACAATTCATGTCAGAACTAAGAAAATATATGCAGCAATTCATGTAATTAAACTGTTGATCTTCAAACAAACGTACAGTATTAATGGTTTTGAAAAAAAAACTGCCTCTCTGTTCAACTCTGCTTCCCTTTTATTATTCCCAACAGAGCTTATCTGTGCTTTTACACATACATCGGCGGTGGTTCAAATGTACATTTACGTAAGCACACTAACGTATTTGGCTTATGTTAACATTCCTCAGTAAAAGTCGATATTTTCCTGTTTCAAACTTTCAAAGTAACATGTATAAGAAGAAAAAAACTTTAGACGAAAAGGCCCAAAAAAAAAATTAAAAAAAAATGCTATTCTACTGATAATTTGTGTATAACGTTTTCGAAGACGAAACCGTACTAAATTAAAAAGTAATTTTAGGCTTACTGTTTACAATGTATGCAAAATCACCGCCTTTTAAATGTGGAGAGTTTGCACGTTTTGCCAAATGCGGTGCATTTTAAAGATGTTCATTTGAAAATGTATTTCTTCTAATGTGCTTATTTTCTACACTGTATCTTTTATGTCTTTTTATGCAGTATATATATATATATATATATATATATATATATATATATATATATATATATATATATATATATATATATATATATATATATATATATATATATATATATATATATATATATATATATATATATATGATATTAAGAAAGATGAATTAGTTGATGCTCGCTTTTTAAATTTGTATTTACTTTGTGCAATAATAAAAGTTTTTCTTGCTACAGTTTATATGTCCCAAGAAAAGCTTTAACTTTCTTATGGGAGGAAAAAGATACACCGCAATACATTGAAAATTTAGAAAAAAGAAGAAAAAACGGCATAGAATAATAGAAATAGCTTTTTAGTAAGAGTTGCTGTAATAAGAAATAAAAAATGGTTCAGAAAATACAAAATTTGCGATAAAGAGATCATAAACTTTTAATATTCCAAACGAAGTCTTGGCACGATTTCAAAGCAATCACGAGGAAATGCAAACAAAACATGAAACAGTATGTTATCAACACAGCATGTGTATTTAATTTCAATGGCAAGCAAGACATAATAATTATGCAGAAAATTAGCAAGTACAAAGAGACTTTTTTAATTTTTAGAGTAAAGAAAATCGTGTTCATAAAACATTCAAAAATGATGATTGAATTTGAAAACTCGTATTTCCCTCATATTAAGTTTTAGTTGCGTTTCCACTTAAAAGTCAAAGGACAAAACATGAATGTAAAATATAATTAAATTGAAAATGAAACAAATAATGACGTTAAATTTTAGTCTTTAAAAAAAGTATTGAAGTGGGAGAAAAAGGAATTTTTTTTAACCAATTGAGCTTTTGAACCTTTTTCGCCAAATATTATTTGCTGTTACATGAATTTGAAAGAAAATGTCACTAAAAACGAATAGCGTGGTATTTTGTATGTAAGATTGATTTGCTTCCAAATTCGAATGTATTTGTATATTCGCGCGTTTTGCCGCTATGTGACAGCAAAAAGTTTAGGATAACTGTTCAGAAAAATATACATTTTTTTTTTCATTTGCACTTTGATTGAGTGCCGTTTACTTAGTGAGCTTTATGTTTACATCAAAAAAAGGAAAGGCGCTTGATTTAGTGCCGCATGTCAAAGAACAATCTCGCGCAAAACTTGGTCAATTTTTGTGACATACCAACGTTTTATGCTTTTTGTTTTGACTAAATGTTATTGTAAATTATAGTTTTTAAACATTTTCATCAAAAAGCATGCCATGCAAAGTTAGATCAAAACAACTGCTAAGATGGTCAGTTTTTGTTCTTATCGTCTGTTTGGAAGGACAGTATGAAATACCTTTAACATTTAACAAAGATATAGTGTAGGGTAGACAGGGGCACGTTTACACATTGGGTACGTTTACGTAGAACCCTTTTTCAAAAACGAGTTATAACTGGAGAGTCAACAGTCATAGCAGATTGTTGCTGCTTCCTAGCAAATGTTCTCACAAGTTTTTGAGCATCAGTCGAGCTTCGATTTAACATGCGGATAAAAAAATGTTTTCTACCAAGCCGAGTAAATTTTGTGTTGAACGTTTTGAAGCTTATTGTGAATGAATAATACTTTGCTAAAAACAAATAAACACATAAAAAATAGCAGAGTTTTACCCATTTTTGAGAATTGTATTTGTATGGACAGAAAAGTTATTCATTTTTTTTTTTTTCACGTTAAAAATAAAACCAAACTTGTAAATGCGGCACGTTTACGCATTTTCATCGGAGCACATTTACGCATGTTCTTACTGTGACTTACTACTCTGTCTTACTTAAACGGGCCTCGGACGCTTTTTTCGCTCTATACTGTTTCAAATCTTGATTATATTCAGGTTATTGACATTTTAAAATAACCATTCATTTTAAATTAAGTAAAACAATCATATAGTGATGTTTTCATGCTTTAACTTTATGCACTATTCAGCCTCTGATACAGTTTCTTTATTTTAAAGATGGTAAGATATTACATTCAAACAGAACCACGTTGGATGTCAAAATAATGAAAAGGCTTATCAATAATCCAAGTATTTTTACCAGGAAGCCTTCCACATTATCACATGTGGACAACCTCAACTCAGACTATTTGAAAAAGTAGGACCAAAGCTTAGGAACCAGGAGAGGAAAAATAAAGATGATGCTCACAATCCTATCTGATACTCCAATTAAAGAAGCCCTCAGACAAGAGCAGTCAGAAGCTACAAAGAAAAGAAAGAAAATGGACAGAACAAAACAAAAAGGATATGCTACTTTAAAATTTACAAGTTTTTATTAAAGCAAAAATAAAAGATATCAAAGAAAAATGTATGAAACCGAAACCTGCGACAGGGTAAAGTTGGCTCACTATGTGAAAAGGAAATTACTGAACGATTATGTTTTCAAAGTAGAGAATCACGCTTGCATCTATTGTTCGAAAGCACACAACCAATCGAAAAAAGGACAAGACAGGGTTCAACGTCTTAAATGTCAAAACGCAGTCCCATGACAAGTATGCGAAAAGAAATACTTAATTTTTGTTAGTAAAATCTAACAGTGATGAAAAAGATGACTGAATAGTTTCTGTTTTTAATGAACAACAAGTCCTATGATTTTAATTTAGCCTATAAAATGATCTTTAATTAGTTATTTGTGATTTTCTTATTTTTAAAGTGTATTAAGAGGAATAAATATTTAAATTTGATTAAATATCTATTTCACTTACTATTTGGGATCATTTTTAATATGCGTGAACAAGCCCTAGTGTTCGAGGCAAGTTAACGCAACCGACTTGGACTCAAAAAACACTTTTTTTACACAGCACAAGCTGAGGTTAAAAGCACAAGCTGAGCAACAACTGAATATACAAATTTTCCTTATTAACCGCTAGATAAAACCACAATGTCTAAAATTTCCCAGGTTCAAATATAAAAATTAGAAACTTCATTGAAACATATCCTTGTAAATGTTGCCCCGGTCTACCCTAACACGTGCGGAATTCTTTCTTTAAATTAACAATATATTACTTCTCTGCAGTTTATCTGCATACATAATTGTTTTAAAGATTTGTCGTAACCACTATCTATTTGAAACTGTACTCTTAAAGAGAAACATTCCTGTACAGGGCTGGGCCACCGCAACTCCCTTTATGACTAGTGAAAAGCTATTACCCCCCCCCCCCCCCTCTATCCTAAAGATACCCGCACTTTTAATGTACGTACTTTAGTAATCATCCCCTCCAAGCCCATTGACTAGAAAATATCTTGATAGTAACAGTAAAGAAAGTTTAAAGAAATGTTAACCCTACCGTAAACTAAACCCTCTGAACTTATTTAGCATACAGAATAAGTCGGACTATTTGTTTGAAAATGAAGGATTTATTTGAAAGTAAAAAGGAACAGTAAACTGTCTCTGATAAGTTAAGCTATGACCTTGACGATTTTGACCTCTTTTCGGGGTAGAAGGAAAGGGTTGCTTTGAGTTGAGTTGGATAACTTTTGTAGCCGTTTTACAAAATTATTCCATCTCAAATCCGTGCATTAATACTCATCGTTTTTCTTGGATAGAGATAAGCATTGTCAAGGTCATATCTCTAATACTTTTAGTTATTTTTTAAGAACCAGTAGCGATTTCCATTGGAAAATGTCAGCGTCAAAGAAGTGCAGCAAACCGAATGTTATTTTTAAAAAGGAAAAAGTACAAAAACCGACTATTTTTTCAAAAGATAAAACATAGCTTCGCATTACATTAAAAATAGAAGAAAACTGTTCACAAAAGAAATATCCGAAACGTGTATAAAGAAAGAAATTGGGTTTGACAGTTGCTTTTTTTCCTCTTGTCGCGTACAGAATTTCTAGAAATATTTTTCAAGATACAAATATTTTTACTTCAATGCAAGGTATAAAAAGGGGAAAAAAGCAGATCAGACAATGAAAATAAAAAACCAGGTAATACTAAGGAAAATGCATCTGTAATTTTTAATGAAAAATTTAGGATAAAACATATGTGGAAGCAATACATAGATTTTTTTTGTAATTAATTTATGAAAAATGTCAATTAAAAATGATTTTTTGAAAAATATTTTTTAAGCACAAAGGTGAAAAAAAACAACATACATGTTGAAAGCCAAAATTTTTTTTTCCCGAGAGTCTAAGATGTCGTGCACCAGAAGCGACATAAAGTTTAATGATACCTTATTATTCCGCATTATCTGGCATGCCGGAAAAAAGCGGGGTTGACCAGAATGCGGAAAATTCAAATTTTCCGGCATGCCGGATAATTCGAGTCGTAACAAAACAAAAGTAAATTTACCCATTCAGTTCCAACCAGAAAGCAAACCACTGTAAGGAAAAAAATAAATAAATCCCGAAAGTAACCTTCTTTCAAAAGAAAAGGATTATTGCATATAAGAAGTGCTTGTTATTTATGGTAGTTCATTATTAATAGATTTAATTACATACCAATTAAATAATCAATTCGGAATCAATCGTTACTATGATTTGTTCATTTTTTTTAGTATATTATTTTAGGTTCCTTTTAGAGAGGTAAGTTTAAATTTTATTTATTGAATAGGTTTCGTAAATTCTTAAGAACTGGTTTAGGAGCAGTAACCTACTGCTTTAGTGTTTGCTTACTTAGCTTTAATTTAATTTTTATGAAATTATTCGCTATTAAACAATAGTTTTCTTGTTAAAATCACAAATGATATTTTTAGTAACTATTTTTACAAAATTAATCTATTTTTTATACTAATAAGATATGTATAGAACTTCATTTTAAAGCTGAACATATATTTCATTTTTATTTTTATTTTTCCCCCTAACCTCATTTTTTTCCGGAATGCCGGAAAGGACCAGGCAAGTGGTATTGAAAATCTGGTAACCCCCGGATTTTGCGTCATGCCGGATGATGCGGGGTAATATAGTACTTTTTTTTCGGAATAACATGGGAAAACACAGGAAAGGAAAAAAAAATATTAACCAAGAATTGTAATAATTATTATTGTATGCTAATTTTACTAATGAAAATATTCCAATAGCTCTATGATTATTCAGCTTCCAACTAGCAACAATAAATCTTAACGCCGAATGAAGATGATCCATTGTTTTGGACGTTTTAAGAACAGTATTCAATTCATAACCTTGATCATAACAACGAATCACATGGATCAGCTTTACGGACCTCATATTTCCCGCAAACCTTAGGTTTTGCCCCACTGTTTTAATGATTTAAATCCTTTTAAATGCCGAAGTATGATAGATTATGGACGAAAAAATGAAAAAAGAGAGATTTGAAGAGTAAATTAATTTTTAATGAATATTTTTAAAAAATCTTCATTTTTGAATAAAAATTTTGTGTTTTTTTTTTCCTTTGTTGCAAGAATCTGCAGAATTTCCGATAATAGCAGGATGTAAGGAATATTTTTTTTACGTTTGTGTATTTACATTATTTCAATGTTGATACGAGGCATGTTTTTAAAGTAAGTACCGTTTTTAAGTAAAAAAAAAAGAATAAGTACAGATAGAACAAAGAAGTTTATTGCACAAAAATATACCACACCTACGCTATTTTTCGACATTGCTCCCATGATTTTCCAAGCATTTATCATAGCGTGGTACTGGTTTTTGTATACCTATTCATCGAAAGTTGCCGCCCGTGTAATCAACCATGGGGTAACATGTTCTTTGAGCTCATCATTGATGTTGTGCCATCGACGGCTAAGGAAAGACTCCGGATGCCAAAACAAATGAAAGTTTCTGCAACCGAGGTCGGGACAGTCCGGAGGATGTTCAAAAACGTCCTTATGGTTGACTACACAAGCGGAAACTTTCTACGAATAGGTATACAAAAACCTGTACCACGGTATGATAAATGCTTCGAAAATCATGGGAGCAATGTCTAAAAATAGCGTAAGTGTGGTAGATTTTTGTGCAATAAACTTCTTTGTTCTATCTGTACTTGTTCTTTTTTTAACTTAAAAACGGTACTTACTTTAAAAAAATGCCTCGTAGTTGTCTTAATTAACTGTGAACGAAAAAAGTGCTGGTTATGTGAAATGTTTCATGATTCCATCATGTTAATAGTATATTTTGTTGTTTTTCAATAGCAACTTATTACGTTCGATGCGTTTTATGATTATCATAGGCAATGAACTATGGAACTATGACAAGAAAAAAGTATCCTCGTTATTTTTTTTACATTGCTTTTTTCATTTTTGTTTTTGATATGGCCTTTATTTAGAGGCAGATTTTTTTTACACATTTCTCATTATCCAAAATCCTCATTTTGTTAAACTTTGCTAAAATATAGACCGAAACATTGGAAGAGAATTTTCCAAAAATACACATTGATCTTCAACAGACCCCATTTTTACTTTAAACTAAAAATGCATTCTTTGTTAATACTTTGGAAATATTTATCGTTATGAAGTTTAATGCGAAAACATTTCTTGAACTATTTCCCTCTTTATATCTCTTCTATTTATTTATTTCTTTATTGTAGCCTGTTTAGCCGCAGAACATACTTTTTCCACCTCAATATATTCATTTTACTCACGTTTCTTCTACCTAAGCTTTTGTTTCGTATTTTCAAAGTAGATTTATATACTCATTCTTCATGAAACTATTGACGTTTTCTTCAAAAATCTCCAATAAAGAATACTTTTTTCATCCTCTTTATGTAACGTACCAATGCAAAAGGATTTTCAGGTAACTCAAAATGGTCTTAAAGCAGTCCCTTTCTTACTATTAAGGAAAGCCTTTTTTTGTACTGAAGATTCAACCTTCATATCAGTTGGAATCGAAGTAGAAGAATATCAGAAAAAAGCAGCTTAAGAAGTCGTTTTAAAATACTACATTTATCTCTAGGTTTTTCGAAACTGTAATTGAATGAAAAAATGATGCCAACCGAAAACTGATTGTTTATAGTGAAAGATATGTTTTTTGCCTCTAGTGGATACATTTTTTGATAGACCTAAATGTCATGTGTTTAGTTTAATACATAACGTTGCATGTTTCTATCTCTTTGCTCAAATAAAACCACTTTATTAGTATTTCAAAATTAATTTTATTTGATACTTATTATAATAATAGCTCAGAGCAAAATAAATTAGTGATGCTATTCCGCGAACACTACACTAAAAATTATGTGTAAGGTTACCCGTATCAATGGACGTGACATGACACGAATTCTAAAGTGTGTAGCATCATTGTTTTAAAAATTCAAATTGTTGGAGGAACCTTGCACTATGGTTTCAGTAGAAGTCAAAGCGCAAGCGTAAAGATAAGAATCGGCACAGAGCATGTAAACTCTTAATAGCGAAACGGAAACCATCCTTGGTGACCGAGAGGTAAAAGTTCTTGCTTTGCGACCTGCCTGAGATTCGCATTCTGGGTTCTGACCCTACTCAGATCAATCCATCTCTTAGTGCAATAAAAAGGTTTTTTTTCCTTTTTTGTATTTTAAGATTAATAAATATGTGGCTACATTGGTTGTTAAAAAAGCATGAACTTGATAAATGGTTCAAGAAAGTCGGATGAAATCTTAATTTTTGTAAGCATATAGAAAATCATGGTGTAACCGTACGCAGAACTGAGTGAGAAGTTACGCTATAGTTACATTACCAAGTGTAAAACTTCCAGAAGCGATTTGTAACTTTACACCAGGTATATCGGTTAAGTTTCTCTAGAGTAGTGGAGGCAGCTAAGCTGCCACTGATTTTATGGAGTAAGATCGCACATTTTTTTTTTTTTTTTACAGAATACAAGAATTAGCAGTACTACTGCAATTGCTTCTTTTATCGCAGTTTTCACTGTAAAGCACTACTCAAACTAGTATGTTGTGGTCATCACGAAACTTTCTTCTATATTTTTCTTTTTTTTTTTTTTTTTTTGATCCCTCCCCATGCTTGACGAGGAAGCAATATTCCCAACAAAAACGAAATTACACATGCAAAAACTTGACGACCATCCCAATGTCTGAATTATTGCAAAAGCAAAGAAAAAAAGGGAAAATTGAAAGTTATTTTAAAAGCCTTGCATGAGTTAATTACAAATATTTTATTTGTTAACAAACATAAGATGGCAACAGTTAAAAATTTTAAATCATTGAAATAATATTTCCGATCATTTCCATACAATTAAAATCACGAGAAATAAGCAGACGATAATCTATTACGATTTATCTTTCTTATTGTTGCACTAATAAAGCTATTTTTATTCGCTAAAAAATAATGATAATAAAAATAAATCAGCACCTCTTGGCACGATTGGCGCCAAAATTGAACCAAAGCCTGTTTACGTATGGATTCACATATATTCCAAATTTCAAACAGAACGTAGCATTACTTCTTGAGATAGGGCACTCACAATGGAAAAAAAGAACGGGCGATTGCGCTACCCCCTTTTTAGCTGTTGACACCAAAATAAAATCAGCTCTTATACCCACTAAGGGCTACTTGTCAAAAAAATTTTGTTTGATTCCGTTCGTTATTTCTTGAGATACAGCAGTCACAATTCACGACAAAAAACGTTCTATAACTCAACCCCGTTTGAGCTATTGACACCAAAATTGAATCAGCACCTGCTCCAGTTAGGGGCAACATATAGACCAAATTTTGTTTGATTCCGCCAGTTACTTCCTGAGGAATAGCAATCACGCATAACTCAAAAAACGTCCCATTGCTCCACCCCCCTTGGAGGAATTCGCGCCAAAACCCAATGGGCACAAGTTCACATAGGGTCACATATGTGCACCAAATTTCGTTCAATTTCATGCGATAGTTTTTGCTGTAGAGCGGCCACAAAAAACTGGTCACACACAGACGTGACACACACACACACACATACACACACACATACATACACACACACAGACAGACAGACATTTTCCGAAAATAGTCGAAATGGACTCAGCACACCTCAAAACGTTCGAATCCGTCAAAATTCGAAATTCGAAAATTTGCACGAATCCAATACTTTCTTCTATATATTAGATATAGAAGAAAGTAAAAATGCAGTTATCATATGCGATGGAATAAATACATGCTTGTACCGAAATTTTCCATTTCTAAGTTCATCAATTCGGTATTCTAATCCATGTTTTCTGCCAATTTTCTCTTTCACTTTTTTTTTTTTTTTTCAAAATTTTGAGCATGAGGGTAGATTAAATCCGCAAGCAAGATACGCTACGTAACAGTAGTTAAGTGGTGACTAAATTTCAAAAATAGTTTGTAATGACTACATTAAAACAATATGTTTGCAGTTTACTACATTTGTAAAAAAAAAGCCGTTGTATTTAACAGAAAAATAAATGTAGTTTTTTTCGACCACTGCCTGCAAGCATAAACATTGGTATTTTTCTCTGAAAACAAAAAAACATAATATGTATCGCAGAATTTCTTTTTGATTTATAGATAGTTGCTATCAATGACAGGCATTTAAACTTAATATGTTGATATTCATTAAACAAAATAAATCTGTTAGTAAAAAAACTACTCATGTCTCGTATTTATAATTATGATTTGAAAAAAAAAAAAGAAAAGAAACTTTGTTGCAAAAAAAGAAATTTTTCTTAAAAAAGCGTGTGACATTTTTCTTCTGAAGTATTTTCTTCTTAATATTTTTAAGAAAGAATTTTGTTAAAAAAAATTTTTTTATTTATTAAACTATTTCATTTTATTTATTTATTTATTTATTTATTTATTTATTTTTACGATGAACGCAAGCTTACTGCAACTGCATGACTTAGTCGTTAAAAAGAACCCTAATTTGGTAGTTGGTAGTTTCATTTTTTTTTTTTTTTTTTTTAGCTTGAAACTGAGGACAGAAAGGTAGAAAAATAGTGCTAAATTGAGAATTTATTATGAAAAAAATATATTAAGTGTAAACTCCTATACTGTTGTATGTATAATATTTTTATTATCTGTTCAACACGACTGGGTATTCTCTCTCTAAATTATGGTGTCCAATATATTTCTATCGCTGACACTATTGTAATTTAAGAATTGATTTTTTAAAACCGGGAAAAATGTTACTAAAAGGCCAAACACGGAAAGACGTTTCGTAAAGCACAAAAAAAAACCTTCACCCGAAATTTTCCACAAAATTTACTTTCTGATATCCCAACAGGACATTACTTTAAAAACATGTCACGTTTTTGAACATATCAAAGTTGCCTTTTATAGATTTCGGCTTTTTCTGCAGTGACACTTGCTTCAAGATAGGGTGACAACTTCTTTTCGAATGCTATTTGTTTCCTTCTTTGTGCTGCATTCCAAAATTCCCTTTCCGAAAGTCAGAAATTTTGATGCATTGAATTGAGGTTAAATGTAAAAAAAGTCAAATGTCCAGCGACTATTCATTCCTTTTTTTTCCAAGTTGGCTGTTCAAAATATTTCTCTTTCTACAAAACTATTCAAAAGCATTTATTTTAAAACGTGTTAAATTTGCTTAAGGGCAACAATTTTCATCCTTAAATTGATTTGATTAAAAACCCCTCCATGTCTTTTGTGTGTGTGTATGTTTAAGATGTACAATTCTTTATCCTTTCAAAAATATTTTAAATGTTCTTTCATTAGGGGACTTTATAAATTTATCTTTCCTTTGAACTTGAAAACTTCCTTCAGTCATTAACATTATTTTATAAATGAAGCTAAAGCTGTCGTAGTAACTACTAGTTTCTTCTTACTTCGAAACACTGTCTCTAAACCAATGCTTTCATAGCTGAGTTCCTTTAAAAATAGGACATAGATTTTCAGATCTGCGTAGCCTTAAAATTCACAATTTTAAAATAACCATTTTTTAGAGATTATATTTAAAACTAGAAAATCGTCCGTCAAGGTATGACAGGTAAAAATTGCTTCGCCATTTGAACAAAGCAATTGCATGTTTGGTGATAGTTTGATAGTTAAAATTATAACCATAACTCCAGAGGAGTAGCCCTAAACTCCAGTAAGATAGCTTTCATTCTTGATCATTTTTTCATTTCTTCACTCTCCTAAAATAAGTCTTACCAGTAAAACACTCAGTATACTGGATCCAGTTCAACCAAGTTAAAATATAGCATTTCCCTGCAGGTCAAACATTACCAAAAAATATTATCAAATTATCATGCCGTGGCACGAGTTTCATTGTTGATCCTTCGCTATTATGTATATGAGGATGTGACACACATTTTATTTTTAATTAGCTCAGCACGTTTTGCTGCTATTTTTTTAATGTATTAGTCTGCAATATTTTTTAGCACAATGAAAAGAAAAAACATATTACGAAATGATAAATTGGTTGTAATTATTAATTATTATTTCGAATACCAACTGAGAGCTTCTGATATCCAGTACAATATTTATTTTCAATTATTCATGTTTTGATATTAAACAAATAAAACAACTCGATAAGAGCATATGTATAAAAGTAAAAGGTGAGAAGTGAAATAGTTTATTTCATTTATTTATTCATTCATTTACTATACCACTTAAGCATTTGTTTATCAATTTAATTTACACATTGATTTTTTTAAAACTTTTTTTATTGTTCCTTCGTTACATTTTTCACTCATTCTTTTAGTCATACATTCATTTACTCTTTTATCAACTCATTTATTTATAACTCAAATTTAAAACTACAATTTTAAAAACCTCATTACATTTTAATAAATTATAGTAATCATTTTTCATGCAAATTGAAAATCTTACACTTTTATTCGAATGTACACATTTACCACGAAAAATGAAAAATAATTTCTTAATACGTGTTCTATCATAAAGTGCATGTTTCTTCCTTTTTATCCCGCACTAAAAATTTGACAAATTTTTAATAACATCAAAATGTAGTTTATCTTCATCATTTTACTATGTACCATATTCTCTTACGACAAAAGAATAATTTCAGTGTAATTTTTGTAAAAGTTCTTAGCTTCTACTCTTAACAGCAAAACAAAATTTAATAAACAAATTCCTTTAAAAGCATTTCCATTTGTGAAAACAAATTTGAGGATTACAGCAAAGTTTGTTTTTGAAAAAGAGACCAATCAAGTTTCGGACACTTTATTTGTTTTGTTAGCTTACTTTTAAAACAACATTCTAACTATTATAACAAGAAAGATTTTTTTTCGTCTTCAAAAATGTGTATTACTAGAAATAACTCGACAAACATGTTATAGCATCGCAAAAAATGAACTGTCTAGTACAGGCTTGAGAAAACTATTTGAAATATTAGCAGCATATAAACTAATATTTCAGAAAAGAAAGGGGGTGACAAAAATAATTTTCTTGGAAGTTTGTTTGTTTTCCGGAGAGAAACTTTTGCAATAGATCTCTAGAAATGTACTTTAAAATAAACAGTTGGGTACATTTTAGAGTTTCTGGGAAATTGCTTTTGAAAGTGCTTTTGGTGTGGAGAGAGTCATGTCTTTAGTATGTAATATTATCTTTTTCATTGTTTTTAAAATTTATGCAATGTCACAAGAGACTCAGCAACTTCTTTTCAGCAAACAATATTTTTAAGCATGCAGCTCTTTCAGATAAAAGATACTTTAATGGAAGACTTATCTGGGTAAATGTTTCGTATTCATAAAAAATCGGAAAAAAATAGATAATTACTGTACTCAGCAAAATAGTTTTTTAAACTTTTTCTTTACAGATTTTGTTCCAATTCTTAGCACACTACTATGAACGAATGTAAAGCACCATGTACTCTCCTCACAGAGACCAACTGGAGAATTTGTTAATGTTCCTAGTTTCTCAACTAATTCTAAACTAGTTCTATACAACCAAAACTGACACTTCTGTGACATTAAGGCCAGTTACGCCTGTTGGAGCTGGTTGGCAAACCACTTAAAAGTTCGTGGAAAGTCGTAGCTTTGGTTAATACAATTTACATAGTATAGTAACTTCCAGGCTACAACGCAATTATGTGACAAAATGTCGGTAAAAAACATTTTGTCGCATCACTTTTCAATGCCCTGAATGCATGGCCCGATTAACCTATGAAATTAGGGGAAGCTCGGTCTATGTTTGCCCTTCCCCCTTTTTGTTTTTTGGAGAGTTTTTCATGAACATTCTATGCACATTGATACAACACTGACTAATGCAAAAGAGTTCAGAGTTAAGTTTGTTCCACCTTACCGACTGACAAAGAGTTTGCTTATTGCATATGTTGCACTTGAATTCTCAGCAAATTTGGGTAGTAAAATTTTGAATCATATTTGACACTTCATAAAGAAAATGAAATGTCATAAAAGTTCATTGCAACAGAGTTGAATCAAAGTCCACAGTTGAAAATTTAGCTTGTAGCTACATTTTATCAATTGAGTCCTCACTTTCAATAACTTAATTCTTTCAAACATTTTTGTTTAGCTAGTTCACACGTTTGTAATCTCTTTAAATAACGTAGTCAAAAGCAGAAACTGGATTTGTTAAGCACAGTTTTACAGTGATAAATTGCCCCCCTAAAAATTCTGAGGGGAAGCTCAAGCTTCCCGAGCCTTTTGGGTAATCAGGCTCAACCTGAATGGAATGTTCTGCCACTGCCCTAATTTATGTACGGCACTGGTTCCGCTTCATTCCCCGCACTTTTAGTTCAGCTAAAAGTTGTTCTCTTATTCATTACCTGCAACTTTTTTTAAACGAACGAGTTCAATATACAGGTTTTAAAAAAAGAACGGCATAGCTTACGTCACGAGATCTTTTTATCTAATTTTTTCTTTGTTTCAATGACTGATTTTTCTTTTTATTTGTTTGTTTGTGTTTTTTTTTTTCTTTTTGAATACATTATGGAGCTTAAAGTGAAAAAAAAGGTTTGGTAGTTAATAATTTAGCAGCAAAATTGCAATGATTTGAATTCTTTGTTATACTTTGAAAAAATATTTGAAACGCTAAAAATATTGTAATAGAAACGTTTATTTATTGGACTAATTTTAGCAATTTAAATACAGTAAAACCTGTAAAGTTGACTACATTTGTAAGTTGACCACCTGTCTAAGTTGACTGCTATTTTAAGGCACAGAAATAGATCTATATCATATAATTCTATCTCTATAAGTTGACCACCTGTTTAAGTTGACCACTAAAGTAGTGCACCGCAAGTGGTCAACTTACACAGGTTTCACTGTATATTATTAAAGCAGAATAGAGTTTTTAAATACTTATCATTTAACACCACTATAACCGGGAAAACTAGAGCACAAAAATTGAAACTTTAATTTCATTCTCAATTTTACCGGTCTCTTGAAGTACTGTTTTATTAGAAAAGTTTACGAAGGTAATTGGGTCAACCACCATGAAACTAGATACGTTTGCTTGCAGTATTTTTTGTGCAAAGAATTATCATAAAAAGAAACAGGATAAAACAATATCCAAAACTCCTCAACAAAACATGACAGGGAAGTTGTAATACCAGCATTGTTGTGGCGATAACAATGACACTCGGTGCGTTTGTTAGAAAAATTAATTGCTCTAGAGAGAACAAGTAGGGAAATGTGGGGCAAAGTCAAATGGTTTACATGACTTATCTTTTTCAAAATGAACAAATCGGAAATTGGTTTTGAAAAGTACGACACATAAAGAAAGAACATTCTATTGTATAATAAAACTTGCGTCGGAATAGTAGTTTTCATTTTTGGCAGTAAATTTGATTTTTAAAAGTAGAAAATTTTCAATTTTTTTTTATGTGGCAAAATGAAAAATAAAATAGTTTTCTTATGAAATATTTTCTATTCGATTAAAAAATACATTTTTGATCAAAAGAATTAGTAAATAAAAGGTTGAATGAATAAATGAAGAATAAAATGAATAAATCAATTAAAATATGAAGAAAAATAAATGAGCGAAAATAAGTGCATGAATGAGTAAATAAGTGAATTACCAAATGAAGGAATATAAATGAATTAATTTATAAATGAAAACGTTCGTGATTTATATCAAATAATTGAGTGAGTAAATGAAAAAAAAACTATTTTACTTTGCCTCATCCACTTTGCCCCGAATGTACTTGACTAATTGTACAATTTATTTAAAATACAAATAAAATTGATATTAATTAAATTAATGCTGCATTGAATATTAGAATGTTTCAATTAATATTTAAAATGTTAATAGCAATAACTTTATCATTTTACAGTAACAGAAATTATTTTTGACTTACAACAAAATGTGACAGTATGAGCATCCTTTTCAAAAATTGCATGTATTACCAAATGCTTTAACCTTCGGAGGTATTTTTTTTCTGACTGGAAGAGACTATTTATGATACAACATAGTTAAAATAGTACCAAAAAGGTGGAGCTAAAAGCAGAAAAAATATTTCACCTTTTTACTTTGCCCCGCTATTTCAATTTGCCCCATGTTCCCCTACATAGAGATGAGTAGAACATTCAAAATCGACTACACAAAAAGCCTGGAATTCGGTGAACCGAGAATAGTTGATAGGACAACCATGACAATCTGTGCATCTGTTACAAATAGTGGTTGAGCAAAAGATACATTAGCAGTTCTAGAGCTTGAATACGCCACTTAGCGGTGATTTAAGAAATTTGCTATGCAGTTGAAACATTTTAATTTTGAGTGGACAAGGCATAATTCTCATTGCGCAAGTCATATCCTACGTAAGTGGGTAGGTGTTCATTTTATCTCTTTCAGTCACCATTAGTCAGAGACTGCAGCGCATTTTGTAGTTTATTTTAATTGAGTATAGAGATTAATATAACATCGAAAATCTGATACGCAACAAGCCTGTAATTCGGTAATACGAAGATAGTTGTGACTGTACCTATGACACTCGGTGCGTTTGTTACAAATGGTGTCTGTTCTAAAGATATACATACAGAGTAAATTAAAACAAGTTAAAAAACTTGGTGGTACAGAGAACGATAACAACTATGTACCAAAAAGATATAAGATCTTAAACGCAATGCTGACGTGCTACGCAAAACCAGACCCAAACGGTAGCAATAAAAATAGCAAGTTTTATTACACAAAGAAGAATTTACACAGTGTTTTAGGTTTTAAAAAATCTTTAAGCGGTTGTTTAAACGTTTGCGTCTAATAACTCTAACATACACGTCGCAGCGACTCCGCGGTGGTGACAGGGTGAAAGTTTGTCAAATCGGGTCGCAGCTGCGACGGCAGGTGTGTTGGCATTGCGAAGTATGCATTTTCAGCTGCACCAACTTTTTTAAGCCCTCTTTTAAGCCTTTTAAGCTCTGCTTAAAAACTATGATGTGACGGAAAATCGTCTTTTCTCAATAATTTACCATTCTTTGTTACTTGTTTCGCATAGCAGTGTCTGGCTTTGTGTGCATATAGCGCATCAGCATTGCATTTGCGACAATATGTACCAAAGTGATTTTAATTTAAATCTCCTCCCACTCCAAGTTCATAGACCAAGTTTTTAATAACATTTTTTTTTGTAATCATCATTTTTTAAGGAATATTAAAAACCTTTTACTTATTAACAACAGAGTTGTTTTGCCAATAACCATTACACCACAATATTTCCTTCAGAATATTTTTGGTACTCAAAATTGTCATTAAAAACCAACAAAATATCAAAAATCTGCTGCACTACACTCTTGAGTTGCGCAATAAGAAGGCTATCTTGACGCATTTCACATTTGTTAAGAATGCTATTGGTTTACTTAATAATCATTGTAATGAATAACTCAATACCGAAAAACAACTTCACAAAACGCTTCTTACTAACATCTGAATAGGAATAAAATTGCCATTTTTTCTCTCTCCTATAAATAAACTTATAAAATGATAGAAAATAAACGTAATTTTCAAGGATTCTTAGCGAAAATAAAGATCTTTAACATCGAACAAAACCCATCTTTGCTAAAAGAAATGCAATGGCATTATCCATTACTGTTAAAAAAGAGTTTCTTTTCGCAGGCGAGACAGCAGTAACAATAAATTTTCTTCTTTCAGAAATGCTTTGTTCAGTTTTCCGGTGGTGGAACGTAATATGTGTCAAAGTATGCGCTATTAAATCCTTTAATCCTTTTTGTTGTATACCTTGGGAATTCCATTATTAACTAGGTGACGTCAATTTTCCAGACGCATGGCAATAAAAAGGTGCATCCAGGTTAATTCCGGAAAAATGTTGCCTTTGTCTTGCATTATTCAAAGTTCGTGTGTACTTCTTTTCTTTTTTTCGTGGCTTGAAAAGTAAAAGCATTGACTAATGTCATCAAATTCCGGGTAATAAATATTTGAAGAAAATTCCAAAAAGGGATTTTGTGCGTCAGTAGCGAGCCCCTGGGGGAGTGGCATCCCGGGGATGTGTTGTTTTCAAAATTAAAATACTCCAGCAAAATCATTTTAGTTTACCAATGTAGACAGTGTCCAAAAAATTAAAAATCAGTGGGAATAACCAAATAAAAAATTGGGCGATTAAAAACATCAAAAATGGGATCATTTTGAAGGGAGTTACACTAGGAAAGGGGTGTTGATTGAAACTTTCATGATTATGTGAGAAAGTAATTTTTTTAAGATAATTTCTGGATAGAAACTATACATTTTTTTTCAGTTAATTTACAAGTACAAACAAAATATCCCTTCCAAAAGTGATTTTATTTTGGAATTGCAAAACTAAATTTAAAAAAAAAATATGTTCCCGCTGATTGAGGGAGGAGGGAGTGAGATAGGGAGCCTCGAGCATCCCATCAAATCCCCCTCAAGGGCTTAGCAAGTGTTTAATTTTTACGCCTTCTTTTTTCCCCTTTTTCTTTCTACGAAGGAATTTTCCCTCGTGTTAGAAATACGTGACTAAAACTAATCTGTTTTTCGGATTTTTGGATCAATGATAAACCAAACAGTAACTGAGTGGTTGTTGTTGACTTGTTCCAGGTATGCTTGCAATTTGGTTCTTGCATTCATATGCTTGCAAGTGCGCCGCTTCACTTTTCCAAATGTACCGCAATTTGGTGTGAAGTCCGCCATCCACAGTACACACATACCATAAGGACCCATTTATAGGGTGGGTAACCACTTACAGGACAAGAAAACATTCACACTACGAAATGCCATGAGATAGAAAGTACACCCATGCCTTAGCCGAGATACGAACCCAGGACCTCCCCATAGCATTCAGACTTCTCTGACAAATCGACAAGGCGGCAGGAGTGAATGAATGTTTTGTAATTTGTTCTAAAAAACAAAGTTTAAAAATTGTTTCTCTTTGATGA
This sequence comes from Uloborus diversus, assembly GCF_026930045.1. Classification (NCBI taxonomy): domain Eukaryota; kingdom Metazoa; phylum Arthropoda; class Arachnida; order Araneae; family Uloboridae; genus Uloborus; species Uloborus diversus. Next base: position 88,401,877 of record NC_072731.1, on the reverse strand, counting down.
ACAGGCAACAGTGACTTTCTTCAATGCAATTAATGTAAAGAAACAACCAGAAAATATTTAGCGGTCATTGGCTACAATATTTACCGTACCAAATGGCAACTTTAAATTTCAATTTCCTTCTTTGCAACGTCTTCAGCTACTGTAAATCATGCTCAATTGAATACAAAAATAAATTTCAAAAGCTTACGTTACTCGTTTCGATACTAACCTCAGTTTGCTGTATGATGCTAATTTTTGCCCCCAACCGAAAGTAATCGTCAGCTCTTCTTTTTTCTAGAAAATGTTAATAAAGGCTACATTAGGAAACACGCCGCGGTTACACCGATGCTAAGCAAGCGCTCGGAAACGCAATCAGCTGATATTTGGCGCCACCGACCAGCGTTCGGAAATGCTTTCGGTTACTATCCAGCAGTCCAAGCGGTTGCAACCGCTCCCACCGCGGTCTTGACTTGGTTAGAGAGATCACGTGGTATATTTTGGCCAATATGATCGTGTTTCAAGGGGTACGCTCTCTGATTACACCGTCGTCTGCCTCTGACTTAGAACTACTGCACTGTAAACACGATTGTTCAAAATAAAGCTGTTCTACCTGCCTCACCAGAAAACTTCAAGCCACGTCATAACCGCAACCTGACCAACCACACTGTACGACCAAAGTTTCCCTTATCCCTTCAAGCGGCCGTGACGTAAAATTCCTTCACCCAGCGATGTATTGAAGAGCGGCCGTGTCGAAAAATTTGGCCTTGAATATTCTGCTTCGAGAACGGCTGCGGCGTAAAATTCTATGGAAGAATATTCATGGCGAAATTTTTCGACACGGCCGCTCTTCGAAACATCGCTGGGTGAAGGAATTTTACGTCACGGCCGCTTGAAGGGTTATACCAATATCAGCTTTCCAGCATCTAAGATATATTATCTTTACAAGCCAGAATGAAAATTATGGTAAATGCAGTTTTCAACATATAGAGCTGATTTCTAAAAACAAAATATGCCTCTCACTTAAAAACAAATTATATCTGATGAAATAGATTCGTAAAAAATAATAAACAAGCAAGTGTAGCAGCGGCATCATTAAGCAATATAAAAACAGCTAGTATATATTAAACTATGCTCTCTCCTCTGCCCCCCCCCCACCAAATATGTGTTACCATTTTCAAAAAATTAAATAAAATACAAAGCACATTAAATTTATACATTCTAAGTATAAGCAAAGCCGTTTGCAACTCTTTCTTTTGGGTAAAAATATAACGCCTCGGATTTAATTTTTCTCTCGTTGCCAAACATTGAACAAAAATAATAACCGAGCAATACCAGCCCACCTTACTACTTGATTTTCATAATAAATAAAATCTTTTGCAACTTTTTCTTTTCGTTAAAAAAAAATAAATAACTGGTTTTAAAAAGATTAACTCCAATTTAACTTCTTTTCCCACAGTCAACAAGTCAACAGAAGGGAAAAAAAGAAAGAAAATTCAGAATGAGAATTTAAACATATAGCCTCGACAATCATTATTTTTAGGGCTGCAAGGTCGGATTTAAAATAACTAACTCCGAACTCTTGAAACTTTAGAGCCTTCAACTCCGACTCATTTACTTTAAATTCATTCTGACTCCGATTCTGAATATCTGGTCGAATGACGTTCTCGAAAGGTAAAAGGCTAGCTCATATTCCGACTCCACGACTCAGATTCTGACTCCGCAACGCTAGCGGAGTAGCGGACTCGGAGAGAAAATGGTCGAGTTCGACACATAGAATTTTAAATCATTCGACTCCTTACTCTGACTCTAAATCTATTACCCCAAAATCAATTCGACTCAAATTCTAAAGCCCTGTTTGTTTTTCAGTAAAACCATTTCTGCTTTGAATTAATTTCATTTTATTTTAATCATATTTACGTCAATGTTAAACCTACAAGAGATAGTGTTTCAGGTTTTAATAGTTTTCTTTCTTTTTTTTTCCATGTTTCATGAAACGAAGAATTAAGAACACATTCAAAATCTGCATAATGTTCTCAATATGTTGGTACCAAAAACTACTTTTGAAGTTAATCGTTTCGCGAAATAAACGGTTTGAAATTCTCTCGAACGCGTCAATGTTAACATTTTTTGAATTTTAAAAAACAAACCTAAAAAATAGCTTAATGTTAAAAAAAAAAAAAAAGTTTCTAAGTGTGTTCTTTACTTAGAACTTTTTTTCAGCAATGTTTGTTTGAAGCTAAATCCGTCTCTAAATTCAGGAGCTATTTTTTCTTAATTTCCCCGCAGAAATTAATATTAAGTTTTTTTTTCTGAAATGTTCGGAATTTATCTAAAAATTCTTCAAATGGAATAGTTAAATCAAATTAGAGCATTTAAGTTTCTAGTAAATTCAAATTTTAAGCTATAGCGACAGGTGTTTCGTTTTTAATTTATCAAAATCATAAGAAAAGAAATATAGCGAACTGAAAACAATAGGTTTTCATTTCGAAACTTTTTTCTCTTTAAAATAATAACGGACACTGTTTTCTTCTTTAGATAGAAAATGCAGTAAATTTTAAACCTGACTTCTTAATTTCAGTTTGGCACTCCAACTGTGATTGGAATTCTCCATGGGGACAGTCTCAAAAGAAGATTGTTATTTGCCAATAGCTTGGATTTCATGTTGAAAAGAAAAAGAGAGAGAATGTGTTTGAACGTTTGCAATTTTTAGCATTTTTGAAGTTAAAGACATTTATAATACTTTTAATATATTGCTTCAAATTATTATACTGGGTATTTTTAAATACATTAATACCAGCCAAGAAATGACCCAGCCGAAGCATTATTTTATCCTTGTTTAACTATTAAACTTCTATTCGTTTTATTTAATCAATCTTGTGTAGTGTTAAATGATGTTAAAGACAAATTTAACCCACTTTAATACGTTTTCATCGCTTTATTATCCTTCATAGGTTCCTTTATTTTTGATTTTTCATGTATTCAGGAAAGTTAGGGAGGAGGAAAATTATATACTGTGTCAAATAAATAAGTCTTTACTTAAATGAAATACTTAACAATGTAATAATTACAACCGGACAAAGCTGATTTAAACTGGACGTATTATCAACAAATCATAAGTATCATTCCCATAATTGGCTATGAAACATTCGGCAGAATTGGAGATGTATCGTCCGGCCCACTTATCACAAATGGATATATTACCTGATACTGATTGTCATTCGTTTTCAGCAGCATATCAAAAGGTAGCTAGTGCAGTTGAAGCTTATCAGTAGTAGTTAAGAGATGATGTTTGAAACATTGCTCAAGAGCGTTCAATCTCGTTATTAATAAATTGAGTTCGTTTCATTTTGACCGCTTCGACGTGTGGATACAAAATGAAATAAGGTTGATGTTAGTTAATTAATGAGGAGTTTTACTGAAAATAGTGAAATAAGTTCGTGTTAGTACTTATTTTGGTAGTTAAAAAATTGTATTGCTTTTTTCTTTTATTTATAATGGTACATTGTACACTTAACCGAAGACAGACTTAATGATTAGGTTGTCGGATTTATGATTGGAGGATCCTGTGGTTCATACCATCGGACATAAAAGTCCACTGAGTAGAGTATAGGGTCTGGTGGGGTAAAGTGGTCATAAAATCGTAGGTTTTCAACTTAGGTGGATAATAAATACAATAAATTCTTTAAACACTTCAACTTTTTTTGTTGTTATTTTACATTGCATTATAAAAGAACACGGTACATTGAATTTCAGGGAAAAAAATATTGATTTAAGTAGTTTTATAACACTTTCATTTCCCATTGTATTTATGACCACTTTACCCCATGGGGTGGGGGAAAGTGGTCATAGCATGGGGTAAAGTGGTCATAGTTAAAAACAGCTGCAACTGCAAAACTGTTACAAATAACCCTATTATTTGTATATTTCGGTTATTTTTATAGTTACAAGTATATGTACGAGTATATGCGGGTATGCACGAGTATATACGTGTCGTGTAAACATGAGTAAACATGTTCCTATATGAATAAATGCATGTATACATCAGATGCATGCATGTGCCTACTCAAGTATATTCGTGTATACACGAGTATATAAGCATGTATACGTAATTGCCTACCGGAGTGTATACGTGTCTACACGAGTATATACGAGTCACGTGTATGTGCGAGTATATACGCGCACAAACGAACATCATTTGCGCGTTTGCACATGTATCTCGAGTATATACGTGCATACCTGAGTTTCTGAGTATATACGTGTATAGTCGACGTATATACGCATATATAAGTGTACATAGATACACTACTGGCCATTAAAATTGCTACACCAAGAAGAAAATGCCAGAATGAAGCTAAATTTTACACACGTGATAGTAAAATTGACATTTGAAAGTGATTACAAAATTAAAGCAGATTGATCATTTATGGTTGGAAAAATCTCGAATAATTGGAGGTTTAAGTTCCCTGTTAAGCCACCTCTAGCGTGATTGTACGATGTACGAAGCGATACAATCGGGCATTGAAACATAACAGACTCCTACGATATCTTGCGTCATCTCGTACCATAGTTGCTGTAAACGTGCCACTCATCCGATCAAACTCATACGTATTATCACTCACGACGGGGCTCCCAGGAGCTATTTTTTAACATGACAATGCTCGGTCACACACAGCAAGGGTGTTAAGGGATTTCCTTTTCCTAATTATCACTTTTTCTGGTCTGCGCGATGCTCTGGTCTGCGATTTGTGACTTGTCACAAATCGAGCATATCTGGGATCACTTGAGACGGTAAATTGGACAGCCTGTAAGTTTGATCAAATTAGTGGCGCGTTTACAGCAACTGTGGTACGAGAAGACGTAAGACATCGTACGAAACTGCTGTACCTCAATGCTCGACCATAACGAATTCTTAAATTCCAACTAGAGGTGGCGCAACAGGGTACTTAAACCTCCATTCATGTGAGATTTTTCCAGTAATAAATGATCATTTTGCTTTCATTTTGTAATCGTTTTCTAGTGTCAATGTTGCCATCACGTGTGCAAAATTTTCTTTCATTCAGACTATTCCTTCTTGGTGTAGCAATTTTAATGACTAGTAGTGTACTTACATACATATATACGGGTATACACGAGTTAATTCGTGGATATATCCAGTGCGTGTTTACTCACGTATATATATGTGGAAGCAAGAGTATATACGTATGCTTACGTGTAGACACGATTCTATACCTGTTAGACGTATATACTTACATTTACGTGTAAACACGATTCTATATCTGTTAGACGTATATACGTACATTTACGTGTAAACACCAGTACATGTATCCACGTATATCTATTAGTATATCCGCTAATATACATGTATACTTACAGAGTGAATCCAAGATCTAGGGCAAAATTTAAGTGGTGTGAAAGGGGAGGATAAGAAGCAAAGAATCATAAGGAACTTATGGTCGCTGACGCACTACATGCACAAAAGATCATAAACTGATGTTAGCAAAACAGGTCACAAATTTGTTACACAAAGATGATTTTACCCGAAATTTAGTTTTTAAGAAATATTTAGAGCAGTTGTTAAAAAGTAAAACCCGTAGTAGCTCTAATACACACATCGCAACAAAGGCGCAGCGGCTGATGAAAGTTTTTCGAAAGTCTCGTAATTGCAACAGAGTGATTGCGACGCATGTATACAGATGCCGGCCGCAAAAAAAAAAAAAAAAAAAAAAAAAAATTATTAATCACTTTAAAACTTTCTTAAGTCGTTGTGTAAAATTGTCTTTTTGTAATATATTTGTGACCTGTTTTGCATCCATTAGTTTCTGGTTTTGCGTGCATGTAGCGCGTCAGCGTTGAGTTTGTGGCCATATGTTTCTTATGATTCTTCCTTCTTATCCTCCTCTCTAACACCTTTTAAAAATTTGCCTAAGAGTTTAAATTCACCCTGCATACATGTATATCATATACTAGTATGTAAGTGTCTGTACATACGCGCCGGGTACGTACGCGAATCTGAGTATATAAGTGTTCGTATATGTACGAGTATAAGCGGGTATATACGTGTATAGTCGAATGTATATCTGTATAGATATAAAATACTACGAGATACCCAAATACGTGTTTATTGGTGCATTTATGTGAATACGTATATATACGTGCCTACACGAGTATATGCGTATGCATGCGCATATACTCATATATTTGACCTTGTTTACTGTAAAAACAATACATATTAAGTGAAATTAATATTTAATTTATATCTGCCTTGTACTTAAAGATAAAGTGACTTTAGAAGAACAATATTCGTTAAGCCTAATATTATGACCACTTTACCCCATCTTACTAAAACTGTTCTAAAAAATTATTCAAAACAGATTCAGCTAACTGCTAATGAGTAAGAGTTTATGAGACATGTAGAAAGCTTCCTGCGCAGTCAAACTGTTCATAACTCTAACAAACAAAATTTCCCAAGGAAGTTTAAAAAAGTGTTTAGATTTTTAAAAAATTCATAATCACACAAAATATTTTTTTTTTACCAAATAAAATTTTGCCAGTTGTAAAATTTTGTATTCAAAATGTAGTTTCTAACTGCACTACTCTAAAATAAAATTTTCACATTCATTCGAAAATTTATTTCCAAGTTATAGCCATTTATTTGAATTATGACCACTTTACCCCATTGACCACTTTCCCCCACCAGACCCTATGTGGGGTACGTAATCATTAAATATAAGATCTCAAAAGTAATGTGATCAACGGTTAAGCATTTTTCCATGGGTATAGGACCGAGGCCTTCGAGATAGGAAGGCCACCCAACTAGCAAATGACGTCATCGTTCGTCGATCTACAATGATATTGGGAAGTGAGCACTTCGATTAGTATTTTGGTTTAATTAAACTATTTGGTTTATTTATTATTGTCTTCTATTATTTTAGTAGCATTAAAAGTTCTACTTTTTTCATTTGAAAACATAAAAAGGAACCGATAATCATACACTAAAAAATACACTGAGCTTAATTTATAGTATTTTACATAAAAACATTTATAAGTCTTACAAAGTATTCAAATAACTAAACACGATTTTATTTTACAATCATGTTAAAACGAAGTGATAAATAAACAGTTTTATTTTTCATTTGATTTTTTTTAACTAATCGCATTTTAACTACTTGTATATTGTATTGAAACATTAACTCTTAAGAAGTATTCAAATAAATAAATGAACTTTCATTTTACAATTACATCAAAACAAAAAATAATTTTACCATTGTATTTGAATAAGAATTAAATGAAATTTAAAAAAATAAATAAACATTTTTACTTAAGTAAATGGGAAACATGACTGCAATATGTTTCAAAGACATAACATCAAATTAAAGTACATAATACCAGATTATAGTTGTTAACTTAGCTGAGCAAATTTATGCTTTTAAAAAAACATGAATGCTTGGGTGCCATCCAACAAAGTGAACACTACCCTACCCCCTTCAATTATGAAAACTTCAAGAAAAATACCCCAAAAACATCTCCCCCATCTCCCTTAAAATTTCAAGGGCACAGTTATTTAACTATAGCCGTTGAAAAGCTACCATTACTATGAGACTATGATTCCGCCCCCCCCCCTTCGGTGGGCACTCTCGAAAAATTACACGGGAATTCAACTTGAAAAACGTTAATTAAAGAAGGAACTATACAACATCATGAATACTGTATGTTGTACATCAAAAAAATGCATTCAATATCTAAGCAGACTTTTTTTTTTTGGAATTTGGCTACTTTTCCATTTTCAGCTTTTTCTGCTGCTAATGATTCTTGTGTGGGGGGAGGGGGGGCTTTAATAGTTCATCATTTTAGGCTTTTGAAAAATTATTTTAAAAAGCATTAATTCATGCCAAAGTAACCTTTTTCAAAAAACTTTTCATCGAATGACCATTTTAGCAACTTTCTTCAGTACTTAAAACCTCATATAAGTTAAATTTAGATCAACATTTTGCTGAGTATGCTCTTTTAGGAATTCAGTGTGACAGTTTTGTGACAGGGGGAAGGGAGGGATAACAAGTATGACACCACGCGTTGTTTATAACAATATGCTCATGTTGAACAGCGTTACGTGTAACAAGGAGGGGGGAGGGCATTTGTTCACAATTTTGCAACATACTTTATGGACAGCCCCTTATTTCAATTTATGTTAGAGTTTCAGAGTTCCTGAAAGCTTATTAACAAAAAACCCGAGGAGTTCAAAAAATATGTAGTTCAAGACATTTTGCCCTTTTTAAGCATAAACAAACAAGCATAGAGCATTTGGCAAAAACACGTTGCATATCCACTGCTCAAAAGTAATCTTTCGTAAGCCCAGAAATTATGAATACCTTTAATTCAACCACAATTTGTGCATAAATATCATAAAACTTAAAGACAACAGTGGAAAAAAACATATATTTTTTTTTAAATTTACGCACAGAACCAGCATGTTTGAATAACATTGCAGGGGCGTAGTTGGGGGGAAATGTTTGAGTATCGAACCCACGACCTCCGGCGTTCAAAGCTAATCTTCTACCTCAGAACTACGCAAGCCCATCAAGGAATGTTTTTTGATCAAAATAACACATGCTAGCGTATGAAACAATTTAATCGAAACCTAAAATATAAGAATAGTTCAGTTAAAAGCCTGTTTCAGTAAACGTGTTTACATACATATTAACTGAACATCAACACCAAGTTACGTTGCTTCTGATAGCAACAAGTATATTTGAAGAAAATTTTGACATATGTATATTGTCAACTTGGAAAATCCATTTCGAATAAATGCGTGCACAAGGTTAACAAAATAAAGAAATAAAAAGTTGCAAGTTAACCATTTCAAATATTAAAGCAGTACGCTGAAATTACAAATTACAGACAAAGATATCAGAAAGGAAACTGACAATTGTTTGTGTAATAGAGGAAAAGTTAAGTAACCTTAACTGCATGAACTCAAAAGCATAAAATGTAAATTTGTTTGTCTGAGAAAAGTACTTACCTCCGAACTTTAAAATTTATTCCATGAGGAGCCCAACTTTTTTCTTCGCATGCAGGTTGTTCGGAAGCGGAAATCGCTGACTCACCTTCACTCAGCAGACACTCACAAGACTTATTATATATATATATATATATATATATATATATATATATATATATATATATATATATATATATATATATATATATATATATATATATATATATATATATATATATATATATATATATATAGATATATATATATATATATATATATATATATATATATATAGATATATATATATATATATATATATAGATATATATATATATATATATATATATATATATATATTAATTCTTTCTACATTCCGGTACGTGGAAAGGATGAGATAAATCCAACAGTATTGTATTCAAAAATATGCATCCGAAGTTACATATTTCCTATTTCATTTATTTCAGCCAGAGCACTACTGTTTACTGGTAAAACGCACTGCTTTCAAAGTTTCGCGCCAAGTTCATAGATCGACCACTGGTGGCGTAACGAAGCGGGGTGAAAGGAGTTGTCTGGCCTGTTATCACGTGGGTCTCGATAGGACGCTAGAGAAAACGTCCTTCCCCCTTTCTACTCATGTTAGGCTGAAGTACAGATGGAGGTGCCATCTCTTGGTGGTTAAACCACTTGTGCTTGAGAAAGATGCGACTATGTTAGGTTAACCAAAGGCCTAATTAGGGTACTAACAACGAATTGGACTGCTGTCTGAGAGGTAATCCAAAAGCACGAGAATAGTTTCGCTTTCTACGAGGTGTTTGAGTTTTTTTTTTTTTACTTTGATTTGTAAAATAGCTTACTTACCTGTGTGCAAAAGAGCAACCTGAAGTTATGAAAAATTCCTTTCTTTAAGCTTCGTATCTGTATTTCATGAAAGTGCTACAATGTAATATTGAGATATTAAAACAAGATTCCATGTTATATAATGTCTCAATGCACAAATTTTTAATGATGCATAAAATATTGCCCAATTAAAAAAACAACGACACCCGAGGTTTCATAACGAGCTTATAACATGTGTATGCAGTACATCAAAGGTGCCCAACCTTTTTCTATTTGAGGGCAGCGCCTCTTACTGAAAAAAATTTAGCGAGCCCTAACCACGTAAAATATAAATAGAGATTTAAATCACATTCATAGATAGAATGGGAAAACGTGGAAATGGAAAGCAAATTATAAACCAAGAACTGTTGTTAGCATTAATGCATGTTTATTTTACTGAAACGAGTTTTTCAACCGTTTTTCAGATACAAATTTGTAACTAGTTGACTTCAAATTTGCAACAATCATTTTAAAAACCGAATAAAGACAATACGTTGTAAAAAAAATCCGGAATGTATTTTTCTTTTTGCTACATTGATCATCACTACGGGTCACATCTCGTTCGTGGAGTTAAGTTGGAGAACCACTGCTGTAAAAAAATTAAATAAATAAAAATTATATTAATTTGAATTTTTGACATCTTGAATTCAAATTATGTTTTTCGCAATCACGAGCGTGTGTGTGTATGAATAGGCGTGTGTGTTTCTGTAGGCGCATGTGTAGGGGAGCGCGTGTGTGTGTATGTATGCATGTGTGTGCATGTTGTGTATGCAAATTTGTGTGCGTACGTGCGCGTGTGTGTAAGCGTTCGTGTGTGTGTGTGTATGTTGGCATATGTGTTTGTGTCTGTGCGCAGGCATGAGTGTGTGTATGTGTGTGTAGGTATGTGTGTGTAGGCGTGTGTGTGTAGGCGTGTGTGTGTATGCGTGTGTGTGTAGGATATGGACGTAACCTGGAGACGGTTTTCGCAAGAAGAGCAGCATCGTGAGGCCGGTCGACGCGACGGTGGTGCTGACAGAGGGAGGTGGTGGGAAAATAAAAATCATAGGAATTCGAAACAATCAAATGAGAACAATAAGCAATCGTGATTGCTCAAAAAAAAAAAAAAAAAGCATTAAACTAGGGATGATAAAAAGATTGTGAAAAACTTTCTTGCCAATTTTCTTTCATTCATTTACACGCACGAATTGTGTGTTCTCTTGTTTAATATTTCTCTTTCGATACAATCGCATTCAAAAAACAATTCTTTAGACTCCAGAATGTTTAATTCTAGAAAGTTGGGTGCTAGGGCTTATTTTTAGTGGTATATTTCAAGTATATTGATTTGCTAAAGAAAAAGATCTACAGTGAATCATTTACTGATCTAGGAACTAGTTTTTTTTTTTCATATTAGAGTCATAAATAAAATAAATATACATAAGTAAACTGGAAATGGTATTTTCCAAGATTTATAAAAACGTAATTGCATATGAAAGAGATACTTAATATGTTCACAATTGAAAAAATAGTTTTAGAGGTAGCCTTTTGTCTGCTTTAGAGAAAAGTGCATTGTAATTACTTGCAAATAAAGCAATGTGTGAAGTAAAAGTTTGTGCATACATTTTAAAATCGGTTGCTTCAATGACGTATTTTAATAATTTTTTCAAGGAAAGCTGGCAAAAAAAAAAGACAAAAAAAAAAAAAAAAAAAAAACCACAAACAAACAAACTACAGAGGAAAGAGAGGAGGAATAGGACGGAGAGTGAAATGTGGCAGCTGTATTTATGGTAAAATAAAATGCAATTTTTTATTTCTGGTTTGTCCGATAAGTTTAACAGCTTTCAGCTCTTGCTTGACTCCAAACTGCTACATCTATTGGACCAACTAAAACTAATTACTCACATTTTATTTTGGTATAAAATCAGCAGCCACAATCTTTCTGCCGGTCCATCCCTTCCAACTCTCTCCCACACATTTCTTGGTGGTAAACACATCCGCAGAAGTCTAATAAATCATTCAACGAATATTTAATGATTTTTTTTCAATCTCAATTGCGGCTTCAATTAATTCATTTAACATTAAACAAACTCAGTCATTCGGACGAGATGGCTTGTTTCATTAAACACTTTCGTTCAATCATTGTAAAAGATCAAATCTTTAACATCTATTTTATATGCGACTCCCACTGTACTGGATTCGAATCGATCCTCCCACCGCATTTCCAGATACGTACCACTGTTGACGAAAGCAAATAACGGTAGAACTAAACAACTTTCGCCAGGAAATCTCCTGGCACAATGTTTGAGCGAGAATGAATGAATGAGCGACCCAGGAAACGAATAGAATTGCTTTAAGCGATAATGGACTTTCGGTCGATGCAAAAGTTCGTCTCGTCAGGATAAACTTAGAGTGTTTGTTGTCGCGGTTTTTGATTCCACCCCAGTGAATGTTAAACTTATCAAGGATCTTTGTAATCATTTACCATGCCCCGAGGGGCGAAGCAGATCCCACATTCACACGCAATAAACGATGTGTCACAGCTGTAATATCTGCCCATGGGTTCAAAAGGAATGCTGAGTTTTGATTTAACAAGAATTACAAGAAGGGATTTGTTCTGGGGAGATCGGAATTCAGATTAAATTAGCGGGAATTGTTAGATAGAGAATGGAGGATTTGTAGTTTTTATTTTTATTCCGAGTTCAAAGCAACCGTTTATATATATTTTTCAAACCAACTAAATGATTGATTGAATGAACTTATTTAACGAAGCATTGTATTCAAAAAAAATTTTTCACTCGCATGCCAACATAAATTTGCAGTATAACACCCGATGAATTAATTATGAATTGTGTTTTGAAGATCTTTGAACGTAGTCATGCATGATGACATGTATTGTTATATATGATTTTGACGATTCTTGTGTATAAATCTCTTTTTAAAATATATATAGGGTAATGTAGCCATATTTCGTCCACGTGCCCAATTTCGTCTCTCCAAGTTTCTTTGGTGGGACATTAGGCATCGCCATCGATGATATGTTTTTTAGTTGCAGTCAAGAACAATAGATATTTGTGGAAGTTTCATGAGTGTAACCAGCCATGTTGCCGCTTCGGTGACGCTTTTTCCGATTTTTCAAAACTAGATTTAAATTAATACTATTTGTAAATGATTTCATACATTCATTAAAAGGTGTTTATTTCGTTGCACTTCACATATTCTTTAATGTTTAGCTGTAAACTGAATGATCTGAGCGCTTTGCTACGGTTAATTTCACTTCACGTAGCGCAGAAAGTCGGCTTTTTAGCGAATATGATGTTTTCGTCCGATGTTTGGTAGTTTTCGTCCTCTATCAATAATGAAGTAAAACGTTGATGTAGAGTATCCTATGTGTAAAAACGTTTTTATGGAGACAAACATTTAGAATACGTTGCCCTCAATGCACTTCGAGGCAGAAAATCAGCTTTGATGCTTGTTTGGGGGGCTTGTGAAATCAGTCTTGCATTTGGTTATTAATTTAGTAGTTTTAAGAAAAATGCACAATTTATGATTTTCTTTTTCTTTAATACAATTCTTAACCCGTATTTATTACTGAAAACAAATTGCGTTTTTTGTATTTAAGTTTAAAAACGTTGTAAATGGTTAGATGATGGTGTCATATAGTTTTTTTTTTTTTTTTTTGGACTAATTAGAGTAACATAAGCTAATCAGAGGATAAAAAGGTTAGTAGGGTCGAAATATGGTGACTGTACCCTATGTAAACATATAAACATATTTTACCGATATGGTTGGAATGTAGGCAGAAGATCTAATAAAAGACAAAAACAATTGTAAAAATAACTTCAGATTGTGGTGCATTCGGGGCAGTATTAAATACTCCGCAAAAAAAAAAAAAAAAAAAAAAAAAAAACACCAACTTAATGAAATCTCTATTAGGAGACTGGGATTCCATAAACTTTTGTAGTACGGTACAGCTTTTTCTGTGGTGACAATGACAGTGTTACTTAAAAAGAAGCTGTACCCTTACTGGAAACCTCTATGAAAGTGCAGTTTCCAGGAGATTTTCTAGTACTGCATGTTTTTCGGCAGTGGAGTATTTTCCGTCAGTTTGTTTTTCATTCGTAAATACGTATATTAATGAATACAATGTTTTATCAGGAGTATGTCAAGACACAAGAAAGAAAATTTGATATAACACATCGTGTGATAAATTGCAGAGAAGATAATTTAGAAGACGTCACACTTACTAGCTGCACTTATTTCGCGAATTAGACAAGAGTGCCAACTAGTTGTTTTCTCTTAGCGGCTTGCACATTCTATTTTAGGGTTTTGCATTATAAATTTGAGAATTTTAAACGAGTTGCACAATATATGACAAAAAATTGTATAAATGAGCTAAACAAACTAATCATGTTTTAAAAGTGAAATGCCTAATTTAACTTAAAATAGTATTTCGTTTGCATCACACAGGCATATTTTTTCCTTCGCATAACCTAAGCTTGAAGTCATTGCCAGAAAACGTTTTAATCAAGAATGCCGAAACTTTAGCTGATGAAAAGTTGTCTATCTTTTACCAAACAACGCAGACAACGCTGTAATGTCTTGTATCGCTGTATTTCTCCTCAGCATATACTAAGGGATGAAATTCATAAACAAGTTTATCCTGTCTTTGAACTTTTGAACAAGAAGTTTCACAAAAAAGTTCACCACATGCGTCCAGTGTCAATTGCTTTTGTTCGTTCCTTAAATGATGAGGAACGAATCTGGAACAAATCTTGCGTTTGCCTAGGTCTTGCGTCCAAATTCCCGAACCGTGTCTTTTTCCATGTTTAATTCATTGCCGAGTACTCAAATAGTCAAGCGACAATTACATTTGACCATATCACGAACTTTTCCAATTGCTTCCGGAGTGCGTACGGATATCGACCAACCTGTGTGTGTGGATCATCTTCGACGCTTTCGCGCCCTTCCAGAAACTGTTTAAGGGAGCCGGGACGTTCTCTGCAACGAAAAGAGTCAAATTTTTAGTTGCAAATCCAAAGGTGTTTATTCGTTTTAAAATCAAATGTGACTTAAAAACTATTTTGTATAGAAGAATGTAATCTTTTTATCATAAACCAGTAAAAATATTTTTTTCCTTAAAAAATATATTTTTGAAAAGTAAGTAGAAAATATATAGTTAAACGATAATTTGAAAATTTATGACTGCAAATAGGTACGCTTAGAAAAATACAATTCTGAATTAAATCACTCTAAACTTATATACTATACAGGCAAAAGGTCACAAATTACAGTGAGCCTATTAGTTTTCAGCTACCTTCAAATTAAAAAACCAAAAAAATGTTAAAATATAGTATTTCATAAAATCCCGAAAAAGTACAATATTTTTCGCTAAAATTAGCCTCCTAAAAATACAATAGTACCTAAACAAAATAAAAATATGTTTAACACATGCAAAATGCTTGTACATTAGGGTGGAACGAAAATGACCTAAAAAAATTTTTGTTTCATTTTTTTTTACTTTGCCGTAGGGGGAAAAAGTTGTCATTTAAGTTGAAAAAGAAGCAGAAGAAATTTCATTGCTTTACTACAACATCTTTAGGTGCCGCAACGAGCTTAAAGTTTGATAAACCGAAATTTCCTTTTAACAATGAAATTCCTTTTTATGCTTTCCTACTGTATATAACGGCACAAAATATGGCAGTGAATACATTTTTTGAGCATTACATTAGGAAAAAAATACTAATTAAAAAATGCAGTTAAAAAAATCATAATCTTTACTAATAATAAAGCTGAAAGTCTGTCTGGAGATCTAGATCTCTGTGACGCGCATAGCACCTAGACCGTTCGGCCGATTTTCATGAAATTCGGCACAAAGTTAGTTTGTAGCATGCACCTCGAAGCGATTTTTTTAAAATTCGATTTTGTTTTTTTTCTATTCCAATTTTAATCACATTTACCCGAGCAAAATTATAAGATGGGCGAGTAAATTACCAAGTTGTTATAACGTGGAACCGTACCATGGGCAAGCCAATTAGTGAGAAATACTTCTTACATTACTTTTAAATATAGAAGAGAACCAAATGACCTTTTAATTTTTCTACAACGGGCAAAGCCGTGCGGGTATCACCAGTATACTATAAAAGACATTAACAATTCCATTTTTACCATTCAAAGTATTCTTAATGATTTTAAAATAAATGGTTAAACCTATATGATGTTTGTGTCTACTTCTTTGACACATTAAAGTGTTTTTTTTTTCTGTACCAAATAACTCTTTCTTCCAAATAACTCTTGAGTAGATTTTTCGTCTAATGCGACTGAACCATACTTTCTAAGAGCCGCTTACGGGTTACAAGTTTCACTTTGAGGGATTCACTAGACAAATGTTTTACCAAGGGGGGTTCGGTTATTTCATTTTCACCTCATGAGATCAAATCGATGTAATCTTTGGCAGCAAAAATTTTTTGTTGAACTTTAAACTTCTTAACCCCGCCTCTACTTTGTGTTCTTGCATTCAGCATACGTCGTAATCCAAGTACGCTATTTGCATAACATAGCCAAATGGAGATTTTCTTTTGCATCAAAATACCCATTTCTTTATGTAACCTGGTCTATAATGTTCTTAAAATCATGAGAGAGATATAGCGAATGTAAGATACGTTCAAATAAATGTTTAGAGCCGTATGTACGAGAAGGTTTTAACTTGATGTTAAACCACACAGGAGCATACGTATTGCTCACTTGATCCGTACAAGAAATGGATCCTTTCTTGAAAATGTATGAATGAATAATGATTACTATTAATATATTTCAGCGTTATTATTTGTTTTAAACAATTTTAGCGAAATGCCACGCCCGTATAAAGGAAACTATACTTTACTACACTTTAACAATGTACTGAGTCAGAGTTGAGATTTTCAGTCGGATTTTTAGTTGCCACGTATAATCGAAATATACGGTTTGCAAATGTAAGTCATCTGGAGTGGAGAAGTTTTCCCAGGTTCCTTGAAGATAAATCGAGTGAGCAAGTCCCACTTGATATAGTGAAACACATATCCAATACATATTTGTGATCGGTACTTATATCCTGTATGTTCTCAAAAAAAGAAGGTTATTTTCAATGGGTAAGGAAGTAACCACAGTAAGATAAGAACAGGTTTCTAGCTGTTGACTTAGTCTTTAAATTCGTTTGATTATTTTGTTTTACCATCTAAGAATCCATTAGGCTTCTATTCCTGTTGTCTCAAAGAAGCTCTTGACCAATTGTAAGCTATTCTGGAAACTAAAAAGTCATATATATTTCACTTACAGAAAGATCTTTCCCAGCCGCACTTTTTAGGCCGTGTCTAATAAAACAGTAGCATTTCATTACATCTTCGTAAGTGGATAGTAAAACTTCATTGAAATCACTAAATATTCTAAAAATAGGACATTCTGACATTTGTCTCGTCTGCACTTGTTTAGACTGAGCCATTGCAAATCACAACAATGAAGTGTTTTGCCAACTAACGAAATTTTTCGCTACTCACTAACTCAACTCGACAAAGAAAGTGACACCCGATCTGAGCTTGGCCCCACTCACACAAATCACTGCTGACCAGCCCCGCCCCATTTAAACATCCGCTGCTGCAATGACTCAAGCTCCCAGATGCCAGTGCATTCGGCAAAAAGTGCGTTTTTGCGAAACTAACTTTGCTCTTGCGGCACCTCAAGACATAATCCGAACAACAAAAAAAAGTTATTGTGCGATCTGTTGAGCATAAAAATTGCTTTTCAACAGCATTTGAAGCATAAAGATAAATTTGAAAAAAAAATTTAAAAATTTAAAATGTAGCAAAAATTGCAATTTTGCAAAACTTTATGCTTTTTGCGGCACCTCAAGACGTGCTTCAATACTTTTCATATTTTTTTTTTAACATCTTGTTTGCATGAAAAGGCAACTTTTCCGCACTACGGCAAATTGAAAATCAAAAACTTTTTTTCGTTCCACCCTATTGTACATGTTATAATACAACGTTTCATAATTATACATCGATATGAATTTTATGTAAGCGTACCTAAAGTTAAAAAAAATGTGTTTTCTGAAAAAAGGGAAAACGTGTTGACCTTGACAATACTGGTAAGCATGCGATACGTTTCCCAAACTGCTTGCGCCGAGGCATTTTCTAAGTTTACGTTATGTAAATAGAAAAAAAGAGTAAAAGTAACTGAATTATGAAATGTTTGATGAAAGAAAACATTAGTTTGTGTCAACATTCAATTCAGATACCGTCCCTTAAAAATGGGCATGCCTTTTTTGTTTACATTTTAAATAGTAAATTAATTAACTTTTCAGAATTTGATACCCACACAATACATACATTTTTGGAGTTGGGGAAGTGTGCCTTATTTTATGCAGCTAAAATTGAAAAATCAATTTTTTGAACGTATAAAACGTCCCGGTTCCCTTAAACCATTCAAAAGCTCTTGCGCTGGGTAATGGCTCCTCGCCAAAAACTTGTTTTAAAATTTCGTAGGTTTCCGCAGCTGTCTTTCCCGTTTTGAAGCAAAATTTAATGTTAAAGTTTTATGATGTTTAGCACACACCCTTTGTCTCTAAGATGGCCCAATGAGAATAATTCTTTGGGTTCAAATCTGGGGAACACGGTGGTCATTCTTGAGCTCCAATCATTTATATATGTTTCTTGATTAAGCTTTATCCCTTGATCAACAAAACAACTGGTTTTCCCTCCTAGCACATATCACACACCAAACCATTACAAATTGGGGTCATTTAAGCCGTTCAATAATGGGTGTGGTCTAAACTTTATAAAACTTTTGCATTCCTAAAGAAATCCTTATGCAAGGAATGGGATAAAAGATCACTAAGTTAGTTATGGTCCATAGCCGAAAATGTTGTGACTCGTTTAGAGCTCTTTATTAAAGCTAATGGATTCCACTTTGAAAATTTCTAAATATATTAAACGAAATGATGTATTCATATTCATTTTGAAATTTGGTCGTAATATTTCCATTAGCATTGAAATTATCATGTACAGCTATGGAAAAACTTGTATGGACACGTTGAAAAATGAGTGTTATGTATGTAAGTAATCATGAACGGCAAACAAAATCAAACATAATTTACTACTTGTTAATAGGAAACATTAGAAACCTAGTATGAAATCAAATTACAATATAATTGTTAAATCGCAAATTAACACAAATGTATTAGAAAAAAATTATAAGGACATTGTGAAATATGTCCCGAAAAAAAAATAATATTGTGCAAAAACACTTTTTTTTTAATTACCTCAATCGCCCAGTCGTCGACTCGGAAAATTGAAATTAAAGTTTATTTAGAAAGGTTTTTACACGCCAATTTAGTGGATGACGTCCGTTCGTTTTTATGTGCATATTGTGTCCTTAGACACTTTTCTAACTAAAATGTTCCACAAATTCTCTATGTGGTTTAAATAAAGAGAGTTTTGAAAATTATGCCAGTAATGGTGAAAATCATCTAATCCGTCCAAATAAAATTATTTTTTATCAGAAAGTACGACACATTTCCATTTGGTCCAAAAGAAAAGTGTTTCTTAGTGAATTTCATTTAAAGTTTCTTTTGAAGCTTTGTAAATGGTGAATGTGACCGTAGTTTAGCATATTAAACATTGGAATTCTTTTGCAAAACAATACCCACTAGTGCAAGGTACTTTCATTTATTATTTAACTTGCATAGAACACTGTACATTTAAGCAAGCTCCATGAACAATTGCTCGTTTCTGTTGCTCGGTAAGAGTGGTTAGCTTGCCTGTGCCCTTTTTCTTGCCATACTTTTTTTGGATTCTTCAAAGAGTTATAAATTACTGTTTTAGACCTGTTAACCTTTCTTGCTATTTCACATCCATTTATTTAACATTTTTTCAAACAACAATTTGTCACTTTTCCCACTCAGAGAGCTGTGTGCTCTTCGTCCTGATCAAAAATGAGATAAAGTGAACATCTTACGGCGTAACAGTTTGGGGTTATTGTAAATAATCATATAATACGATAAAATATGCAAATTTTGTTTCTTTTCTCAAAATAAATGTGTTTCCTTACTTTTTTTTCCAAGTGACAAATTAATAAAACCTTAAAAATTCATGCATTTTAATAATTTTAAATTTTTTAAGCAAAGTTTGTTTGAAAATGTTTCGTTTCATATTTTTTTATCATCAAAATATTTGCATACGTTTTCAACCAAGTGGCGCCTAGGATTGGTGACTTTTTGCTTGTCCTTATAATTTTTCCATGGCTGTATTATGTGTGTCCAAGTTAGTTCTTGCCACCCTATATATACGCACGAGATAAAACCGAAAGGACCCCTGAACTTACGTATTGAGTTAAGCAGTTGGAAGCAAATGTTTATCCTTAGGACACCAGTAAAATCAGTGAATCAAGATTGAATTCTTTCACTGTTTTTTCAAATGTTGTTTTTTTAAGGCATTATCCTTACTTTTTAACCCTACCGGAAGGAATTATGAATAACGTCGCAGTACCCATAACGGGAGAGACACTTCGGTCTCATTTTTTATCCGACGGAACACTGAAAATATTAAATAAAATAAGCAATTCACGTCGGCATTAATAAACTTCAATATGAGTTTAATGAAAAATAAAGTATTCTCTAATTAATATATAGCAGATGAGGTAAAAAAATTTGCTAGCATTGTATATGTCTAATAGAAAGGGAATAAAACTAGCTTCAAACTCATGGAGGATCAAATAATGAATACGCTCAAGGAATCATTTATCCAGAACAAGCTCAATATTTGAGATGAAATGAATAAATGAACATTTGGCGGAAAATAGAGGAAAGGAGGAAGAATTGCCCGCAGCTATGATGAGGGTTTGCGTTCAGCCGTTCGATCTCGCAATATTTGTTCCTTTAGTTCTGTATGCCAATGAAATAAGCATTGTTCCAAGCGTTGGCGGAACAAAAGCTAATTCAGCAGCTTTGCAAAGAAAAGAAATAGCTTATTGATTAAGAGTTTTGTGCACGGAATGAGGGCTGGTTGAAATTCATGTGAGCTGTGTCAAACAATATACATTCCACTAAAGTTTAATGGACTGAAGACAGTTTAAAATGCCTACTGTTTGCTTTTTTTTCTCGTTTTTAAAGTGTTTATGATTATTAAAGTTACCATCTCAGGCCGCATTTGTACCGTTTTTAATAATTCAGTAAGAAAGTTTTTTGGGATTAGTTGGGGTAAACTGAAGCAGGATTTCAATGCTTTAACGTTAGATCCCGTTCTTTCTTTTGGATGACATGAGCGATACAAATGTGTCCTCTTGGTGTCCGAAACTACACTCTTTTATACTTAACTTGGACAGACAATATATTACTTTCCTCACTTGTTGGACGTAGGGGGGTAAGCAATACACATGCCCAGTTTAGAAGCTTAACGAGCTCTACGCCAACAATACTCAGTATGCAGTTAATAGGTTTCCTATAATCTGCTGAACCCTCCAAATATAATGTAAAATTATTTAAAAAAGAAAAATCTTACAAAATTCTAAATCATTCGCTGTAATTTATTTATTGTAAAATACACTCAAAAGTGTAATTTTATTAAAAAAAGTTATTCCTCCAAAATATAAGAAGATCGACGAACTTTCTTGTTTATAGTTACTCCAGAGAATAGCAGTTAAGGGGTAAATGAAAAGATTAAAATTGCATTTTAAAAAGAGATGATATAGTGAAATTTAGAGGTAAATTGAGACAGTGAGAAGCAAAGGGATCTAACCTGTACAAATATTAGAAGAACCTTTAATCTGCGCTGTTGCAAGGGATTGTTCTACTAGCCCTGGTAGTTTTTGGTATAGATCACGATTAAGTAAAAGAAATCAATGAATGTCTACCTAGGATCTGAACTTCAAATGTTTTTTTTTTTTTTTGAAAGTTAAAAAAAGAATCACTTGGATCTCTTTGTTTCTTACTGTCACAATTCTATTAATACACTGCAAATAAACTTGCACAATTTGGAACACTTTGTTTCAGAAAAAGTGATCCTAATATGTGAATGTGCACTATGAAGGGTTCTGAATAAGCTCCGTCAAAAGAAAAATGTTCCAAATGTGTTTTGGATACTGAACCTTGTGCGCCAACACACGAGTCCAGGCAGCAGATGGTTCGTAAACACATTTGAAAACATGTTTGGTCACATTTGGGCACACTTGTAAAATCATTGCTTTCTTTGCTGCAACGAGAATGGCTTGATGAAGATTGGTTGGTTGTACTATATACTGTATGTATACACTATTTAAAAAATGACGTTATTTTTACAGCAAATTTCGTTACCTTTTTTCAATACCCTCACTCATAAACTTAATTGAAAGAAGTTTGTGCTATGAAATTGTGACGTATTTCATTACGTGTGCCAAAGTCTGCGAAGCTACGCAGAAAGTAGTAGTAAACACTGATGTCGATTTCAGAATTTTCATTTGTAACTGTTTTGGTCTGGTTTGGAATAATTTAATGCAAGTTACTAATTTCATTACTATTCATTACATTATACTTAAACATTTGAAAATTGACTTAGCACTCGCAGATCGTTGAGCTCCATATTTTGTGTACATTATGTGTTAGTATTTGTACATTAAGCACTTGTACAGCTCTGAGCATTCACATTTTGATTTAAATGAACTATTATTCGTGATACTGTTTAAGTTGCAGAAGAATCTAAATAACTAAATTTAAAAATTATACAATTGTAATCCAGATGTTTGACCATTGATTATGCTTGGAACAAGGATCTCTAGCCTTTATTGTTATTTGTTACACTTTATAAATTTATAAAATTTGAGTCTCACAATTTAAATTTAACACAAATGCATAGTAAAGCAAAAAAAAAAATGATGTTTGAATTTCTACACTGGGGCTCGAAATATATGCAAAAAGTTATATCAGCTATTTTGGTCTGATTTCTGAAACTACTAAAGCTTATATAGGCTTGTATAAATGTATGTGTGTGTCTCAGTATATATATCGGGCCTGGAATTGATGAAAAATAAGACTGGGAAACAAAAGGTTTAAGATTACTGGTTTAGAAGATAACTCTGAGAAATGTACCCTTTTTTTTCCTTATTTAAATCATTTTTTCAATTTGCTGCTCGACATGTTAGTAAAAATTTTTATATTTTTAAAAATTACCATGTCCTATTTTTAAAAAAATGTACAACTTGATGAACTAAAATTAAATAACATATGATGAAAATTTTTACGAAAAACGTGTAATTATTGGATAAGTAAAAAGTGCAGATATTAAAGAAATATTTCAATATTATACATATATTTCATGAAATCTATTTAACACTATAAAAGAGAGGCTCCGGGTTTCACAGACTGGAACACTCGGAATTTTCGGGCCTTTTAATTAAAAAAAAAACTAATTTTAGCTTTAATAACGCAATTTTAGGCCATATTTTGAATGTTCGGAAAAAAGGTGTAGGGACACCTTCTCGAGATATTTGTTGAAGCTAATGTTTCCAAAAAAACGTTTAAGCTATCTAGGGTGATGTAAAGGTGAGAAAAACAGGGGTGGGGTCTAGAAAAATGAATTAAACTGGAGTTTTTATATTGCAATTTTAGATGGGTCTTTAGTAAACTACAGGAGTAAGAGTTTCAATGAATGATCCCCTCCGAAAACGACTCAGAGGTGAAGAATTAAGAATATCTTTAGGGGACTTAAGAGGATATCCAACCTCAATGCTTTAAAATTTAATTTTAAAAGTACAGTTTTAATCTGAACTTGAAGACGTCAGAGGAAGGAGACTCGGAGAATCTCGCCGTAAATTAAAAAAACAAAACAAAAAAACTGATATTTTAAAAACATTTTAAGTATTTTTGATGATAAAAGGGAAGGAAGGAGGGGAGGGGGTCTCATTCTAGAAAAATATTATCCAAGACCTTGAATATTCTGCTCCGAGAACGGCTGCGGCGTAAAATTCTATGGAAGAATATTCATGGCGAAATTTTTCGACACGGCCGCTCTTCGATACATCGCTGGGTGAAGAATTTTACGTCACGGCCGCTTGAAGGGTTAAAGGGGAATATATTATTTGTGTTCAACTAATAAAGTTTATAAATGTAAAAATTAACTTTTATAAATTAAACGTTTATGGAATTTTACAATAGATTAGACATGCATGTAAAAACGAGGATTCTGCAATACAACTGTCCAGCAATGTGATGTAAATTTTAAAATCTATAAATGTGTCAAATAAATTAATTAAAAAATTTTTTGAGTTAAATGACTGTTAAGTAGCAAAACTGTAAACGATTTCTGCAGATGTGTTTCAAGATTTCTTTTTATTGAAAGGAAATGACCATACTTCTGTTCAAGCTCGAGTTATGTAAGACTTTTTCCTGATGTCGTTTGCATTTAAATTTCCTAACACTTGAAACTAAAATTCATTTTTTTTCGCATTTTGAAAAGCTTTGAAACAATGAACCTTTCACACTAAATTAAATTAAACGTTCGACTGAAACAAAGTCTAGGTTGACCAACACTCAAGTAATTAAACTTTTTTCCAAAGACGATGAGGATTCCGCAATACTACTTCTAGCAATATGATGTAAATTTTAAAATGTGTATTTATGTCAGTGAGGTTCATTTAAAAAATATTTTGTTTTACGACAAGATGTGCGTAGTAAACTGCAAAATAGGAGTTCAGAGGTTCTAAGTGCAGCAGTTTAAAATGTAAATTAAATACGTGTTTTAATTTTTAGCTGCATCAGGGAACTTATTTCGTCCTTAAGACAATTTCACTTTTTTTAACAGTACTCTGTATTTCAAAGTATAATTAAGCGAGTTTGACCAGGAATTTCTGTGAATTCGTGTTTTTATTTAAAGAATAACGCACTATTAAAAAAAATTCAAGTACAACTAAAACTTTTTAAGTTGAAGTGGTGATTCAACTCAAACATAATTCGATCCAATCGAATAATATTGTATCTACCAATAGCACAGCCAAAAATTTGCATTGCCTTTTCCAGTTGAAATTTCTCACTACGCTACTGGTAGATAGCATTCCGTCGAATTGAACACAATCGAGTTGAATATGCCATTAAAAGAAAGCAAGTTACGTTGAATAACTTTTAATCAATCTAATAATCGGATTTTCACAAAATTTTATTCCAAAAGTAATTTTTCCAAAAAATCAGACTGGAATAACAATTTAGAAACAGTACCTAGTGAAATATTTGTCACTCAATTTGTCACCAACTGAGCGTCCATTCATAACATCATTTTAGGGACACATTCAACCTAACATAATTGATGATTCGATTTGAACGAATTCTATGAACCAAAAATGAAGCCAGAAATTTCCTTTACTCCACCCAGAAGAAAATGTCTCGCTACGTGACTGGTAGATAGAATTCGATCAAATCGAACATAATCGAGAAAAATATGCTTCTTAGTCGTCATTGAAAACTACACCGATTTGGCTCAAAAAAAGAAAAAGTGTAAACGTTTCTTTTGGAACCTCCATCAAAAGTGAAGATGCACAACCAAACTCCACTCAGTCTACATACAAAATTTTAACTAATTACGGCATACTGTTTTTCAGTTATGCGAGATACATTAAAACCATGGGTGAATTCATGCTCGGTCTTACTGAAACGCCGTTACTTTTCAAAAAAAAAAAAATACCGCTTCCACACAAAACTGGCCAAAAATCGTTATTCAATTATTTATCATCAGCGTTTCTGGTATTGGAATATTTACGAATTAACCTCTGATACACGTCACAAGAAAACTCGTTATCATGAATTCAGTAATTATCAAAAATTGGCATTTTGATTGCTCGTACATTCATATGCACTTGCAGACGGGTCGAAAACACTAAACACACATCTGGGAATGAGTTAAATGGAATTTTTTGGCCTAATTCAAATGAAATTGTTTTTTCAATTTAATGCATTTACTCCTGTACTTTGAACAAGGAAGAAAAACTAAATAATAACTAACTGATAATTCCATCTCTGCAGTGAAGTTTCGAAGAAATGATTAGTTATTAAAAAATTTCACTGCATTTTAATGGTATAAAATAATACTACTTGCTTTAATAGTTGATTGATCATAAACCGAGCAGTAGACTACTGAGTAGCTAAGTAGTAGGAACGCAAACAAATTAGAATTATAGACAGTAATAAAAAAAAATTTGTTTTTGGGGAATTTTTTTTTTTTTTTAAATTAACCATTTGTTTTTGACACATTTTTTTTACTTAATACATTATCGATTGGCTTTGAAAACTTACTCATGGAAATTTATATTTCAAATTTAGTTGTCATTTCTGTAGTAAATATGATTTTATACTACAATTTCCTGCTACTTTTTTTGCTCGTTTGTCATTTTGCTGTAAACTAATCTGTTGGTTTTGGGACGCGATTAGATTTTAAACGTTCATACTAATAATGCAGATTAATAATCATATTCACTAAAAACCTAAATCCATCATAAACCCTGCAGTCTCACTAAAAATGAATTTAGTGAGTATTTTATCTTTTTATAAGCTTCTTTTGTTCTTGGGTAGCACACATTCCGGGAGGATATTATTGATTATTAATTGTTCCGAAACATATCCTAAAAGCTGTACTAAAACGTGTGCCACAAAATGTTTAGCGCAAGTGTTGAAAAACCATTCTTTTACTCTATCAATGAAATGTCTGAAAAGTGTGATAAAAAGGAAATACATGTTCCGAACAGTGTTTCTAGAAGTGTTTTGAAAACTGACCGGAAAAAGTGTTCTAAAAAAGGGGACAAGTGTAAGTGTTCAAAAAGTATTATGATATGTGTTCACAAAACGGTTCTAATAACTATTACAAAAATAGTGTTCTCAAAAAGGAGACAAGTGTACGTGAGCAAATAGTGTTCAAAGGGTGTTTAATTATTTGCAGTGTAGCCTTCTGCATGACAAATAAAACTACTCAAAAACAGGTATTTTGTATTGTAGACCAAATGGAGAGGAAAATGAAAGAACACTTAACATTAATTTTTTTTCAGTGATCTTCAGAGTAATATGTCTTTTACAAAATTAATTGGGAGCACGCGGTCATAGTTCCAGTATGTCTTATTTATGTCACCTAGTCTTCATTCACCGAAAATTTAGTTTCTAAAATTACCACAAGTGCGTTAGCAGTAACTTCTTATTTTTCCAATATTTCCTTTTATCCCAACTGTCCCAAATGAACTTCAGACTATTCCCTGAATTAAATTGAAGTATGTTGTAGCAAAAGATAGTACTACTTTACTATTGCAAACAATGGTTTTTTGGGTCATTCTTCAAAATACGTAACTTTTGAACTCAAATATTTTTTAATACGAAGCCTTTTGCTTTCTTTTTTTTTTTTTCGTTTTTACATGAAAGTGTTACCTACTAGAAGTAACTGTAAACAATGTCCTAGCTAAATTTCAATTATTTTATTCATAAATAAAAATTATAAAAAGATGGCTTGTTCATAGAAATAAAAAAAAATAAAAAAACTTTTAACATTTAAAAATCGAGGCGAAGTAGTAATTTTGTTTATTATGCAAACAATCAGCTATTTTAATGATTAGTGGGAATATAATATTAAGCTGTCTCAATTAAAGTACGGCTTAATTAGTAGTTTCAAATGTATGTTAGAAAAAAGTACTTAGTAAATTTGAGGATATACTAGCAATTTATAATTTTGGTAGAATGCCTATTATTGATGTATTTCTCCTCCATTATTTATTTTCACCTCAGAAATAATGACATTGATAAAGTCTGTTACGAAGGTGAGATTCGAGGAGGCGAGTGAAATTTTCAATTCATAAAGGATTAATAGATACAATTTTCAGGGATTTTTTTTTCTTCGTTGCTACAATCTGCTCGTGTTAAGCATATAAAAAACGTGTTCACTTCTTTTTTTACATTAGGTTACATCTTTGAAGTTCAAGTTCACGGAGGAGAGAAGTGAGAGTGATCATACTAAGTTTTTGATGCAAAATCTATCTTTTTGTTTTTCGATAAAAATATCACAACTTCAACTATGACTGAAAATAAACAAGGGGGTTCCCTTGTATCATGGAAAATAAAATTAGATGTCACTACTGCCACATGTTAATGAGGAATGGCATTTTGTGTTAAGTTAACGGAGATGAGAATTTATTGTGTGAAATGACTTCTTGTCCTACTAAAGCGATTTAAAACACAATATTTAAAAATTAAATATACTTAAACAAGTTGTATTTGAGACACTTGTGAAAGGAATAATCAATAAATGAGTAATACTTTCAATTAAATAAGTTATTAAGCAACATAAACAGTCACACAAGGGGTGCGGCATGCCACGGAGGTGAGACTTCACATGTTGTGAACCAAAAATATACTAAAATAAAAATTATTATTAAAAAATGGTTGGCAGTTTTAAATTGATTTACTTTTGATGAAATTAAAAATCATTGTTAAAGGAATTGTTCCTTAAAGTTTTAATGTAAAAGGGATGTGACAGAAAAGTTTTTTGAAGAATGACCCATAGATGCTTACTGTATTTTGACTCAACAGGTGCAAAAAAGCTCCAAAACTTGAAAATGTTGAGCCAAAATGTGTTTAAGTTAATGCAGCACTCTTTGGAGTTACAAATTCAAAAACTACTCTGATGCTACATAAAACTTTTTTTTTTTTTTTTTTGAACACTGAATACAAAGTTTTAGTTCATATAATTTTCTAAGAATTCAATAAATCATTTGAGTAATGCATTTCAACAATTTTACAAGAGTTTCATACAACAAGCATGCGCTTTAGATTTATTACAACTTTTTAATGAGAATAGAGAGTTTCTTATGATAAAAGTTCAATCCCATTTTGATAGCAAAGGGTAAAAAAACTATCCACTAATGCACTAACAAAACTCACTCGTCATTTCTTTATCTCACATGTGGTGGGAATCATTTTTGTGTTTCTTATTCCCAATAGACTTGAATGAAAACGTGCTACGTATTGTAGCAAGATATCTTACTTCGTCACTCATTAGATTCCACAGAGTTATATCTCTTTCTTTCTAATAGATGATATGCTCACAGTGTGGGAGATGTTTTAAAAGTATGTACAGGTTTTGAGCGTGTTTTCAGATACATGCAAATTAAAAGGTTGTACGTTCTTTGAAGTGTAAATATAACGATGTTTATTTTTGAACACTTCAAGGTTTTGAAAGAATTTGTTTCGTGTTGCTTTTATAGAGGAAGGAAAATATGTTCTCAAAACGCTATGTTTAAGATAAATGCTATATTTATTGTATTCCAGAAATCTTGCCTTTTCCCTTCAAACAGTCGACTCACTCACTGTATAAGACATATTTAAAAATTTGAACAGGTTTTAAAGGTGTTTTTAGTTACGTGCAGGTTTAAGAACGTTAAGGTTTAAAGGATGAACTGGTATAAAAACTGGCTGTTCGTCCAATTCCTTTTCGAGTTGAAGAAAAACCCGTGCTCTAAAATAAAAACGATATATATTGGACTAATAATACTTACTTCATAGCTCATTAAATGCTGCAAAAATATGTCTCAATCCTTTCTAACTTATTAATAATAAAGATAATTATAATAATCACAATAATAACAAAATCTGAATTTTTGCCATCTTGAATTCAAATTACGTTTTCCGGCATCAGGATTGTATAAATGTGCAGGTGTGTGTGGGTGTCTGTGTGCGTAAATGTTTGTATGTGTGGTAAGCATGTGAGCGTAGGCTTGAGTGCCTGTAGACACGTGTGCGTGTGTGTGTGTAGATGTGCAGGCATGAGCACGCGTGCGTGTAAGCAAGTGTCTGCGTCCGTGCGTGTGGAAATGCGTGCGTGAGTGTTTGTATAGGACATGAACGCAACCACTCAAAAGGAGCGGATGAAGGTTGACAGTGCTGCTGATGGAGAACCAGCACCAGAGGAGCATCACCTACAGGGATCGATCGACGGTGATGCTCGCTGAGGACCTGGTGCAAAAAATGAAAGGACGTCATTTAACAATCAAGTTTAAGCAATAAACAATTCATGATTGCTCAATAATTACCAATCATGAATAGATAATCAGATATTCCTTTAGTTCCTTATTTTTGTTTTTAAAGTTCTTCCAAATTATGTAGAAGCTTCGTGACTTTTAACTTGAGTTACTGAAAAAAAGTTACTTCAACAAAACCTTTTAAAAAAAATGTCTCATTTGTGTCTAGTTTGAACAAAATATTAAGATAAATGAATCTGAAATTAACAATCAAGGACAAATTAAAAATCATAAAAAATCACTTTATGAAGTAAAAACATGCAATTTTCTTCTATTGAATCGGCTATCTCTTTTTTTTAAGAGCAAATTTATTGGAAGGAAACACTCTTTCCTTATCACGTGTCTACAAAGAAGAAATAGAAGAGAAAAGCGGGAGATCTGGCGGCAAAAGAAATTTCATGTTTGTAGTCTTCGATTACTTATTCATACATCTGGGGAATTGAATTCATCTCTAAGAGCCTCTCAGTCACTGGAAAGAACTGATGAACCACCTGATTGAATTCGTGAAAGTTGTAGGAAATACTGTCGATGTTCGAAGAAAAACTGCAGAGTGGATGAAATAAATCAATTTTTTTGTCTCTTAATAGAATATAAGATTGTGTATGAACAGATTTCTTTCAATTTTTAGGCAATTTATTTCCTTCAGATTATTGATTTTAATAGTGATATGATACAGCGAAACAAAATAAGAAAAAAAAAACACGTTTTATTGAAAATATTTCATTTGTCACTTCAAAAGAAAGATAGTGAATGAAACGAGAAGTAAGTTCAAGTTTTGTAGGAAATTTTGTTCGCTCATCATGCTAAATCAGGCTCCTGTTGGGGCTATCATTAACGTACTCTTCTATGTAGTTATTTATTACCATACGCCAAAAACTTTTCAAGTTATCGTAAAAATGCGTATACTTTCTCCATAGAGATTTATGTTAGCAGCAGATGTTTTAGCCGAAAATTTTGAGGTTAAAAGGTCCTTAGACACCATAAGGATTTCTAAAGAAACATATTACCAATACAGGAACGTCGTTGACTTGACTGGAGAAAGAAACTCTACAAGTTTTTTTTCTCAAATGTTCGATAGATGAACCTTTCGTAAAGTGGCAAATATCAAGTCTTGAGACTAATTCTTCTGTCACTTCTGTAAAATGTCACGATCAGCAACTGTTATGTTCTAACAAGATGAGTGTGCCCCTCATTATCTAACAGACGGTTCCCATTTCCTGAATTACGAGCTTCCTAGCCGTTGGATTTGAGAAGTCTTGATGGCAACAATCACCTTCTTCCTTGGCCACCGTGCTCTCCGGACCTAACTCCGAGCGATTTTTAAAGACTTTTTTTTTATAAAGGTCTTGAGTTTGGGCCCCATAAGACACGTGATTTTCAAGATTTGCGCTAAAAGATCACAACTGCAATTTTTAAGATTGATGAACATGTGTTACAGCGAGTGAAGCAAGAATAAGACTTTAGACTGGATGCGTGCCGCAATAAGTTAGGTAAATATATTGAATTCTAGAAGACCCGACAGACGTTGTTCTGTTCAAACTTTGTAAAATAAAAAGTAGAAAAATTTCAGTAAACAATCAGGTGATTGAACGTTTGTGTTGAAAAAAAAAAGTAAAACGAAAATGTTTTAAACTGCTTGGTGTCAGAATGCGTATATTTATTACAACTTGATTTATCTAATACCCACCGAGCAGTTGTTTTATCAACTTTTTTTTCTCGCTCACTTGAAAGATCTTCATAGATCACCGGTTTGTTCCTTCAGCCATACTCAATGGATAAAAATCATCCTCTGATATTAAATATGAAAAAGTAAATATCCATCTAGATTGAACGGGAAATCCCGCTGCAACGTCCCGCATATGAAAAAGAATAAAACAATCGAAAGGATATCGTTTAAAAAATGATGAAGGTAAAACTGTTCCTTAGTTCCTTGAATAAGTGAAAATCACTCCCTCCCCCTTCCAATGTAAAATAAAGTTAGTTAGTTCTTCAACTAAAATGACTAAACACTCTTTGAAAACCAAAAACAATTCTTTGCAATTTAAAATATTTCGCCAAATAAACAAAAAATACAAAAAATTACATTAACAGTATCTTTAAAATGTAAACAAATAATCATGGAACTCTATTGTTTATGACCAAAGTTGCCAAGCCACCACGTTCCTGTTATCCAGCCGATCAGTGAGCGAAGCGAACCCCGCACAAACCTAAAGTACCGATCCGGTCGCATGGTTTAACTACGACGACAGAAGACGTGTTTGTCCTGAACGTAGTGAAAGAAACCCAATTTCTTCCAGTACTTTACTTTCAAATATATCACTGGACCTAAAATCGTTGGTTTCAAGAAATGAAGGCTTCACTCTCTCTCTCTCTCTCTCTTTCTTATGCCTGTTCTCAATTGACATGTCACAGGAGTAAATTTTATTACAACAAACAGAGATGGCTTTCTTATTGTCCTTTGGCAACAGTTTAAATATTTATTTCAGTTCTCGCTCAACAATAGGTTAAAATAAGTATTAATCATTTGGGAGATATAACCATCCAATGTTTTAATTAATTAATTAATTAACAAAAACGTTTCCGATTCGATGCATCACGACTCTAACCATTCTCGAATCATCTTAATTACACACAAAAAAGTTGATCAAAATGGGTCCAGCCTTTTAAAAGCCTTATGACTACAAACACACGCACCGAAGAAATATATATATTAAGATTTCGGAAACAAAACTTGTACAGTTTCATTCTCCAGTAAATTCAGCATTGTTGTTGTATTGGTAATGGATTTGTTTCAATAAAGCTTCTAAATATCTGAAGGAATTTTAATTTGTATATGTGTATAATAGAGATGAACAAGGTTTCCGTGAAAAAAAAAAAAGAATCTCTAGGGTGCCGCGAGTCGAAAAAGTTTGATAAACCCTGGCATAAGCAATAACATAAATCTGTGCTGTTTGAAACTCTATTGCAAATTCGTCGGTTGTACTGCTCAAGGCTGAGTCTACTGTTCTACAATTGTTGAACAGTAGACCCCACAAATGCGTCTGATATATTGCCCTACAATTTATTATCGGACTCTGGCAATAAAGGATCACCAATGTTTTCAAGTTAACCTTTCAGCCTTGTTTCCTATTTGTAGAACTCTCTATTATAATTATATTTATTATCATTGAGTTATATAGTTTAAGCGTACAAGAAAACTGGTTGCACATAATCCCATCATTAGTGATAAGGGTTTCTCTGGGTTGCCAGGTAAAGGCAGTAAAATGTTTGAAAAAAGTTTAAACGAAGTTAATTTTGTTTATAGGTACCTTAAAAACAAAATTTTCCTCATTTCAAAATCATTTGCTGCTTAGTTTGAAATGATTTTTTTTTAGATTATTTTACTGACATTATCTAATCTACACACAATTTTCTCTTTGGCTGTGATTACGAGAAGTATGATATATAGTTGTTACGTGCGTACGAGTAGAGAAGAGAAAAGAGGTAGAGAACCTAACGCGTTTAATTTTAAACACATATATTGCTCATAAAAGTAGGTAAAATTTACAATTTTCAAGACACTGATAATTTTTATGACAAAGAAAAATACTGTAAACCGGCTTTCAGTAAATTTATCATCGGCTGTGTTTTGCATTTAATTTTGCTACTTATTATACTATCTGCAATGTATATGTTACGGCCAAAGCCCGAAATTGGCCAGTTCGCGAATTGGCCAGCCAATTCGCGAACTGGCCAGCATTACTAACAACTTACCGGCCAAAGCCCGAAATTTTCTTGATTTTGGGCTTTGGCCGGCCAATTCGCGAAGTGGCTAGGAACGATCGGCCAAAGTAGGAAGAAAGAAATAAAGAGCAGATTGTTTTCATAAACTTTTAAAAATGAAGTATTTTGAAATGAGTACTTCGGTGCACAATTTTATCTTAAGTACACTTGGTCCAGAAACAAGCTCAAATATAAATGATACCTCTGTGTGAAAAATGAGCTTGTAATGCATAAAAATATGATCTCGTCTTATTCTATTCTGATATTTAAGCCATAATAGATATTACCCAGTGAACGTATGATATGTGATATACAACGCGATTATTATAATTAAATGATACACAACATGATAATAATAAAGGGCGTTAATATAATCTTCAGTCTCTTACTATACCGTGAGGATTAGATTAACATTTCTATTATCAAAACATGAAGTACTCAAAAATGAGTAGATTTTACTGATTTTTAAGTATTCTGCTTTAATAGCTCATTTTACTAATTTCAAATGAGGAAAACAATTACGTAGTGTAAAGCCCATCACTTATTACTACAAGTTGTGAACTTTCACATTATAAAAAACAATTGTGTAACCAACCTTACTCCTTAAATTTGGTGGAAGCATAGCTGCATCTACTGCTCTGGAGTAACTTAACTGATATAACTGGTGCAAAGTTCCACATCGCTTGTGGAAGGTTACACCATGGTACACTGTTAAAACTACAGGTTGCGTTTGGCACCTTTCAGGGGTGAAACGCTTGTTCACCAGCGACACCCAATACGGAGCCGGAATGGCACCTGTTACTAGGGCGAAAAATGGGCACCTTTTAAAAGACAGGCAGCGCGGGGGAAAAGAAGGAACCTTCGGAGAGAAAAATGGCACCCTCACTGATTTCTACAGTAAATCCTCTTCCCCCTCCCCCCTATTGTGTGCGTTTTTGAATACTATTGTGTTCTATTTATTGTTTGGGTTTATGATAGACAAAGTCTTGGTACTTTTTTCACATTGAATTCATTTTGGATTAAAACTTGTCATTTCAGGCATTTGATCACATTTCAGACTTTCCAACATAATATAGAAGTGTTCATGACTTTAATTCCTCTATCTGAGCTCTAACTCTCATAAAAACCCTTGGATTGCTCAGTAGTTTTAAATGATATTGACATTTACTATAGCATGATACTAAAAAATAAGAGTGTAGGCATTTATGGATAATTTACAAGCACAGCGAAAAATATTCAGTTATATTACAATCACGGAAAAATCAAATCGTTTCATAAAATGCAGGCGTTTCATAAATGTTCAAAATATTTTAATCAAGAGTAACATATTGATACGTATTATATAGTTCGACATTTGAATATCCTATTTGAACATAAGTAATCTAAAAAAGCACTTTTTTTTCTTTGTTAAATAGAAACTTTTTTGACATTAAAAATCAAAAAACAAATTTTTAGCATCCTACATAATGAAAAGCACTGCAAACAGAAATTAGAGAGAGATAAAAAAAATAAACGCGTCTAGACACTGCATTCGGTTTTTGAAATAACACCAACGAAATATTTTCACGTAATGAGTCATGGCATGAAACACACAGAGAGATTTCTTTTCAAAGCCTTTTTTTTTCTTTGCTACGTCTACGCAGATATTTTATTGAGAAGATAAAGACATTTAGTGTATCTACTGTAGCAGTTAGTTACATCATTGAATTTTCATCCCGGTTACTTATTAATTATTTCGTATTGCTAACAATAAACAATTTTGGGGAAAATCCGTGAGACGCAGACGTGACAAGCAATGAACACCATACATTAGTACACGTGATAAAAAAAGCCATATATTACTATGTTAAAACGGTTAACTATAAACAATAAGCTGTACTCAGTTTCCTTTGTTGAAACACAACTCTGAAAACACTAAAAGCCTGTTGGAAAGCCTTAAATGTTATACCATGATTAAATGCCTGTACTTACGCAAGGTTTTGAAATTTTGTCCCCGAAATGTGGAATTTTAATCCAGTATAATTGTCTATTCAATGTGAAAATTTAATGTACCAACAACTACGTTGCAGCATCGTCGTCCGCCATTAAAGTGGCTGAATTGAACTTATGCCGGAGTGCATAGCGCATGTGCGAGCAAGGCACCTTTGTGGAGGAAAAGAGTCGCTATTGGCTACTGCGTGAGCTGATGACCCTTCATTACCTTCTTTCATCCATTGAGGTGCTAAAAGATATCGGAACAATATTTCCTAGCCTCTGTGGCACCCTATGGCTCCGTCTTTGCACCCTACGGCGGAAAATCGCACCCAGCTGGCACCTCTGGTTATAACAGTGTAATGTAACTATAGCGTAGCGTCTCACTCATTTCTACGTAAGATTAGACCATAATGTTCTATATGCTTACAGATAAATTATTTGAAAGGTTACACAATAACAAAATTTGAGCTTTCATTTGACTTTCTTGAACTGGTTCTCATTTTCAATTGTAAGTGGACTTATACTTCAAGTTAACTATTTGATGGTTTAAATTAACCAGATAGGTACATTAAATGATCAATTAATATTTTTTTCTACACGATTTAAATTGAAAGTACAAAAGTAAATTAGTAGGTGAAAATACTTGAAATTTCGTTATAACAGTATTTTTAAAAAATCATGCTAGAAACCCCTTGTTTTTTGTCTTCTTTAAAACTTTTGCTTTCAATCATTCGTTTATTCAATATTTATCAAGTTCATTTTTTTCCACAATCAATATACACCAATTACAAACAAGACGTTTTTATTGCACTATTAGAGGAATACCCAGGACACCGGGTGGGGTCTGAACTCACAACGGGAGTCTTACAGACATGTCGCAAAGCAAGAGAACTGCTCGGCCACAAAGATCCGTTTTCACTTCGCTCATAAGATTTTACCAGCTCTGTGCCGATATTGATCTTTACGCATACACTTTGAATTCTACTGACTGCAGGTGGGACTTACACGAAACATAGTGCAAGGTTCCTCCAACAATTTGAGTTCTTTAAACAGAGATACTACATACTCCAGAATTCGTGAACGTTACACCCATTTATAATGGTAATCTTACACAATTTTTTTCCAGTGCATGACATTTCGAATTGCATAAACATTTATCCCTCCTCAAAGACGGATACAAGGGAGGGGTGATCGCCCCTTCTTTGAGCGAGATACAGGACCTTCTTCAGGTATATATTTTCAATATTTAAGTTCCAAAAACAGCAAAATTACATAATCTTCGTTGGTGTTGGGAGTTTTCAAGCTTTAAAATAAACGTTAGTCACTCCACATCTCCCAACTAAACCCAGAAGGTCTTGCAACCATTCAGGGGACAAGTAGAGGAGTCTCTGTCTCTCTCACTTGCAGCGCTGTCATACCGGAAGTGACACATGTGTCGTCTACCAGTCAATCTCCGATCTACCATTATCATTTCGGGCTTTGGCCAAGGATTCCCGGCCAGTTCGCGAAATGGCCAGCCAAAGTAGAAAATACAATAGTAATTGCAAGTATTTCGGGCTTTGGCCAAAGCTCTTGGCCAGTACGCGAAATGGCTGGCCAATTCGCGAACTGGCCGAACTTCGGGCTTTGGCCGTAACATATATAATAATTTGTATTGATTAATTTATTTATCGTCTGATCTATCTATTGTTTTTCTGTTCTGGCAGCTGCAAAAGAAACGATAAATAGCTATTGAGTTATTATGATGGAATGTGAGTCGTTTTTTTTTTCGCCTTTTGTTGGCGGAGAATGCAATTTATACTTTTTACATAATTTTGTATATAGGTCTTCTTTATATAAAAAGAAGGAAATTAAGAATTTGATTTATTGATTGAATTGCAAAAATACACCCATTTATTAAATTTCCTGATAAGAGAAAAGGAAGCAACAAGTACACTGTTTAAAGTCACATCTTTACAAAAATTAACCCAAAACAACAGGTATATATAGTTTTTTTTTAATCAACTATTAATGGAAAAAAAACAAACACCATTAACCGCTGAAATTACAATCATTTCACTAATTTCGAAAACAATTTTAATGCAGAAAAGTAAATTCTATGTTTGGGGATTTCATTTAAAGTGCAGCTTCTTCGTTGTCTTTAAAGTGTTAACCGTTTACCCGCCAATGTTCCAAAAATGGAACATCATATTTAAGTGAAAATTTTCCCAAGAAATAACGTTAAAATAAACAAGTTTTTTTTAACACAGTTTAGTCTTATTTCAAAGTATTTTTTGATTTCCTGCTTGATTGTTTATATGTTTTCAATTATTTATTGCGATTTTTCAAAGATGAGTGTTTTTTTAGCTTTTTGCAACTTTTTCTTATAAAATTTACCAAAAATTGGCTTTTTCAGAAAACGTGATGATATTTATTATAGTTGTGAAAAATACTTCAATGTATGATTTTAAAATGCTTGTAGAAATGTACAATGATATTTCCGAAAGGTGTACAGATTCAAAATAGCATGTTCCAATTTTGGAACATTGGCGCTTTTAGGGAGTCAAATTTCCAAGAAGTAAATCTTTCGACTTCAAAGGGGAAATTTCATTTTTCGTAATATATGTTTCTTTTTTTTTTCTAATTTTGAATGTACTCAGATGTAGATGTTGGCAAAACCAAGAAAGTTTATATTTTGAAAGGATATGACGTTTCGTTAGTAAAGAAAATAATAACAGTCTTCTGTTTGACGGACTATAAGGCGACGAATCCACACCTGCTTGGACAGCTGCATTGTCACGTGATAATAAAAAATAATATTAGTTAGCGTTTTATTTTTCATATTTTAAATGCAGTTCAATAATTCGCTTGCTTTGTTTTCGAGCAAAACGAAATTCTGTTTGATGATACCAACTGTTCATAAATGTAAAAAAATGTCTACAAGATTTCTTACTGTAGAACAAGCTGTGGCTTATTTAGAGATATTGTCAGATTCGGATTTGTCAGATGTAGATATATGCCAATTACCCCCTGATGAACCAGGCAATATCACTGAGGAAGAATAGATGTTGACAGAGATGAAATCCTACAATTTTTTGGTTTGCTGCAATTGAGTGGGTACCATTCTGTTCCTTCTGAAGATATGTATTGGAGCAGTGCAGAAGATACATCTGTACCAATTGTACCAACAGTTATGCCTCAAAATCGTTTTCGATAAATAAAAAACAACTTTCATTTGATGGACAACCATGAATTAAAACAAAATGACAAACTAAGAAAAGTATACCCTATTTACGAAGAATTGTGTAAAAACCTTCAACAATTTGGTGTATTTCATGAAAAATTGAGCATAGATGAATCTATGGTTCCCTACTACGGTCAGCATTCATGTAAAATGTTTATTAGATGAAAACCAATAAGATTCGGCTTCAAAATTTGGATGCTGTGCTCTTCAAGTGGATACCCATATTCCATGGAGATTTATTCAGGCAAAAAAGAAGGATCCCCTGATGTGCAATTAGGATCCAGAGTTGTAAATGATCTATTACCAGTTTTGACTGACACGTCTAAGCATGAAGTATACTTTGATAACTTTTTTACATCATATGACTTAATTTTTCAGCTATCAAAAAAGGTGTACGAGCAACAGGAAACATTTCGTAAAAACCGAACTGGCCATTGTCCACTGAAATCTAAAAAAGCCCTTTCTAAAGAAGATCGAGGAAATTTTGACTATCGATCTGATGGATCAGTGTACCTGTGCAGCTGGAATGATAATGCAGTGGCTACATTAGCATCTAATTTTTATACACATGAACCACTTGCATCTGTAAAATGTTACTCAAATGCGCAGAAATGCAAGATAGATGTGCCACAACCTCATCTTATCAAGATATACAATGAAGGAATGCAATTCTTCCTTTCATATCATGGGCATTAGTTATTTTTGTATTGGATTTTCTGAATTCTGATATGTACATAAATGCAATTTAAAATATTATTTTTTCCGCAATAAAGTATGCTAAGATAAAAACCGCATTCAAAACCTCTTAGTTTAAAAAAATTCTCTGAAAAAAAAAAAACTTCATGCAAAGCGCCAATGTTCCAAAAATGGAACACACTGAAAAACATAGTAAAAATTTTTTTTCTGGAAATTTTATTTTATTTCTGTATTTACTAGACATAAATAGACATAATTTCAAAAAATTACTCAAATTTGATCATCCGTCAATAGTTCGGCGGTTAAACGGTTAAGTAATGAATTGAACACTTACTAGAGAGAGAGATAAAAAACCACAACACATCCTCTAAGTTTAAGGCGACGAGCCAGTCTATTGATCCGAAATCCTATTATCGCTTAAAGCACTTCTTTGTAATTGGCTCCGTTCTAAAACGTTCCTTGATGCATTTGGGCACAACCAAGAGAGTCAAGGGACTTTATGTAGAGAGTTTAGTAGGCACTTTCATTATTTGGTGTCAGGATTGTCAAGAAACTGCAATAAATAAGTAAAACAATTTCGATACTTGCTTACGTTAGCCCATTAATAAACGTATTTCGTTTAATAAATAAGAGCTGTTCGTCAATATGGGGAAAACATAATTAAAAAAAATAATCAAATCTCATAAAATGCTATGCACGATTAGATAGTGTTACCTGTATCGTTTTATTAAAGTACTTATTAACTGTCATGTCACTTTATTCTTATTAGTCTTTTTTTTCTGTTAAAAGACACTGAGGTGTAAAAATTGAATGCCTGTCGTTAAAAACAACCTGTTATTTTGAATAAAATATTCATAGCACTTTTTTTAAATCGTTTTCCGTTGCTAAAATTTTTGTTTTTAAAGCGTTGTAATGATTTATTTAACTATAACTAAATGATTTCAAATATCAATGGTAATGAAAGGATTTAATGTTTTTAGGATCGTAAACTAATTTAACTTATTTTGAATGCATGGTGGGAAACAAAAGGTTTTTTAATTTTCTATCAGTAATGAAATTGCAAATATAACGTAGAATATAACACCTCAATACATTGCAAATGATAGAAAAATGATTTATGCATTATTAGTAAGACAATAGATAAGTGCTTCTTGTTTACACATTTTTTTCGAGCATAAAAAAGTATGCATATATATATATATATATATATATATATATATATATATATATATAACATAAAATTTTCAAAATTTTTAATTGGAACTTTGGTGTAGGGTAGACTGAGGCACGTTTACGCATTATGTACGTTTACGCAGAGCCCTTTTTCAAAAACGAGTTATAACTGAAGAGCGAACAGTCATAGCAGATTGATGCTGCTCCCTAGCAAATATTCTCACAAGTTTTTGAGCATCAGTCGAGCTTCGGTTTAACATGCGGATAGGAAAATCTGTTTTCTACCAAGCCGAGTAAATTTTGTGTTGAACGTCTTGAAGCTGAATGAATGAATAATACTTTGCTAAAAATAAATAAACGCATAAAAAATTGCAGAATTTTACCTTTTTTTTTGAGAATTGTAATTGTATGGACAGAAAATGTATTAAATTTTTTTTTTTGCACGGTAAAAATAAATCCAAACTTGCCAACGGGGCACGTTTACGCATTTTCATCGGGGCACATTTAAGCATGTTATTATTGTGTCTTACTTCATTGTTTTACTTCTAAAGTGCCTTGGACGCTTTTTTTCTCTGTACTGTTTCAAACCTTTAGTACTTTCAGGTTATTTAACCCATTAAGCGCCGCTATGTAAATCACATTGAAAATACTTAAGTTTTCATATGTTTTGATGTTCAATACACATCTGTAATCATCTGTAGCTGAAATTTCGCAAAAATATTAATTAGGTTAGGAGATACAGTATGGTCCCAAGATGAGAGACTTGGCGTTTAATAGGGATAACATACATATCCCTGCCACTATGTTGATACTTGAATACTTTCTGGCTAAATAGAATTAGAAAGCCCTAAAATCATTTTCATGTACTTAATACAACTACTTATTGGTACTTTAAGTACATGTTTAACATATTCAAGCTTTAAAATGAAGAACTTTTAAGTTTTCATGACACCCAAAGCTGTAAATTTTTTGCCCCCTTGCAACAAAAGCTGTGGAGGTCAGCCCCAGAGGTTAGCAGTGTAAATTTGCAACGTTAATAAGTATTAGTATGCTAGTTATTTTCAATTTCCTAAGCCGCTGGACCCTTTAAGGACGTCTCCCCCCCCCCCCCGCTCTGCCCGTACATCATTCTGAATCTGGTTTTCATTCTTGTTTCATTCCTTATTCTTACACATTTTTATACAAAACGGAACATTTCCCCCACATTTTACTACCTTTTAGCAAAAAACACAAAATTTCATACACAAAAGGATAAGAGGTATGTTTTTTCTATTAACAATGTCGAGGATCGAGCTACGGTAAATGACAATGACCTGAAGCACTTTATAAAATGGCTCTTATAAAATGGAACTACGATATTTTTGAGTTCCTTGACGGTGTATTTGTGTCATTATAGGCAAGGTTTTTTTTACAGTTAACATTTCGGTTGATTTACAAAATGTTTGATGACATGATTTATGCATCATCACAATATTTCTAGACATAAATGTCCAGCATGCTTCACATTGAGGAATTATCAACCCATATAGTTTCTCCCATTTCATCCTACAAATTACGATAAATTGTAAAAAAGTAAATTGAGAGTTATCGCATTATCTGTGATCCAAACGATTTCCATAAAAGTTTTTTTTCTCAACTTTCTAAACAGAATTTTTCAATTCACAAACACATGATACTGCACTCATCTTCTTGTTTTAAGCTTAAATATATTATTTTAAAATTGTTTGAAACTCGTAGCAAAGTCAAAAATTCTAACGACATTTTTGATTTTAAAAAAAATGAAGAAATTTCTCTATTGAAATTCAACCTCCCTTATGGAAAGGGGAGCAAGGCACTCCTTTTACGGGAATCTCTTTCGTGATCTGTAGAAATTCAGATGCGTCATCCTCCTTAAGGAAGATTGGCACCCCTGTTTTTCCAGAACTTTCTTCTAAACGAATGGAATGTCACTTGTTTTGATAAAAGCACCTGCTCTTGACCTTGAACAACAAAACAGTGTTTGCAATGAGAAAATACAAAGGGGGCTGTGGTTTCAATAGGAAAAAAAGGGGAGAGTTCATTCATGCAAAATAGATGAAGAAAATTTCTAAAAGGCATGACTTGCTCTGCTAATTAGAACACGTCAAGTCTCCCATTTTGAGACTTCTGTAAATAAAGTCCTATAAAACTCCTTTAAATTATAATCTTGGCCCCTGTTTAATGTAATTTGAAAAAAAAGTCTATTGAGTTTCATATTCCATGTTTCTAATTTCCTGCATTCGCATTAATTATTTGTAGGGAAATATTTTCTCGTGTAATGCAAAAACAAGAAATGTTTGAAAAATTTAAATTTGTTTTAAAAAGAATTTACATTCCAAACCTTTTTGAAAAAATAATCAATAAAGTTTGGTTCTCTATCATTCATTTAAAAAAAATTCAAAATAATATCTTAATTGCTTGATGAAGAAAAAAATCTTAATTGAAGGTCCCAAAATGGGAGACTTGGCGCCTAATGGGTTTTAATTATAAAAAAAACATTCATTTTAAATTAAGTAAAAGATTCGTATCTTATAGCTTACAATCATAGAGTGATGTCTTCATGCTAGTTCAGCTTTAACTTTATTTCCTATTCAACTTTAACTTTATACACTATTCAGCCTCTGATACATTTTCTTTATTTTACGGGCCTCGGACGCTCTTTTCGCTCTATACTGTTTCAAATCTTGATTATATTCAGGTTATTTAATTTTTAAAATAGCCATTCATTTTAAATTAAGTAAAAGATTAGTATCTTATAGCTTACAATCATATAGTGATGTTTTCATGCTTTTTTTGCACTATTCAGCCTCTGATACAGTTTCATTACTTTAAAGATGGTAAAACATTACGTTCAAACAGAACCACGTTAGATATTCAATGAAAACTCTTACCAATAAGCCAAGTACTTTTCTCAGTAAGCCTTCCACATCATCACATATAAACTACCCCAACTGAGACCATTTGAAAACGTAGGACCAAAGCTTAGGAACCAGGAAAAAAAGAGGATGTCCACAATCCTAAGTGATACTCCGATTAAAGAAGCCCTCAGACAACAGCAGTTAGAAGCTACAAAGAAAAGAAACAAAATGGGCAGAATAACACAAAAAGGATTAATTACTTTAAAATTTACAAGTTTTTATTGAAGCAGAAATAGAAGATATCAAAGAAAAAAAGTATGAAACCGAAACCTGTGACAGGGAAAAGTTGTTACACTTTGTAAAAAAGAAATTAAAAGAACCATTCTGTTTACACGGTAGAGAATTGCGCTTGCATCTATTATTTGAAAGCACACAACCAATCTAAAAAAGGGCAAGATAGGGTTCAACGTCTTAGATGTCAAAGCGCAGTCCCATGACAAGTATGCGAAAAGAAATACTTTATTTTTGTTGGTAAAATCTAACAGTGATGAGGAAAATGGCTCAATGTTTTTAATTAGCAATAAGTCCTATGATTTTAGTTTACCCTATAAAATGATCTTAATTA
This sequence comes from Uloborus diversus, assembly GCF_026930045.1. NCBI lineage: Eukaryota > Metazoa > Arthropoda > Arachnida > Araneae > Uloboridae > Uloborus > Uloborus diversus. The sequence continues at coordinate 88,357,679 of NC_072731.1, read as the reverse complement.
ATTATTTGTGATTTTCTTATTTTTAAAGTGTTTTAAGATAAATACTATTTCACTTAATATTTGGTACCATTTTTAATATGCGTGAACGTGTCCCACTCAGTGGTTGGAAATAGCGCGCAACAAGTAGCGACACTACTGTAGTAGCTAAATGTTTTAGTAGTTTGTAGTGTAGCGCACTACTTTTTAAAAAAGTAGAATAGTGAGTAGTTCGCTACAAAAAAAAGTAGTTTGTAGCGATTTCTGGAAACTACTTTTGAATAAAGTTTCAAAAAAAAAAAAAAAAAAACCGCTTTTTCAGACGAATTTGACTAGTGTAAATCTTACGCGAGTAAAACTTGCACCTATCAGATTCGCAAGACTGAAAAATACGTACTGACCTCTGACATATTTTTTTGACGCCATACATAGTATCTGTTTGACGCCATTATTTTGTTTGGCATAGAAACTTTCACATTTCCTCAATCTTCGCCTTGAATAGAGCATGGCTTAGAAAGAAAGAAACGATTTTTTTCCGTTTCATGCAAACTTTGCCCGTTAAGCAAAAAGCTTTCGGTATCAATACTATTTGCACATGCAATCGAACCTCAACTTACGCGAGGGATACGTTTCAAACTTTAGATAAACATTATGTGAAATTATATTTCATCAACTTCATATTTAGAAAGAAAAAAATGCGGAGCGGCGATTTGTACGTTAACAATCTGATGGTTCTACTAGTACGGTGCGAGAAATTTTGACTTTCAGTGATGCTAAAGGGGAATTCCATTCACGAAACTAATATTTAGTACCCAAGAAAGAAGGTGATATAAGCCCTGCGCTTCCGCTCCGAAAATTTTCGTGTTGCGGGTGAGGAATTCGCGTCAGCTGCAGAATGGGTTTCTCGAGTAAAACTCGCTATATAGACATTTCGCGTTAGTCGAATTGCGTTGTATCGAGAGTCCACTGTTGTTAAAAAATGCACATTGAAGTAAAGTAAGCATTTTTAGTTGTGTTTCATGTTTCGGATAATTAGTAGCACCGTTTGGGATTTTTTCCTTTTTTTTCTTTTTCACTGATCGAGTGTTGATACATTAACATATTAAAAGTCAATTATTAAATGTTGTAAGTTTTTGAGGTTATTTGTTAAAATTGAAAAATGCTTTTATTTCATTTTATAAGGGGCGTAAGAAAAGAGACGGTATCCTGGTCCGGAACCCTTGCTTGAAGCTCAAAAGCAATTAATTCCTACGAAATATAAGTTCCTTTAAAATTAACTCATGTAATGAAAATTAAAATTTTTCTCTTTTGTTTAAAATATGCTTTCCATCATCTAAATCAATTTCATGTGTATGTATGTTCTTCTCTTTGTATGTATGTATTTCTCTTTTGTTTAAAATATGCTTTCCATCATCTAAATCAATTTCATGTGTATGTATGTCTATGTAAAATTTAAATCAAATTATGACTAGATTTATCTCAATTTCAAGTAGCCGAGTTACACTTCTTGAATGAAATACTATTTACTGTCAGGAAAGGATTAAAAATTTGAAGGTTGAATTCCTTTCACTTTTAAACAGGATTGGCCGGATTGGTCCCAATTGGGTTGGACCCAATTGGGTTTAAATGGGTTTTTTTGAAAAAACCCATTTAAAAACCCAATATTTAGCCTACTTTTGGGTTTCTTAAATTTTTATGAGGAGCTTTTAAAAAAATAATTTAAATACATTCACAATTTAAACTTCTTTTTTATTTGTTCTTCACCACAGACAGTGGACATAAAAAATGAATTTTGAACTTTAATAGTATTTCTTAACTCTTAATACTTCAAAGGTTTTAAATAAATAACGCAAATTATCATGACCAAGTCCTGTCACGTCTGATTTTCTCAATATTTGTGGATTGTACAAAGGGAACTACTCTAGCTAAAAGGCTTTCATTTGAATTATTTTCTGCAAAGCAAGACGTCATAAATCTCGTATAAACAAGGTATATTTTTTAGAAATTAACAGGTGTTTGCAAACGGTTGGACAGAAAACAGAATAGGATGTACAGTATTTTCATTATCTTACGAAAAAGTTTAATATTTCTTACTCTGTACACAGAAATAGAAAAACAGGCAACATAAAATTGAAGGAAATGTCTTGATGAAGCTAGAATTCAGTAAAAAGGGTTTTACACTACTTGAGGTTCTACAGTAGCTTGCATAGCAAAATGAAATACAATTAAGTAAAATTTAAAAAAAAATCTAATAATTAAAAACGAACAATATATTTTATCGCTCGAAAAGTAACTTTGCCCTCACTGTTGATAATCATGGAAACTAAAAAAATCTGAAACTTCACCGTTCTTGGGTTTTGTCGTCTTTTATACTTTTCTTCAGAAAACGATGAATTTTCCAGCTTTTTTACTCCAAGACATTTTTTGTGCTTTGTCCATATACTTACGCTCCAACATGCTACAAGTACCCACAATTTCCCTTAGAAAAGACAAAAAAAGCCACATTTCTTTTTAAAAACCCAGTTTTAGTTGTTGTTTTTTAGTTTTATTTAAAAAAACCCTGGGTCCATGGGCTTTTTAAAAAAAACCCGGGTTTTTGCCAACTCTGCTTTTAAATCCTTTCTTGCTGGGAATATTCGTGCAAATGGTAAAAAAATGTTTGGATTGACGAATCGTTTCAGTAAAGCAAAGAAAGAAAAAATAATTTATAGCAATATTCCACGTTCAAGTGAATGAATATATCAATTGAACAATTTTTTAATTTTTTCATTCAATCATCAAATGGTGTGTATGTGTATGTTATTTATTTATTTATTTTTCAAAAAGTAGCGAAGTAGTGACTACATTTCAAAAGTAGTTTGTAGTTGCTACATTATGAAAAAAGTAGTTGTAGTTGTAGTTGACTACATTTGAGCTAAAGTAGTTGCAGTTGTAGTTCGCTACAAAAAAAATGTAGTTTTTCCAACCACTGGTCCCACTCAATGCGTAAAGATGCCCTGTGTTCGAGGCAAGTTTACGCTAAAGCCCTTTACGCAACCGATTTGGTCTCGAAAAACATTTTTTTTACGGTTAAAAACTCAAACTGATCAACAACTGAATGTACAAATTTTGACTTCATTAACTGCTTCATAAAACCACAATGCCCTAAAATTTCCTTGGTCCAATCATAAAATTTAGAAAATGCATTGGAAAAAATCCTCGTAAATGTGCCCCGGTCTACCCTAATGATTCTCATGTATGCTTTCAATTTATATATACGTTTCGTCAGGCAGAACGGAAAACTGTTGTGATTCTAAAACATGCAAACAACATTGATATTAAAAAAAAAAAAAAATCTGCTTGATTGTAAGTGAAACTTTCCATAAAAGCTATAATATTAATGCACAGCCTAAGTAAACAATTTGCAGAAATTTACCGTTATTCCATGCTCTTTGCGATGAAGAATGATCAAAAAACATTTGTGATTTCCTAAATGTTTCCTAAATTGGTCCTCCAATTTACGAGAAATTCATTAAAAGATGAATTTTTGCAAATGATGCAGTTTTTATACATACCTGCTGAAATATAACATTTAAAGATTTTAATGCTTTTGCCCGTGGATGTCCACTGAACATCCTTGATATCTGATACATTAAGGTTTAGAGGAGTGAGACGATGCGGAAGCACTTCCCTCGATGCCCAACATCCGATGTTAACAATATTGACCTATAAGGCTTTCACAGTGCGGAGGAGACACATACACACACACACACAGATACAGACGTGTTTTAAGAGTATAGCATTAGACAATAATATTGTCCAGTACTGAAAAAATGTATATTTATCCTTCGCTTTTCTCAGTTTATACTTTTATTTAATTTCTAAATTTTGGTTTCAATTATAAGTATGTCCTTACGAGCATCTTTCATATTTCTCAGGTTAAAATTATTCAAGTTTGTTTCTTGGAACAACGTTTACCGAATTTATGCACCCTATATTATTACGCACCGTTTCAGTTAAAATGTAGTATTGGCGGTTTAGTGGATTTATCGCTATTTAAAGCTAAACATTTAAAAATTTACAACATTCAACAATCGTATGATGGAAATCCTAAAATGTGTCACTATGCTTGGTCGAAGTTACATAGAAGCTACTTTTTTGGCTATACTACATATTATTTTGTGTTTGAAATGGACAAAAAAAAAGTCATTTAACAAAAATATATGTATATATATATATATTTAAAATTAGGAAAAAAATGAAATATTTATTCAACAACCTAAATTTTAAGAATTCTTTAGAAACAATGAAGATGTAAATTAATATTATAAAAAACAAAACAAGCCATTAATTTGCATTAAAATTGTCATTAAAATGCAAAATAATACATCAAACGAAAAAAACGAAAAACACACAGACACACAATAGTAAATTTTGTGAAAAGTAAAACTGATGCATAAAAAGCTCAAAACACCGGCGACCTGATTGATACTTTAAAATTTCGCTGTTTAGAAAATTAATACGTCACCAAGCGCCAATATAACCCTCTATTTTACTCTTACCATTTACTACCATAATTTAAAATATTTCCTATGAAAGAAAATCATATCCATTAATCGGTTGGGGTTGTTCATTATAGCTAGAGAATCCAAAATTGGCTTTGTAGAGGGAAACATTTTTCACGACCAAAAAATTAAAATGCAAACCAATTTGTTTTGTAACCATTATGGAAAAATGCTCCCTGCTACAATTTCAATTTTAACTACCAATCAACTGCAATTTTAGCAATTCGCACAATCTGCAAAAAGCGTTTTGTTATAAAATGCCTCCAAATATTCCGTTTCAATTTTTTTCTAACTGTCACAATCTACTGCTTTAAACCATTTTTAAAGCAAACAGTATTACTGCTTAAACAGATGCAGATAAATGGATTGCTATTCTTTTTACTGCGTTAATCAAATGCAGCTGTTGCAGCTCAGCAGGAACAATTAATTTTCAGTGTCTCGCATTTTATGCTACTCGTTTTTTTTTTATATATGTACACGAGTAGGTGCAATTTCAAAATTTTATATCGCAAGCTTAGAACAAATTTTTACTTTTGAAACATTATTTATTACAGTGTAATTATTGTGATATAGATTCATTGTTTTTCTTCTTTTTTCCAGAAACAAATTAAAACACCATTCTTACATCGTGTTTTTAACTCAAACATTTGGGCATATTCTTTTTTTATTGCAATGCTTTTGACAGTGGAAAGAAATATGCATTGGAACTTTAATAACTTATTTAGAAAAATTTATTTCTCAAAAAAAAAAAAAAAAGAAGTAATAGTTTTGTGTTTAAACTGAAGCTCTTTTTTTTTCTTTTTTTTTTTTTTTTTTTTTAAGTTTTTGCACAAATATATTCATTTTTGATATATTTGTCGTGCATGCCTCATAAATCAATACAAAATATTGAATAAAAAGTTAATCTTACAAACAAAATTAGCGGGTAATTTTTTTATATGTTACAAAGTCTCTCTCACAAATGTTATACCACAATACGTGTAGAAATTTTAATCTGCAACGATTTTATTTGCTGAATAAGATTTTGGACAAACATGTCAACTTTGCAGAGGAAAGAATGTAACTTAGGATAGAGTTTAAAGCTGTGAGTTTTTTTTTTTTTTTTCGATTTTGCATGTCCAAGTACTATGAAAATGATGCATGAAAAGTTTGAACAAGATGCAAACAGATTTTGAGGTAGCTCAACGACCTCAATGATTAGAAAATATAGAAAAAAAATTCAATTTCTCGAAACGTAACAAATGCATTTGAAGTTATCGCATTATTTTCGAAGTTTTTAAACAGTATTACACAAATTGACTTTTTTTTAAATTAAAAATGTATTGTCTTCGCAAAAGCTGGACTTTTGTCTCTGCTAGCAGGATAATTTGACTTTCAATGGCTCGTAACAGAAGTTTCTGTTCGTTTTCACCAAAGTTAAACCTTTGTCTTCCATAAGAGCAATTTTGCATTTTATACGATCATTTACTACTTCTAGGGCTTAAATTTTAATATAGAGAGGGGCACGTTCATTCGGATTTTTTTCAATGAATTTTCTACTTTTTATGTTTTAACTTAGGAAATTTTAGACATAGCGATTTTAGGAAGCAGTAAATGGAGTCAAAATTGGTATATTCAGTTTTTGCTTAACTTGTGTTTTTAAGCGTTAAAAAAATATTTGTGAGTAAAAGTCGGTTGCGTAAACTTGCCCCGGACACTTGACACCTAGCGTGGTTCTGTTAGTGTTTTGAACATAATTTCTTACCATCGCTAAAACAAAGCAAATGTATTACAGATTGATTAGTGTATAAAGTTGAAGCTGAAGGGGCATGAAGGCAGTACTATATGATTGTAAGCTATGTTGTAATTTAATAAAAAATTAAATGATAATTTTCAAAACTAAATAGCCGGAAAACACTAAAAGTGTTTGAGAGTTTGTAGAAAAGAGTGTCAGGGGCACGTTTAAGTAAGACACAGTAAGAACGATCGTAAAGGTGCTCCGACGTTCAACGCGTAAACTCGCCCCGTCGCCAAAATTGGATTTAAAGCGAAAAAAAAAAAAAAAAACAAGTTTTAACAATTGAAATGATAAGTGTATCTGTATTTAATTGAATGCTTGTCTGTTACAAAATCTTTCAAGATTTTATTTTTAATTCAATTGAACTCAAACTCAACACTGATTTTTCAGAGTAATTTCTACTTAAAGAACGTAAAAAAAAATATTGCCTGTTTGGTTCTAATTTAAACGCAATGCAGTAAGAACATTTGCGCCTCAGTTTGAATTTCAAACTAATTGATTTTTACCAGAATATTATGAGCTTACGCTGTCATAAAATACCACCATAAAATATATTTTATAGCACTTTTGTTCTAGAATTACACAGAAGTTAACTATAAAAATTTCCAATCAACGCATTGCATAGAAAGAAGTAACGCTTCAATCAACGTACGAAGTAATACTTCAAATATTACGTAAGTTTTATTTAAGAACCCGTAATAGTTGATAGGTATTGAAAGCAAAAGGGAGTGACTGACAGTTTCTTTAATTTTTAAAGGCAGCGAAACAATTGGTCATATTAAATGTGTGTATTTTTTTTAATTATGACTTTCAAATATGAACGTGATGAAAATGAAAGATGATTAGTCACCCAAATTAATTACTCATTTCTGAGTGAGGTCGTAGACAGCAATTAAAATAAAATGTCCCTGTCTCTGTTTAAAGACTCATGAAAATTAATTAAAGAACAAAGTCTACGACACACACTAACTTCATGTGCACTTTTAGTCGTTTAAGGGATAGTGGTCGTCAGAGAAAAAGAAGATGAATTTAATTTTAAGGTAGTGAGAAAAGTTAAGTAAATTCAAAAAAGTAGATTGAATTTGACGCTTTTTTATAAGTTAATTTTCAGCAAAGAGATCCACATTAATTAAATTTACTTTCAAACGGTTAGTTTGACAATAAATGATAAACGCATGGTCGTGTAAAAGACCTTATGGTCATTTTTATCTTTTTTTTTTTTTTTGATTTAATCTATCTAACTTCTTTTTTTAACCCTCGAAGCTCCAAAGTTATACAACTTAAAAAGTATTATAAGATGTTACGTCATAAGTTACATAATGTTATATAACTTATAACTTTATCGTGTCTTTGTATCTATCCGTGGCACCATAAATGTATCAATTGGTTTTTATAATAATTTTTTTTGTTTGAAAGAATACTTGATCGAGTATGTTCTTTGCTAAGCCTCGTCATTGTTTAACTTTAATTACAACATATTATAATAATATATACATTTTATATTATTATAATATTTTGTAATTATATTATTCCAAAGGGTATTAGTGCCATATCTTTCCCCAAGACTGATGAGGGGTTTCACCTAAAAATTTTAGTGGTTATCTTTGAATTTGAATTTTTCCACTTACATCCCTGTGCTTCTCACTACCACTACACCGCAAACCTCAAAAATAAAAACTTTTCAGAAAAAGAAAAAAAAAAAAAAATATATATATATATATATATATATATATATATATATATATATATATATATATATATATATATATATATATATATATATATATATATATATATATATATATATATATATATATTTCTTGTTGTTTTTGTTTCCCTCAATGTATTCATTCGAAATCATTTTTCTCTTTTTTTACCTGCCACGTTCGATTGCATAGTATTTGCAATCCCTACATGAAATTCCAATTTCAAGTGATGAGTGAAGTATAATTTCTAGAAAAAGCTATAGAGAAAATTATCCGCCAATAATAATCTATCTGTAGATAATGTTCCGTGTAGAAGTAATACATTTGACTTTGGTTGTTATGAAACGTCTTTTTAGACGAAAACCTTGTTAACACGAAAGAGGTGTATACAATTTTGAAAAGTATTCTTTTGGAAGCGTGAAAAATGTGTGCTGATCACAGTCGAAAGTCGCAGTTTCTGTTGAAATGGGGTCGTTTCCGAAATTTTGAAGTTATTTTTTTCTGAAAGAGTATGCTTTAAAACATATAATCTTACCATATTTCAAATAATTTTACAAAGTTTACTATTTTTAAAAAAATATTTGAATTGATGCGCAGACTCAATTTAATTTTTTGCGCTTCTGCGCATGTCATCAGAAATGATGAACTGCCATTCACTGCATTTCCTCAATTTAATGATACATTTCACTGGTCCGGATTTGACCGCATTGAATGTCTATGCTCCTCGATTTAACGATGTCCTTAATTTAACGATAACTTTTTCCAGTCCCTTGGCAATCATTAAATCGAGGTTATGGGTCTGGTGACGAATAGTGTCCAATGGGGTAAACTGATCACAGGTCAAATAAATAGCTAAATAAATAGCTTGAAAATAATAAGTTCGAATAAATGTGAAAATTTTGTTTAAGGGTAAGTCGATTAGAAACTACATTTTGCATACAAAATTTTACAACTGGCAAAATTTTATTTGATTTAAAAAAAAAAAAAAAAAACAAATACGTTGTGTGAATATAAACATTTTTAAAATCTAAACACCTCTTTTAACTTCCTCGGGAAATTTTGTTTGTTACAATTATGAACAGATTGACTGCACAGGAAGCTTCATACAAGTCTCAAGAACTCTTACTAATTAGCAGTTAGCTGAATCTGTTTTGAATAACTTTTTAGAACAATTTAAGTTAGATGAGGTAATGTACGTATTCGAGTGAACATATACATACAAGTATATGATATACACATGTATAGAGGGTTAGTTTAAACTCTTAGGAAAATTAGTAAAATGTGTTAGAGGGGAAGATAAAAAGCAAGAATCATAAGAAATATATGGTCACAAACACAACGCGGACACGCTTCATGCACGCAAAGCTAGAAACTGCTGGATTTAAAACTGGTCACAAATTTTAACACACAAAGGCAATTTTACGCAACATTTTAGGTCTTAAGAAAGTTTTAAAGCGATTGATAAAATTGCCGCTGAAATACATGTGTCGCAATCACAAAGCACTCTCTGTTGCAATAACGAGACTTTTGAGACTCTTTCATCAGTCTCTACACCTTTGTTGCGATGCGTGTATTAGAGCTACTACAGGTTGTAATTTTTAACAACTGCTCTAAATATTTCTTGCAAACTAAAATGCTGAGTAAAATCATCTTCGTGTAACAAATTTTTGACCTGTTTTGCATCCACCAGTTTCTGGCTTTGAGTGCATGTATATTTGATCGACCCACCTTGTATATAAATATACAGGGGCGGACAGGCTGACTTTGGCCCAGTCGGCAAAAGAATATTTTGGTCCACCTCCATAAATTAGCAAAGTTAAATTAAACATTACCAGATCTCGATTCTTCTGAGTCGAGCAAAGACATTATACTACAACTATAGTTCTATACAACTATTTTAAAGTTCTAAAAAAAGAAAATTGTGAAACGTAAAATAAAGCGATATTTTCAAAGTTGATGTCAAAAACCGCAATTTTGCAATTTTCGGTAACGTTAGAGGAGTGGGAAAATAAGGGGTTCCCTTACGATTTGTTCTCTTAACTTTTTTTTTCAAAATTGAAGTCTGTTTTAGTCTATTTATGTTAACAATAGAATGTCAGGGGCTCTTCTCAGAAATTCTCCGAAATGGGAATTTTAAAAATGCAATTTTAGGCTACCCATGGTAAAATTAATCGAACAGGGAAGCATCGGAAGCTCTCAACGAAAACGTTTCAAATTTGAACTCTAAAAAAACGCAAAACTATTTTTGGTCACTTTTGAGACAGTAGGTGCTCAGTGATCTCATTTGGTAGCATTTAAAAACTGAAGTATACTCGACCCAATTTTAAACTACATTTCGTTACTACAGGGAATCCGGCGACTCTCCTTCGGAATTTTTCGACATAGAAATTTTAAAAACATAATGGAAACATTGAAAGGAAAGCGGAAAGTTTTCCCGAGTGTTTCCCCCAAGATTTTTTAGGAGGGCGCCGTGCCCTTCCGCTTTTAAGCTAGCCTTTGACCCAACACTTAAGCAACCCTCCTTGTCCTTTAAAAGTTTAAACAAAACTTCACAAAAGCGAATTTTTTTCAAAAGGTCAAGATTCACACAAGCCTGTTCTTGAAACGTCACTCCCTCGTTTCAATCACACAGGAATCTTATTAGAATATATCTGAATGTGTTTTGCATTACCTTTAAAACTAAACAACAAAAAGCTTTTCAAATTTTAAAAATAATTACTATGGAAAACACTTGAACTTTGTATGTACCTAGTATACCAAAAAGTAAAATAAGCACCTTTTTTTATTTGACAAAACTTCTCTTAAAACTTACTCTTTTATCTGAAAGCGCACTGCCCCTTTTTTGGTCTGAGGGAAACACCAGTTCTCTCTGATGGGAATTTTTTTCCTGAAACTGAAATCAATTTTAGGCTATAGGGCAGATAAAAGATTTACAGAGCACTCCCACGGAAATTTCTATAAGTGAAATTTTAAGCTATCTTTTGTGAATTTAAGTCAGGAATCACAGCGGCAATTTACCTAACTTCAAACTAAAAGGAACGTAATACACCGCGATTCGTCTGCAAATTCTCTTTTGATGGAATCAGTAATCGGCTTTTTTTTTTTTTTTTTAAATTGCGTGAAGATGTGCCTAGATGTGGGAAGCTATTTGCGAGAAAAATATTTTTTTTTTCAGCTTATAAAAAATGCAAAATAAAATAAATCATACATGATAGTTTCTTGGGAAAACCATAATAATAATTGAAACGGCATGTAGTGTTTTAATTTTAAAGAACAAATCAGCAACTCTTTGAAATTCTCAAAGAAGTAGCTTCTGAATTCTTCAATAAAACCTATTTATAAAGTTATAATTTTCTTATTTACATAATATTTCATGGTTGAAATATCAATTCATTTAAAAAACTCAAATGATGTATGGTTTAGTTTAATAATTTTGTCCATGTGTCATAATCATTATGAAAATGTTCCTAATTAAAACCACTCATTTTACAGCATCTCGGTGAAATTATGTAGCGTTTAGTGTTTAATTGGCTTGAAATGTTAAAGATAATTTACATCCACATTCAAAACAGAAAAGTGTGCAGTATTTATGTACTTAAAAGTACTTTAATTGGTGTTAAAGGATTCTGAAGGAAAAAAAAAAGTTAAAAAAAATCAAACACATTTGAAAATAAAGTCATGAAAACTTCATTAGGAGAAATTGAAGGGGGGGGGGGTGCTTTTCAATTTCTTTAGCCCCCTTAAAAAACCTATTTGTGTATCCGCCCCTCAGGGGCGTGCACAGAGGTGGGGTGGGGGCGAGAAGTGACACCTGTTAGCCCGGGCCTGAGCCTGAAGAGGGCCCAGTATTTTTTAAACTAGGCGTGAAATACAAGGGAAAACAATATAGAGCGGGCTGGGAAAAGTCATTTGTGAGTGGCCCCAAAATTTCTGTGCACGCCACTAATCGTAGTCCGGACTTGCTCTCCCGTACGCGATTCTGAGATGATAATACTCGAACAGCGAAAATTTACAATAGAACAATGAAATATCTTGCCATCTGGCAGCATTTAAATGAATCTGTCACAATCAGTAAATACCAGCTGCGTGCACAGACATTTTGGGGCCCGTCACAAATGACTTTTATGGGCCTCCCTCCATTTTGTTTACCCCTAAGTCCCTACATTTATTTCACATCTCATTTGAAAAATCTCAAGCCCCCTTCAGGCTCGGAACCAGGCCAACAGGCGTATCTCCCCCCTCCCCTTGTGCATGCCCCTGCTCATTGTATCAACACCCCAAAGCATGAACCACGCATTGGAAGGGCCGGGCCACTTTGTTTAATGGTGCAGGTCCCTTTAATTTTTATTAATAGATGTACAAATATAAGTTTTTAACGCTCTTTTTTTCGTCCCGGGCCCTTTTTCATGCCGTGTCGGACCCCATTTTCTCTGGCCTCCTTTCGTTTCCTCAATGTTGGAGTCATGGCCCCCAAAGCTCAAAAAAACTAGAGAAAAAGTTGATAAGAGAGGAAAGCTTCTTCTGAACTTCTGCTATATACTTTGGTCCCTGCTTAGGATGGAGAAAAAATCTGTTACAAAACGCTATTTTCACATAGAGTAAAGAAATTACATGCTTTTTTTTATTATATAACACTTTAAAGAATGCTAGGAGTGAATTTAGTTGTATTAAATCCAATAAAAAAATTGCTGGAAGTGGCCCACTCGGCGGTTGGCCCAGTCGGGGATCCCCGACTAGCCGACCTGGCCAGTCCGCCCCTGTATATATATATATATATATATATATATATATATATATATATATATATATATATATATATATATATATATATATATATATATATATATATATATATATATATATATATATATATATATACAGGGTGGTTCGATCGAATCTGCCATACGAAAGGGGGTGATAGAACAGCCCCAAGCGGAGCATAGAACCACCCATTATCGTGTCCAACCCTTAACGTAACCGAATTATGGTAGATATAAGGAAAATGAGTAAAAAAAAGAATTCTGAGAATACGACCAATTTCTGATATTCCTGTAAGACGTACACACAAAATAAGGACATATTTAAGAAGAGCAGAATAAATCTTACAAAATGATACATTTTTCATGAAGATAGTCGCATTTTACAACGAGCTAAAAGCTTTGAAACAAGGACACACTCAGAATTGAAATGGTGTCAAAGTTTTCAATCGAAGTTTTCAAAAACAACCGTATGAGCTACAATCGGACAAATCTATCAAAAACTGATAAATTTCACTAGCTTTCACATGATACAGCAACAAATTGTATTGGGCTTCAAGTTCAGCAAAAATTTAGCCTTTTGTTTGAAACAGTGTAAAAATCCGCATTCGTTGAAAAAGGAAAGCCAGCGAAGAGTCGCGCATTTTTCTGTTTTAAATTTGCTGTTTTAAGTAAGCATGATTTTTTCTTTTTTTTTTTTAAGATAATGACATTTTTATATCAAAATAGTTTTAACATTTTATTAAGTGAAAAGAGACACAAGAGATAACAATAAGAAGGAGTAAAATAAGCATTACTTTCACGTGCTTTTTAGAAAGGAAAAATCAAAAATAAAAAATGACATACCATCAATGAAAACATTTAATCAATTAAAAAATTTACAATAGATGCTGAAATTGGTCGCCGCCACACCTGATACACGACCTTGCCTTTTAGCGAATGGACACAACCGTTGATCTAATTGAAATTTCATTTTTTTACTACTGCTCCATCCAGCCAGTTGCGCAATTCCTGCAAACTAGCTGCTTCTGTTTTGTATACTTCTTGTTTTAAGAATCCCCAAAGAAGTCTACTGGCGATCTAGGTGGTTAAGGAATGGGATCCAACCCATTCGGGATATTGTTCAGTCAGAAAATTCCGAATGGCATTTGAAGAATGTGTAGTGTCTCCATCGTGTTGGAAAATGATCATGTGAAAGCTAGTGAAATGGGACAGTTTTCGGTAGATTTGCCCGATTGTAGCTCATACGGTGGTTTTTGAAAATGTCGATTGTGTGTGTTTGCGTGTGTGAGTGTGAGTAGACACGTATGGATACTCTCTGGATGTATCCACGAATTAACTCGTGTATTCTCACATATGTATGTATGTACACTTATATATGCGTATATACGTCTACTATACATAACACGTATATACTCGAGATACAAGTGCATACGCGCATATGATGTTCGTTTATACGCGTATATACTCATATATACGTGACACGTATACTCGTGTAGACACCTATACACTCATGTATGTAATCACATATACATGCTTATGTATTCTTGCATACGCGTATAGAGTTGACTAGGCACGTGCAGGCATGTATCTCATGTATACATATATCTACTCACATATGAACATGTTTACTCGACACGTATATACTCGTGTATACCTCGTATGTACTCGAGCATATACTTGTAATTATAAAAATCACCGAAGTATACAAACATTAATGGTGATTTGTAACGATTTTGCATTTAACTTTAACTATGATCACTTTACCCCATGCTATGACCACTTTCCCCCACCCCATGGGGTAAAGTGATCATGAATACATAGGGAAATGAAAATGTTGTAAAACTACTTAAATCAATGTTTTTTTTCCTGAAATTCAATGCACCGTGTTCTTTAATAATGCAATGTAAAATAACAATAAAAAAAGTTGAAGTGTTTAAAGAATTTATTGTATTTATTATCCGCCTAAGTTGAAAACCTACGATTTTGTGACCACTTTACCCCACCAGACCCTGCTGTATTTAATTCGCATCTTTACTCACATGTAGTGGCAACGATACGGTTGTAACTATATACAAAATCATATATATTAACAAGCGTAATGCTCAGTATTTAATTCGCTTCTGCATTATCATAACGTGAAAACGCGGTAGACAGCAAGCATAAGCAATCTGCACGCCAGTGAATTACGTGCCAAAGTGCATCACTTTTGACGTCATAAAGACTACGCCTTGTTTAAAAAATTGGACATTTAAAAAATATTTAAAAATCAAATGTTTTGAAAATGAAAGTATTTTCTGGATCCATGTTATATTTTTTTTTTTTTTTTTGCTCATTCTATTAATAACTTCAGTGACTATAATTTGTATTTTTGACTGAAGGAAACAACCATATTCGAAACGAAAAGCTGCACATGTGAATACCATTTATGGATATTGCGCGTTTTTTCAGGTTTTATGAGGCTAATTTCCGTTAGTAAACTTAGCCATGTCAGACGAAATCATTTAATTAGATTTACTTCTGAACCTAGAGTAATCCTTTTGTGCAATACTTCATTAGCTAAGCACAGATTTTCGCTGTTTCTAATTATCTTCTTTTAATTAACTTCCACCTGTTACGGTGTTTCACGCAAGGGCTTCGAACTTTGGACCTATTTGTGCTCAGTTAGCGTGACTTTCAAAGTAACGAAACTAAAACCTAACATTGAAATCGAAAAGCTTTCCCTTTCTGGAGAGCCGCAATGCAGTACTACACCGACAAAGCACGTTAACATAAGCTTTCGGAGATGCTACGATTGTCTTCATTAGAAAATTAATAAATTTAAAAGCAGGAATAACCTGGGCATTGACAAAAAATGCTATTTTTATTTAGTTATGTTATTAAAGATACGTTATTTATCACTAGGGCTAGGACGCTCGTGATTTTTAGGTAATTTTTTTTTACTTTTTTTTTGAAAACTTTTTTTTTTTTTTTTTTGCATTTTAGATTTTATGCGAGAATTTTTGAAGGACGAATTCTTTTTTTTATTTTTTCGTTTGACTCGTAAAAAAAGTTTGATTTCACACTTTCAAGCAGTCTTTGGACATTTTACTGGAGAAAAGCAAAGTTAGGGACAAAGCAGAGGGCACGTGTGTTCAGGAAAATTGTTATTTTAAATATGCTTCATTAACACATGTTGGTGATGAGTAGATTTTTTCCAGGAAAATAAATTGACTTTTGACAATTAGTGGTTTTTCTTTTCTTTCTTTCTTTTTTTTTTCATTTTAAGAACTTCAAAAAATCAGTTAACACAACGCTGTACTCATGAGCCTGAAGATTAAAGCTGGAGATTTACTATTATTTACTTTATCGGATAATTATTTGACTTTACTTAATTTATAAGTTATATTTTTATTTTGATAATTTATTTTTAAAATTAAAGTTACCGTTCCATACTAAATATTTTTACATAATAATTACAAATGCCAATTACGTTTCATAATTTAGAAAACAAACTAAGTGAAATGAGATCTTTATTAAACTTTTACTCAATTACTTATCATTTTAGGAGTTTTTTTTTTCTGTTAATAGGCTTCCTTTACATTTTTAGGTGCATTTTTAACGACTTTTTAGGTCATTAACATCTTAGCCTTCACTAAGAAAGGAAAATGTGCATTTTTTATTATTTGAATGATTGGCTGTAACAACGTTGAATGAATTTCTTTTTTCAAAGTTGGTTTTCCGATTAAGTAATATTGGTCTGTTCTTTAAAAAAAGAATTTGGGTTAATCTTTATCCTTTGGAGGAACACGTTTATTACGTTACAGTAAAACAACGTTGGATGCGACTGCTTCTTGGTAGTTTTTTTAAATTAAATTGCGCACTCAAAAAAAAAAAAGTTGGCATACAAAATTTATGTTTTGTAACATACAATATTCTTGCAGTCGATTCATCATTTTAGCAGTGAATTTTAGCAACTCTTACTTTTAGGAGTTTTACAGGGAATAATTTTCCTTCAAAATTGGCAAATCATTACGTGCTAAAATATGTTTACTTTTAGAATTTATTTATAGTAACTGTCTATCTTATAGCCGTACGCACAGGATTTTTTGCTTAGTGAAAATATTACGGGACGTTTTGACCTTACAAAATAATTTTATGAAACTAAATTAGTTGGGAAAATGGCTGCAAAGAATTTTCACGGCATATTTTACTTTTAGATTCGCTTTAGATTTTACATTTTTTAGTAAAGAGAACGAACGTTCAATTTTCCATCTTAAAGGTTACCGAATATTTCGCTAACTTTTTGAAACCTTAAATGAAGGATTGGATGCTTATACATTTGTACTATGAACATTAAGTGTATGATGCCATATGTGTACTAGGTTCATCTACCAAAGCACTAATATTTTCTGTTTTGCTCTTACTTCTAAGTTGCGTGAAGTAATGTCTTTTTAATTTGTTTGAGTTTCATCTCTTCTATACAGTAGTTTAAAATCGCTGTGGAAAGCAATCTTCAAACATTTGAAAAACAAGCATTAAATCATTAGAGTTTGTTTTTTTAGTTTCAATGAACGCAACATTAAAAACATTATAAGAATAGTTTTGTTGATCGGTTTTTTTTCTTTTTTAAATCTTCAATTTAAAAAAGACTACTGCGTCGCCCCGGCTTTGCTCGGTCTACCTCGAAAATAAAATATGTCAAGTGACGCGTGTTTAACACTCAGGCTTGATCAAAAAAAAAAAAAAAAAACAGTTAAAATTTGCTTCAGATTGTGGAAAAATACCCAAAAAGTAAACATTTTAAATCTCCCGATGACAGGAAAAGCTTTTAAAACAAAAGCAGGAAATTAATGTTCATATTCGAGAAAAAAAATTGTAACAGACTTTTCGTTCTATTGCATTGTTTCGCAAAGTTGAGATGAAGCACTGAATAATAATTTGAATGGAGGAAAGCCTTCGAAAAATACGAATTTTCTGTCGAAATCTAAGTGTCCTAATTAATGGTTTTTTATTGATATCTCCGCTATTTTTTATCGACGGATTATGTTAAATAGCCGAACATGAATACGGGAAGTTTACGAGTCCATAGATACCTGGTTCGATGGTCAGTTCATTGTCGTTCGGGAGAAGAAACTTGGACATACATACATAGTTACACACATAGGTACATACACTCAGTTTTTAAATATATAAAATACAAATGAAGAGAGCTGCTAATTACTTTTATGCGGGTACACTGCAAATAATTACACAAATTTTGAACATGTACACTTGTCCTTTTTTTAGAACACTTTGAAGCACGTTTTATGAAACATTTCTCGATGCACTTCTGATATTACTTTTCAGAACATTCGTGCAATATTAAAGAGAAACTTTTATGCTGCAGTGTATTTATGTAATCTAACAATGATTATGGTGTTTTATCTTTTGTTGTTTTATTAACCTCAATGAATAAATCCAAAAAGGTAAGATATAGTTTTTTACGTAGATTTATTTCAACACTGTAAAAAAATGTGTAAAGTTACCAGTATTAATGGGCGCATCGTTACACGAATTCTGAAGTGTGTAGTATCACTGTTTTGAAAATTCAAACTGTTGGAGGAATCTTGTACTATGGTTTCAGTAGAATTCAAAGCGCATGCGTAAAGCTCTCAATCGGTGCAGAGCAGCTAAACTCTTAAAAGTGAAACGAAAACCGACCTTATTAGACGAGCGTGAATCGCCCTCGCTTTGCGATTTGAGTTCTGAGTTCGAGCCCCACTCTGGTCATTTTCTCTCTTAATGAAAAAAATGTCTCATTTGTATATTAAAATAAATTTATAATGTGTATTAAATTAAAAAAAATATTGTTAAAAATTATCAACTTGATAAATCGTTCAACAATGTCAGACGAAAGCTTAATTTTTGCTTTCAAGCAATATCTCAGTAAGCGTACAGAAAATTCTGGTGTAACCTTGCGTAGAAATTGGTGATCTGTTACGCTATGGTTACATTACCATGGTGTAACCTTCCACATGCGATGTGTAACTTTACACTAGTTATATCAGTTAAGTTACTCCATAGTAGTAGAGGCAGCTAAACTGTCACCGATTTTATGGAGTAAGGTAACACATTTTTTTTTTTTTTTTACAGTGAATGCGCCATCAAAAAATCTCCCAAATGCAAAACGCATGCAAATGTTCCTCCTCCCATTTTTTTTTTTTAAAGTAAGACTTTACCTTGATATTTTTAAAAAGTAAATGAAAAAAAAAGTTTTATTTAAGCATGGCATATTTTCAAACATCAGCACTAAATAAATATATTGACTAAACAGTAAATAATTACAAACACTCGTGTAAAGGAATAAATACTTAAGTTAGGCACATATTGTACTTACAAAAGATTAGAAAGTAAGCGTCCATGGATCAAACTCGCCAAATCAGTGTCTTGGCTTTGAAAAGTTTAGAGAACTCTCCCTTTTATAGTTAATTATTCATGAAACACATTTTCTTCCTCAAGAGATTGGCATATATGTCTGCCCTCCTTGGCAAAGGCTCTTTTCTCTTTGATGAGTATAGGTGGCAGGTGACTGTTAAATTAATTAAACGAAGTTGAATAGAACGAGAAGAAGCGACGTAATGGTGCCCCAAGGATAAACGGGTGCTTTGCATTTCGTAATTATAAGTTTCTCATGACGCATGTATAATACGATAAAATACGCAGTCTAAAATGCCTAAGTTAAACTTTAACCATCGAATTAACATTTAACGCATAAACTGGCTGATAGATATTTATGAGCCTCCACTCCCCCCACCCCCAATAAAGTACCTACCTCTATCACCAAATCTTTCTTAAACCAATTACCTCAAGGTGCATTTCGTACTTCAAGAAAAATCCATGTCACTACCAAACAGCGAAACGCTGCATCAGATTAGTATAGCTTTACCGCGGAGAGATGTCGGATGAACCCGAAGCGGAGATGGACCAATTCATTTCGTAGCAGTTAGGGTATTATCGAGATCACACTTGCAGTAAAAATTTTATTGCTTGGTGCATTATCGCTAATCTTACCTAGCTTGATCAGCAAACCGCGTGTTTCAACTTTCAGCCTTATATTTCTTCTTTGTAATGTCACTTTAAAAGTACCTAAATGTTATTTACGATGTGACAAAGTCTAAGCAGGAGTTACCGTAAAAATAAGCAAAAAAAAAAAAGTAATAAATAATTGGACAGCTTTATTAAACAAATCTAGAGGACTACGTTTCCAAAATAGTCTGTACAACAATCTTCCTGCTTACGCTATTTATGTTATTTCTAACGCTTGAAGCTAGTGCGGTTTATTTCGTTCATTTAATTAAACGTGCACTTTTGAAAATGGAACATCTCAGAGTGTTTCATAAACTGTTTTATCGTCATCTAATTCTAATTTTCTTTTAATTAAATAAGTAACCATCTGCTACGTTTTCTGAGCCCTTACGAGCATGTGGTTGAAAATATATTCAGAGTCGCGCTTCATTGTATGAAGAAATTAACAAATATTAAACACCTAGGAGAAGATAAAATCTTGGGGCATTTTGATTCCGAAATCAAAGGGGTTGCCTAGATGTGCAATATATTGTCGCAAGGTAACAAGATTAAAGTTATTTGCTGAAAACAAATGAAATATGCTTTTCCTTTTCTTTCGTTTTCTTTTTTTTTTTTTTTTGTGAATTAACATCAATGCCGAGCACGAAACCTTTTATTTAAAACTAAAAAAGTCTTTAAATTTGTAATTATTGTGTTTTTTTTTTTTTTTTTGTTCTCAACTGTAGTCATAAGTAATGCATAGATCGCTTAAGGGTAACAGTGCATAATTTAAGTAGTACATTGACGCGTGGCAATTTTTGTACTTTCTACCTTGATTGAAAAAAAGAAATGTGTTTATATCGCTGGACCAGGGATTGCTCGGCTTCTGATATGGATCAAAAAAACAGAGCTGTTTTCAGTGTCCTATCCAAACTAGTTAAACAAAACTAGTGGTAGGTACGGGGGACATTGGGATGAAAAGTGAGAAGTGCGAGGTTTTCCCTTCCTGCTTTTAAATTTACATTTTAATGGAACGCTCATACTTTTAATGCAACTGATGGAGTATTTTATATTTTTGGTAAAAATTCTAGTGCATTTTAATGCTTTTTAGCTCACTTCCTAATAAAAGTAAAAGAAGGGGAAATAGCATGAAAGAAGACTTAATGCATCTTAAAAGTATTCCAAGACAACAAAAGAAGGACAGAAGTAAATAAAATAATTAAATAAATATTGACAAAGTTAAATAAGAGAAAGTAGGGGTTTGATATGAGGAAAATGTGTCTATGTCGGTCTGTCTATCAAAATGTTATCTAAAAATTTTCCTGTTAAATATATATATATATATATATATATATATATATATATATATATATATATATATATATATATATATATATATATATATATATATATATATATATATATATATATATATATATATCTGGGATGCACTGCAGCTATTGTTTTCCACTGTATCAGGAGTTAATAAACAGTGGAACCAGTGTATTCCCAGAAATAGAAATATATATTAATGCTAATTTACAAGCATACCTAAGTTCATTTTTTTATTATAATTACTAGCTGCGTGCCCGGCGTTGCACGGACTACTTTAAAAATGAAAAAGATGTCCAATTAATGTTTTTGTATTACTCTGACATCAGTTTCTAAAGCGCTAAGCAGTAAATAAATACGCGTAGTGCAAGGTTTGAAAAACACCAGTAGAGCATATTTTTGGCAAAAATCTCTTTAACGTTAATCATATTTATCAATGATACAAGTTATGAGTATTTTCAATTAGCACAAAAGATGAAAATGTATGCATTATCAACTATAATCTGTGCTCACGTTAAAATGAATTACATTTGATAGACTATATCTGAAATATTTATGTACAGTTACAATCAGCTTTTTACATAAAATGACACACACTTTTTGGTTGATTACGTGAAACTAAAGCACCAAGACTAAATAAATACCAATAAGCATTAATTTAATACCAAGTCATCAGATTCCAAATTAGCTTTAGTTAAAATCTTTAAAAACAACTTTTTTTGTTCAACTCTGTTTCACTTAAAGAAATCCAAACAATTTTAATTTAACATGTTCTTTTAACGATACAAACTGTATTTCAAAAATAGAAACAGGAAGGAAAAAGAGAGTTATTGCAATTCGAAAACTCACCCATGTAACGGGAAAAGGTCCAATAAAATAAACATAATTAGTCACACATCCTAAATGTACCAAAATATGAGGCCGGTGAATGATAAACTTATACACTACAATCAATAAACATAGCTAAAGAAACAACTTTCCTATGCTGAAAAGAGTTAAGAACGTTGAATGTAAAAATTAAAAAAAAAAAAAGACAGACGATAAAATAAAGGCTATGTCCGAATAGTGCAAATAATTTTAAACTAATTTAAAATGAAATTCTAGATGGAAACGTTGTTTTAAGATTTGGACAGCAGCCAAAAAATCTCTTTTAAAAGAATTATTAGAATTTTACTTGCTCACCCATATGCAAAATGGCATCAGGAAAGAAATAAAATTCCTGAATAACGTTATGTTAATTAACGTTTTAATTAATATCTCCGCTAATTAAAGTCGCACAATTACGAGATTGGTCCTATTGTTTTCTTTGGAAAATATCGAATTGATCGGTATCTCGTTTGACTCTCGATTCGCAGCGATTCTCGAGAAGATCGATCTTCAGACAGACAGACAGACTGACGCGAACAGATTTTAATATTATAGTGGATATCTCGGTATGTAAGATGAATAATTCGAGAAGATTTTCTTCTGAGGATCTGCGATGCGACTTAGACTATGCAAAATGTGACCATTCCAAATTTTTTAAACATTTGTTTTTTACAACGTGATATTTTTTCGACATATATTTCATAGGGGTAAGTCCTATTCTCTGCTTTTATGCCAAAAATAAGTGAAAAGTTGCAAAATAATAATTTCCTAGAAAGAAAAAAAGAACGGTTTTGGAGATTTTTGATATATTTTAGGGGGGAATACCCTAATGAGTCTCCCGACTTAGTCTAAATGCTCATACTTTTGAACTTTGCACTTACATATTAATTCCGAAGTGTTAATGGGTAATTTTATGCTTTCGTACGCTGTAAATTTAAAAAAAAATGTCTATGAAGCTATCTAAAACTGAAAAAAATGGGGTTACTATATGCAAAAAGTGATATGTGTAAGGAGAAACCGTAGTCATAATTGGACTTGGCGTCATTTAACATGAGATGTAGCAAGAAATATGACAGATGCATTTTGAATGTATTATTTTGCCACACAGTGTTATTAATGAAAATTGAAATATCTTAATTTTGTGTACTTAACTTTGACGCAAGTATATAGGTTAAATATGTCCGAATGCAAATGAAATAAATTCAAATCGTAAAGGTTTTTAATACGGCCTTGGACTCGGTGGCAAAAATGGCCTATCTCCAACTCCTATAGTTTTAGTGCCTTCGACTCTGACTCTGACTTTTGTAACCCAAAATCAGTCTGACTCTGACTCCGCAGCCTTGTAGCGAATACAGACTCGAAGGGTGAATGCAGACTCCCCCCCCCCGTCTCTTGGGATTTTAAAGCCTTCTACTCCTAACTACTTTGACTCTTTTAACCCAAAAGACGCTAGTTGTTGCCACCGAAGATCTTGTTAGGTGGTTTTTGGGTCAAAGGGACATTTTGAAATTTTGAGTAAAACGTGTTTAAAGATCAGATCCTAGGTAGGCATTCATTGATTTTTTTTCTAAATCAAGCTGTATACCGACACCTACCAGGGCTACTAGTACTATATCTTGCCCTAAGATAGAGGAGGGGTTCCCGTACCATTTGTACTGGTTATCTCAAAATTTTAAATTTTGGTACTTACATCCCTTTGCTTCTCACTGTCCCAGTTGTGGAAATTTCATGAGTCCAGTCTACTGCATTACCGTTTGTAAGATCTTTTTCTGATTTTTCGAAATGCAAACTTTTTAAATACTGTTTGTAAGTGCTTTTTCTGATTCATTATAATTTGTTAGATTAATTGTATTTGACATATTTGTTAAGATAAAGTTATAAACTCAATGTTTTGAGCATTTTTCCGCGTTTTATTTCTATCGAATTCGGCAGGAAAAGTTCTTTATTTCCGAGGGAGTACACAGCGCCTGAACTCTTGTGCATCTTTTCGATTTATAAGAATTTTAATATTTTAAGACGAGATTCAGGCTATACGTGTTGAAATAAGCTCTATAAGAAGGGGGCTGTAAGACTATGTTAGAAATTAAATCTTGGTAGGAGGCATCCATATTGGCAGATTATATGTTCCTATTTTCGTCCACTACAAAGATTCGAGTGAAAGCAAGGACAATGGTAACAATAAGAGGTGTCCTCTATAGCAAAAATGTTTTTCCAAACACAAGTATGGACACATATGGGTGCATTGCACTCAATATGCCTCGTAGCACCACGAAATGTGCTGCGTTGAGACAGGAGGACAAAATAAAAATATTTGTGACTCTTATTTGAAAGGTAAAAATCAGTCTTACAATTGTTGACTAAATATGCATTAAACTTTACAATTTTTGGTATTTTTCTTTAATACAATTCTTAATATGCATTTGTTATTATTACCTTAGTTTAAAACCTCAGCTATTTCTTATCCTTATTACCTCTTTTACAATGTGTATTAGGAGGGAGGACGAAAATACTATGTTACCTTTTTCAGATTTTGGTAAAGTTCTTTTTTTGGTTTCTTTTTGTTTATTTAATTTTAAACTGATTTTTTTTATAAGTAAGATTAGATTAATTACCATTTGTAGGCTTAATTGATGATGCTATTAGATTTTTTTCGAACTATCGATGGTAACATTTGATCATTAGCGTCTTGATTTTTTGAGGTTTTTGAGGTTTGAAGAACCCATTTTCGAACCCTTTAGGACTTTCTCCTAAAGAAAAAGAGTCTTGTCAATCTTTTCTTTCTTTCTTTCTCTCTTTTTATGCAAATTTGTTTGCATTGTTTATTTAAGTTTTTCTTTAAACCGTCAAGGCATTTTTTCTCTTTTAATTTTGTGCAAGTAAAAAAGAAAAACTTAAAATCATTACCTTTTGATAATTTATGGTTTCATTTTTCTCAATAGAAAATTGAACCTACTAAATTGATTTTCTTCAAGTGCCGTAAGGAAATATTTTAAGGATATTTTTAGATACACGTTGAGACATCCCCACAAGAAAGCTGAAATTAAAATCTACTTAATTAAAAGTAAATTCGTGAGCTTCTCAAATTTTAAAAGAAAGTAAAAGATAAGGCTCCGAAGTGCAACTTTCATAGAGAAAAATATGTGTCGTTCTGATAACGTTAAAATTAGAAAGATGTGGTAGCAAAAGAAAGTTTCAATCAAACGATTTTTTTTCAAGCAGGATCAAGTTTACGAAGTTCCTTTCGTTTAATTAAGAAAAATGATTCTAAAATTTTTAAAACGAAAAGATGATCAAATAACTTATTTACTCGGTGCCAGTTTTAATTTATATCGAGGCAAATTCACCACAGTAATCGTTCAAAGAAAGTTATTTAATATCCATTTTCATTTTCACTCTGAGCGAAAAGAACAGTGTTTTCGGCGAGTGGCTTTACCCTTACCAGATGTACTTTTCTATGCTACTACTCGCAATTCCAACGCAAAACTTAATTCCCCAAATCCCTCCTTCAGATAAATCTCAGTGCCGTGTTAAAGTAGTTGATGCTAATAAGGTTAATTAAAGAGAAGATAATTTAAAGGGTGAGTTTGAGAAATGATTAATAGGTGCTAATCGAAACTGAAGGATCTAAGAAAAGACAGGAGCTTAATTAAATTCCTGAAGAAAGTTAGTTTTCTTAGGTTTTTGTTTTTGAATAGAAACGTGTAGCTGGCATTAACAAAATATTGGCAGTAGTAAGGGAATGTTGCTATTGAAGTTAAAACAGTTTTATTTCGTTATCAGGTGGACAATAATTGCTAAAATTGCAAATTTCTCGGGTTGCATTTTTTTTAATACAAAATGTACTTATATGAATCAAACGTGTATTTTGCAAGAATATCTCCTTGAAAAGCTACTGAATACGTCAAGTTAATGCTTAATTATGACTTTGTCGATAGTTGAAAATCTGAAGAATTGTTTCCTGTTTAAAGTGTTGGGAAATTAAAGTTGAATAAATACATTTGTGCAGGAAAGTAAAATAAGAAATAACAACGTTTAAAAGTCTGACTTTTGTTGGCTGTCGTTTCATCCATAAGCTTACTTATTTTGCATTCAAAAATTTGGTTTCTTGGAATAACGAAACATGTTTGTGCAGTAATCTGCAATTCTTATGCCATGAAAGGTTTCTATTTCGTATTTACTTCATGCAAGAAAAGTGCGCCTAATCAAGCCACGTAGAACAGTAAAGAATCCCCCAACCCCCACCCCCCTATTTTTCTATGTTGATTAGCGAAAATTCCTTAAACAGTGATTTTGTCGTCATCGAAAAGTCGACTGATGATAAAGCGATATTAAGAGGAGTCAGTACATCCAATAACGTCGATGTTAATTTGCACAGGTTCGTGCACCTTTTTCTGAAAATCTATTAAAGATGCAATTGTGAATTTTTTTCTGTACCTTTAGTAGACTCTTTTCTCTATACTGAAGTAAAATTTTACAGAATGAACGCTTAGATTTTTTTTTTTTTTACTCTAATGTGTAAGTCACTGTATTTTTTCAAAAAATGCCATTTTGCAACACGAAATCGGCTTAATAAAAAATACTTTCCGAATATGAGAAAACATTTACTTCAGTATATGTAATTAGATGTGTGGAATAGGTGGTAAATATTTCAAAGCATAACGCAAATTAGTTTCTGAGAAAAAGGAACATTTAGTTTCAAAAATACCGTTTCGAGATATTGCAGTTTAAAGGGGAAAATCATACCTCATCAAAAAAGGTTTACATTTTTTAAACTTACTTTAACTTACTTCTAATATACGCACGATCAAGAAATTTCTAAAAGGTATTGTAATAGAATTTCAAAATGTATAAAAATAAAAAAATCGAATTTTTGGAAGTATTTAGGGTACTGACTCTCCTTAAATAGTTTGTTATCACTAGGCAAAAGTATAGCAACCTTTTAATCTAAATGAGTCTTCTATTTTCAGAAAATTTTGATTCTTCATGATTCACTGCAGTTTACTGGTATAAAACATTTTATTAATCGTTTTTGTAATGTATGTAAATAGTAAATTCAAAAAAAAAAAAAAAGTCGCGTTGTACGGCCTTTTTTTTTTTTTTTTTTTTTGTGATTTGATAACCCGTGAAAAGTAAGCTGTAGATCAATTCGACCATAGTTCACAATTAGAACATAGCATTATTATGAGAGTGGTGTCTTTACTAAGATACCAAAGGATCGGTAGAAGGATATAATCCTGTGTTGCATATGCTGCACATATGTGCACGAACTATTGTCAGAAGAGACCAAAAAGAAAAAAAAGCAGAAAATAACGACTTTGTGCTACAAATATAGCGATTAATCTTTTTCCATTCCAGTGAGGATTTTTTAAAAATATATTTTTGAATTTAGTCTAATAGTTTGATGTGTTAACAGTGGGAAATTGGACTTTTAAATGCACAATCGAAACTTGAAGCGATATTTCAATAACCTTTATGAAAATCATGCCCTATTTTGATGATATATTTTCTAAATCTCATTTAAAAAAAAAGAAAAAAAACATTGAATGATTTAACACCTGCATTTTAAATCTAGTAGTTTGAAATGTAAACAATAGAAAAGTGGAGTTTTGAATGCATGCTAAAAACTTGAAGTAAGAATTTCATTACCGTTATGAAATTCATGCCGTAGTTGGATGACGTATTTTATAAATCTCATGAATTTTAACCCATATTGGACCACTCATAGAACGCGACATCAATTTTTTTTAAAATTGTAACTATGTTATTACTAGGATGTGTTTAGACATATAAAACAAAAATTTTGAAAATATCTTTTATATTTTAAAAAATACAAGCTGTCCTATAAATAGGACAACGGTCCAAAGCACTACAAAAATCTCAAATTTTTATCTTACCTTCTGAGGAAAAAAAATCACAGATGAAACTTTGGAAAACATACTAAACAAAGTCCAACATTGCATTTTTGGCATATAGTTGTTGGTTTGCGCTTACAATTTTTCAATTGGCATCTTCTTTGGCGACCATCAGCATTTTTTACCAGTATATGCTCATTGTTGAGATGAAGGAGTTCTTTGTTATTTTGTAGCAGACTGCGCTGTCTTATTTTATTCCTTGGAATTGATTCACCTAAGTAACTAATAGTTACTGATCGTCGGAAGGTTAATATATCTTGTGCTTCACTCGGACAAAATAATTTAAAAACCTTCCAGGCTGCAACAAGAGCTGTTTCAAAGCAGTTCAAGAAAAGTGGCCAATACCACTTTTTTCCTTGGATTGAAGCAAAATAAACTTCAGCATGACTGTCAAAAAGGTCTACTCCATTTTTATATTTGTTATAGGTGGTGACACAATATGGCACATCGACTTCTTTTCTGCCTCCCTTGATCCGGCGGTCTACTTTGTTTTTCACTTTTGTATCTTCAAAATTGCTCATCAAAGAAACGACACGATTATCATTCCAGCGTACTGCAGCAATTTTGTTGGCAGCGTCAAATGCTGCGTCGGAAGTACCTCTTTCTGTCTTAGACAAATCTTTCACAGACTTCAATGGACATTTTGCCATCCTATTGACTCTTACAGTCCCAGTTGCACAAAATTCCCTTTGCTTCAATCGAACAAGTAACCCATGGGAGGTAAAAAAGTTATCCATGTATACCTTGTGAAATGCAGGATTTTTCACAACAGATAGTAAATTTTCAACTACGCGTTGAGAAAGTGGTTCGTTACATTTTTCATGAGCTCCTTGATAGGGAATGATATTGAAAGGGTATCCATCGTAAGATGCTAGCATCCATAATTTGTATCCAAATTTTACTGGCTTGTTTTTCATGAACATCTTACAGCCATGTTTACCAAAATATCGCACCATTCTTTCGTCAATTGTTAGATTCTCTGAAAAAACTCCAAACTGCTGCAAAGCAACATTAAGTTTTTCAAACAATGGTCGAATTTTGTAATAACGATCTTGTTTGTCGATTGTGGAATTGTCGTTAAAATGAAGATAATGTTTGATGTCACTGTATTTTTTTCTTGATATGGCATTACTAACTAATGTTGTGCCTATATCGGGAGCATTTTCCCAATACATTTTTTCACGGGGTAAAATGTGATAACCGCTATAAAACATAACACCTAGGAACAACTTGAATTCACCCTCAGAGATACTAAAAGAATGATCATTCTTTTGGGAAGCATATCGGTTCGTCTCTCCAACGGTGTGTGCTATCATGTCTTCAGCCATCATATGGAAAAGTTCAATAGGATTTTTACCAGAAACAATATCTGTTATATTTTGGTGTTCTTGAAAAGGAATAGATTTAGAGCTGAGATCGAATTTTGGTTCACATTTTTTCCACTTCACATCCTTCATTTCGAAAATAGATGCATCACATTTGTTTTTTGTAAAAATTTCTACTGTTCCAGCAGCATCTTGTAAATCAGATTTGTCATTCAATGCTGGTGTATGACAATTTGTGAAAGAGTCATCTATTTCTTCTTCGTCACTAACTAAATCGGGTTCGGGAGGAATAATAATCACTTCTGGTTCATCAATTTCATCATCAGAGAGAGCATTCATATAATCAAGAGCTTCCTCAACTGTCAGAAATTTTCTCGCCATTTTATAAAAATCTCATTATTTCACATATCATCTAAGAAACACCATGCACTGCAAAGCGAACCAAAAAGCAAATGATACTCTGCTCTAAAAGGAATCCTAAATTTCAGAATGATTTCCCTAAAGAGAACAGGTGTA
Organism: Uloborus diversus; assembly: GCF_026930045.1. Taxonomy (NCBI): domain Eukaryota; kingdom Metazoa; phylum Arthropoda; class Arachnida; order Araneae; family Uloboridae; genus Uloborus; species Uloborus diversus. The sequence goes on along the minus strand of NC_072731.1, from coordinate 88,327,941 downwards.
CATATACAAAAGATCTCGTTTCAAGGAATGCAAATCTTTATCTATCTTGTATATACAAAAGAATACCTAGTGGGGAAAGGGGAAGCTTCTGTCAATCAATTGGACACCCTTTCACCTTAAAACTCCACCCACTTGACCTTCGTTTGTTATTGTATGAATACAGCTTGTTTCAGGATTATTTTTGCAGGAATGTGAATCAGATGAAAATGAGGGTCGGTATTGGACTGTTGTCCTGTTTTTAGGACACCCGAATATTTCGCTAAATAAACCTATAAAATATAATAGTTTTCTTGAATTTTATTATTTATAGCAAAAGCACTGTTCTTCTACTCCAAAAATAAATCCATAATTTTTTTTTAAGATACAATGTATAATTTTTAATTAATTATAAAATAATACATGTTTATTAAGTTTTAAGTGTTATGGTTATTTTCAAATTCAAATTTAATTTATTTGTCAAACTTTTACTTCTATAATATACACAACTACGCCAGAAAAAGTCTGTGACAAAGTTTATATAAATCAGTCTTTTTATTTGTGATTAATACTTGGTTATTTCAGCTGTCCTATTTATAGGACAGCTGTCCAATATGGGTTAAGTACCTCACAGACACAAAACTGCACCAATCAGGTTGATGTTAATCTGCCTATTGACCTTACTAAAACTTTGTTAATCCTAAAATTAACCTCGGTTGACGACTTAGTGAACATTGTCGTTGGTGCACTAGATGTAATACCCTAGATGTAATACCTAGACTAGTTTTTAATGCATAAAGATTTGCCTCGAAAACTAATTTCTGAACCAGCAAAGCAAATCCCTTAAGTGTTTCCTGCAGTTTCACAATTCCCATTGCTAGACTCTCGCTAGTGTACTAATTTTTTTATCTACCAGTTAGTTGCGCACTCGCAACTATAGTGACAAGCAAACTTAGAGTTTGGATGTCATAACCGGGCTGTCGGTATGTTATATGTAGCTCTGTCTTTGCCATGGTATAAGGATAGTTTACTGTTAATTACAGTTATTACACTGAAAGAAAAAAAAAGTTTGATTTCAACCCCGTTTAATCTATTGACACTAAAAATAAATCTACGCTTATCAATTTTAGGGCATACCACATTTTGTCTGAAACCACATTCTAGTTCTTGATCCTAATTTACCTGAAACAAACTTTAATTTTGTCCCACCTGTTTAATGGCTTGGCGATAAAACAGAAACAGTAGGGGAGACCGGGGTTAGTTGTTACCCGGGGTAAGTTGTTACATTCGAATTTAAAACTAACTGCCTGGAGAAACTGACTTTCCTTGCAGTAAATGATAGCGCTCGCTCATCTGCATTCCCTAACAATCACTGAAGGACTTGCAGTCAGTAGCATGGAGAGTGCTCAAGGAAAACTGTTTTTTGAGTCTGGAAGTAATTTTTCTTTCCGTTATTTTTCTATTTGTGACGAAGCCGTTGCAGGTAACGAATTTATTTCTATACCACGTGAAAGCCTACATTTTTAGGTAAGTGCTAACATATTTAAAAATTTTGTACAAAGATAAAATACCAGTAATATGTACTAAGAACTAAAATGGCGTCGTATGGGGCAAGTTGTTACAATTTTGTTGGGGTTAGTTGTTACAAGTAACAATTTACCCCATGCAAGTTTTAATTTAATATTATGTTTTCTTTTTATAAGTGATATGGCGGGGGACTATAAAAACAAGACAGACAGGCAGTGGCGTAGCTAAGGGGGGACGGAGGGGGCGGTCCGCCCCGGGCGGCACTTTTCTAGGGGCGGCATATTGACCCTTTTGATATGGAAAAAATAAATGTATTTTCTAAATAAGGAAGTTATGGTTTTAATCTGTTACTGCAGGCAAAAAGAAAATTTCTTCTTAAAGCACTCAAAAGGACAAAATAACTTTTCTGCGGCATAATGGACAATTTAAGTATTCCTGTAGTCTTTAATAATTTAAAGAAAGTGACACCACAAACGAAGAAAAGTGCGGCTCAAGTCATTTCAAACAAAACTTTCTCAGAAAAATATGCGTGTTTAAACACTCAAATTTATGAATGAAAGCTTGATAATAATAAGAAATTCTCTACCTGACTTGAGCCACACTCTTCTTCGTTTGTGGTGTCATTTTATTGGAGGAATTGAAAACTAAAGGAATACTTAAATATTCCATTCTAACCCAGAAAATTTATTTTGTCTCTTTTGAATGCATTATGATATGTGCATAGTATTTTTTTAAAAATCTGTTACTTAGACTGTTGTAGAGGTTAACTTTAGGAAGACGAAAACAATGAACTTTTCCAATTTTTGTTATAAGAAAAAGCTAAAACAGGATTTTAAGAGCGTTTCTTGAAATCCTACTCTTTAACCAAAAACCCTTTTTCTAAACTTCAGAAAAATGGTGAGAGTAAGAAAAAGAGGGGGAAGTGTAAAATGTTACACTAAACAATTGCTCATCATACCTTATACGTTAAAGAGTTTTCTTTAATTTCCCACTCTTTACAAGAAATCTCTTCTTCAAAGGAAGTGTAAGGGATTTCCGTTTTTTCGCTTTGGAAAGTATATAATCTATCGGACAATTTTGGATATGGAAGGTAAGCGAATTTCATTTTTTAAGGTTTGGTTTTGATTCTCTACTCATACATAGTCCAAAATGCATTTTAAAGTATTCAGTTTCAAATGATTCCGGTTGGAAACTTCTCCCATCCCCACTCTGTAGTCTAATAGTGAAAAAATGTTTTTAGGCGGTAGAGCGCTTTAATATCTCATCCTTTTTCCTTATATCACCAAAGATAGTTTAGAAATACGTTTTTAGACCCATTGTTGAAAATTTTCTGGACAGAGTCCCTTTCCCTGCCGTTTCCTAACGTAGCAAACACAGCTAAAAAGTATGTATTTAGGCCTTTGATTCAGAAAACTTTCCCCGGAGAAAACTCCCACTCTCTCTTCTAAAGTCTCAACATCTAGCCAAAAATTACGTTTTTAAAGCTTCGATACTTCAATATCAATTTGTGAAAACAACAATCGAACCCTGAGTGTTTTTCATCCCCTAACATGATCAAATATCGCCTAAAATACGCTTTTAGGACTTTAATTTTGGAAAATTTCCTAGAGAGATATCTTAATCGCCTTTGCCCCCTCACCTAACGTCTAAAAAATTAAAACGGCGTTTTGAAAACTTCAATTTTGGAAAATTTCCTAGGGAAGAACTCTTTACCCCTTTTCCTAACGTTCCCAAAGGTAGTCCAAAATTTTCTTTCTTTGAAATTTGAGTGAGGAGAAGAACTCGCTAACTCTTCTTTCTGACAGAAAGTCTAAAATGAACTTCAGCTTTAAGAATGATTTTGAGAGGGAAACCTCCCTCTTCCTCCTAACATTATAAAACAAAGCCCAAAGTCGGACGTCAATTACGGAAAAATTTCAGGAGAGAACCGCCTGGCTTCACAACATATTTTATGCCAACGTCACCAAAGACAGCCTAGAATTGCGTTTTTGAGACTTCGGTGCCGAAAAATTTCCAAAGAAAGAACCCAAACCTTCCCTTTCAACCAAACCACCAAAGATACCCAAAAATTGATTTCGATTTTAAAAACATTTCAGTAAGAAACCTCAGAACCTCTCTCTCCTCTAATGCCTACAACTTCGTTAGAATACGCATGCCGCATTAAGTATCCGACCATTCCCGATTTCCTTGACTTCTTCTAAGTAGCCTAAGCTGCATTTTAAAATTTCGTAAAATTTCCTTTTATTGCCCACTGATCCCCTAACGTCAACAAAGAAACACTAAAAGAGACTAATTCTGAAAAACATTAGCAGCAAACCCAAAGCGCTCTTTCTAAGAACTTTACTAAAATTGCAGTTTTTTACTTAAATTTAGCAATTTTCTCCAAGTGTGGGCGCTTATCCTCCTTAACTTTCTTTTTTCTTTTGAAAAACATAGAGAATAATTAAGTCTTATTTTTTCTTCAATTAAATCTCTGGTTTTAATTTAAATACCTTTGACAGTTTTATGTATTAGCTATTTCGCAAAGGGCGGAAAATTGAGGAACCGCCCCGGGCGGCAAACACTGTAGCTACGCCACTGCAGACAGGGCAAAACACCTAAAGAAACATACCTGGATGTGGCTAAAGAAGTAATTGCAGGTAGTTCATTACGAAAGGCAGCCCATGAATTTCATGACGCTAGAGAGATTCTGCAGTAAGATGAAAAATGCTAGTGGCGGTAAGTAGTATTTCTGATCTGTTTTATTGCATGATTTAATTCACATAAAATATTGTAGCTGGATGACAATAGTAATAATAATAATAATAATAATAATTGTGATCTCATTCATTCTATGATTGAATTTATTGTTAATATGTATGGTTGAATAAATAATATTACAACATTGATAATAATAATAAATAATGTATTATTCGAAGGTATAGATCTTTCTCCAACGTTGCAGGCAGTGCAGAAGTGAAGACGGTTCGCAAGCGGAAACAATAGGTCAGCGCCACTTCAACAGATAAAAGTGTTGATGAAGTGCTGTGTGAAGTGGTGATAAAAGTGTTCACCAGTAAAAAGTGTTTTCAAGCCGAAGCTGGGAAACAAAAATCTGTTAAAAGGAAATTGTGTCTAACAGAGAGGAAATCAACAGGTACAAAGGGAAAAAAATGAAGCAAAAAAGGTACGTCCAAACAGTGCGTCCTACGGATGCAGATGATGAAGAATGATTCTGCATAGAGTTCTCTAAACCGTACTCAGAATCCAAAAAAAAAAAAAAAAAAACAACTAAACGGCTTCAATGTCGTAATTGTGACAAATGAGCACATGACCGATGTGCTAATTTTGATAAATTATATGCTTGTAAAAATTGTAATTCGTGGACAATGAAATGATGATGATGGTTTATTAGAATAAGTCATTAATGAAGTAAATTTGTAAAGCCAAAAAGTTTTTGATTTTTAACGTGGTTAAGAATTTTTAAATTTAACAGAATAAAGCAGAAAATGTATGAAATTCATTTCATTATTAAAATATATATCATTTAGCAACTAACCCCATATAATGTAATAACATGCCCCGTGGTGGGGTAAGTTGTTACAATCTACATCTATACAAAAAACTTGAAATATTTTAGAGTAGTGGCTTCTCATCATTTTTTTAAAAATATGTTATGGATGCTAAACAATCTAGATGCATTTTAAAGTTTCACGCGTGTATATAATTAAAATAGTTTAGCGTCAAAAAATATTGAAAAAAATTGTAACAACTAACCCCTGTCTCCCCTACCTATTCACATCAAAGTGCACATCTAAAATAAATTTTATTAGATGTTATGCTATAAATTATAAACTACGATAAATAATCCGAAGCAGTCGTTCGCATACTCGTACATACAGACACACAAAACAATGGACATTTATACGATTTCACAAAAGAAACTGTGGTAATTATTGCGAAGATTGTCAAAGTGAAACGAATTTCAACAAGTACCTGTTCCAAAGAATGTGGCATACGCATACATGAACATGCATCCGCAGGTACACTGTTAAATATTCAGGAAGATTTTCTGGTAATTGTTATTGTAAAATGGCGAACTAACGCATCGCCAATTTTTACGGTAGTTTTTACCGGAGAAATGAGCGATCCCAGCGCCAATTGGTTGCTGCGGCCTACCAAGGAAACCGTAAAATTTTACAGTAACATTTGATTTTTACGGTAATAGTTACTGGCAACATGGATGCCAGTAACAACTACCGTAAATTTTCCGGAAAAGTTTTAACAGTGTACATATACATACCAGCAATGCATACCATCAATACATAGCAATTTACGTTCAATACATATCAGCAATACATACATACCAGCATTCATACATACATACAGACATGAGACGTAGTAAAAAAATATACATATTCATTCGGGGGTGAGAAAAATTGAAATTTATTTCCATTAAATGAGTTATTTAAAAATGAGTGAAAACGTTGCATTAATACATGACTTCGTTTATTCCGAATAAATTAGTATAAAAAAGAAAAGGAGTTAAAGCGTTAACTTTTTTGTTACTAATACTTAAAATGCAATCTGGACAAAATAAAGCGAAAGGTGAAATTGTCGTGAGGTCACTGGAAATATTAAAAAATATATGCGTCGTAAAAACAATAAAATCTGAAAGAAAAAAACAAGTTGGGTTTTTTCCTGAATGCATATACCCATTTGAGTTTTCTAAAAAACATACTTTAGAAGTTTGATTGTTTTTTGATGTTCTCCAAAACATTTGTAAATTTGTTTTTTCTTTTCTTTTATGAATGTGATGCCTACAACATGAAACAAAAAACTAATTAAAAAGGGTTTGTTATCAACTTGACATAAATTTTGGTAATTGCAATTTCTTTGAAAGTGAACTCGAAAATTTGAAATTAATTTTTTTTTAATTTTTACCTTATGGAATAGAAGGAAAATATTTTTTGAAGTATCAATCACAAATAAAATGGCTAGTTTATTTTTTCGAACTCAAATAAATTCTTGTTTACCACAAACAAATTAAACAAACAAATCAAAACGGCTGTCGTGCATCTAATTAAATAAATAAAAGTCAAAGAGAAAAATACTATCGAGTTGTATATTTTAGCAAAAAGGAATCAATTAGTGATGAGCTGATGTAGGTAACATACGCTGCTACAAAACTGGCTAATTAGTGCAATACCGATTTTTTATCGTTTCCAAAAGCACAGAGCAATGCCAACAAAATTTAATTAAATTCCCATTGTTTTGATTCTTTAATCTACAAAAGTATCGGTAAAATGTAATTACCGTCTGATTTAAGCAGATATTCGCAATAACTTATTCACTTTTTTTTTTGACATAGCAGAATCCAAAATGTAGTAAAATGCGTAAATTAGATAAACTCATTTATACAGCTACACTCATGCTATTTTCTTTCACTAAATAAGCTAGTGTTGTATTACGAGAAAAATTGATTTTACTTTCACACGTTTTCTTGTAAATTTAAGTTACTAAATTTTATTAATCTAATTTATCACCCATTGCAATCGGTGTTCTTAAGTTATTCATGAGGAGGCGAGAGCGAGCTTAGAATTATCGTTTTTTAATTATGCTGAATAGGGTAAACCGGCCAATGAATGGACATTTAAGCAAGTTTTCCTTTAAAAAAAATTATCGCATCGTTAAAAGTGACAAGTTTTACCACATAACAGTAAAATCGCATTCAATGATGTACAGTTATTTTAGAAAATCGCAAGTATAGTTATGGTTTTGTATCCAGACTTTTTGAGGGATTGAAATGAAAAAAGTGTCCAGTGAATGAAAAACACAAAAAACACAACCGCTGAATTAACGCAGCGTTTTCTAGTCGTTTTTTTTTTTTTTTTTTTTGGAAATGAGTAGAAGGGAGTTACTACTGCCAATTCATCCAAAAAAAAAAGTTTTCTCCACCTCATTTTTCACAAAAAAAAAATAAAGTGCTGGGCGTTTATTTACTAGATGGTGACCCTAACCCAATTTTGTGCAAAACGTAGCGTAGCTCTACCATTTGCATTGCAAGATTGAAATCGAATAATTTATATCCCTTTGATATAAATATTGTGTTTTGAGTTATATTTCGCTTGGTATTTTTATCATGAAGTGTATAATACCAAACTCCGAAAAGGAACAATTTACCCCGTTTTCAGGTAACTTGTAAACAGGATTGTCAAATTGTTCCTAGATTTAAAAGAGATTTAGAAGTATAATTCCTGACGGAAAATAATTACTGATTGAAACAAGTATTTGCTTTAAAGGACAATGCTCAATATTACACGAATAATCACCTGGTTTGTTCAAACTTTGGTACGGTTCCTTCGGTAGATTTATAGTGGACGATATGTTCACAAAAGGTAGATGGTTAAAACTTCGGCAAAAATATTTTTAATTGGTGATTAAAACATTATGAACAATTAATTCTCGGTGCGCCAGCACACCTGCACCGGCTGTTCGAATAACGACTCTTCAAAAACAAAATGTGCGAGCCTTTAACTATTACGAGGGCGCTCCCGGTACATCATCATTAGATTTGAGATGAAACAAACTTACTACAAAACTATTTTTTACGTTTGAACAATTATACTTAAGATCCATTGTCTGTAAGAATCAGGCAGTTTAAAGCATTTGTGATTGTTGACATTGTTATTTTTTTTTTTTTTTTCACATATGTTGTTCCTTATCATAAATGTAATGTAAATCCGAAATTTGAGCTTCGTCTGACTCACCATTTTTGAGAAAACTATTTTTTTTGTTTAGGGGGCGTGGCACATTTTTGCCGGTTTTTCAAATTTGCAGATTTTAATGTGCTCGTTGCTTGAAGCGCCCTTATAATGACATGGATTTTTTAATTCCATATTACTATATGGTCTTGTTAGATACTGTTACAGCTGTCAAATCGGTGACACTACGAGGGCGACGCCCACAAACTCCGTTTAAAAATGACCGAAAATGAATTTTTTTCTACATTCAAGGCCAATTTTCTCAAAGCGCCTTCATGATGACACCAACATTTTTAGATCATTTTCTAGCCACACTTACATACATCAAAAATATGTATCAAAATCGGTGTCACTATAAGGGCGCCAGCAGATATTGGAACTTTTATTCAATAAATTTCACAAAAACAAAAATGTTTAGAATCTAATTACAACTGTCGCCCTCATAGCAGATATCTGATACTACATTAGGTTGATAACCAACATGTTTGTCTAACATTTGCACAAAAAAAATCGGTGTCACTCCTATTATTTTTTGAAATATAATCGTTCCAAGTTAGTACGTTATGGCGTTTTTTTTTATATTTATTTATTTAATATTTTCACACCCAGATTTTTTTTTTTGTACATATTTATTTTTAATTTAATACAAAAAAGTGTACCTTATAACATAAACAGCTTTGGGCAGCAAGAGAGTCTTTTTCTTGAATAGAAAATGCCCGTTTTGATATAGGTACCAGGTGGATCTATTGTGCATAACATGTCTAGACTATTATACCAATACTCGTCTTGTTTTTTTCCGGCCAAACAAATTTATTTATTCCAATTGTTCTTGACATGCATTTGACATAAACTTGCAAATGGTCAACTTCTACTCTTTTTCTGGGATACCATGTTTTCCCATGCTTTAGTGCTACAAAATTAGCAGTTTTCAATAAGAGATGACCGTCTTTCTGAAAATAGTTTGACTTGATTCTAATGTTTTCTTCGTTTTGGTCTACGTTATCCTCAAATTCAGTTTCAGATTCTGAATGTTCGCTTTCTTCAATATTCTCATTTGATGTATTGAGAATGCATTCATTTTTTTGTTTCTTCCATCGAAAAAAAGGGATAGGATTTGGTTCATAGTACAATACTCTGAAGCAACGAACAGTTTTTTCCCCGTTACGAACTGCATTTCTCATCAAGTGTGTAATTTGACAGGGATGTTGTTTTTTCCCAGTACTTTCACCAATCGTAAATTGTTCTTATAAATACTCCTTCTGCTTTGAAGTGAACTTGAACTGAGCTCGTAAAGATAGGGACCATCCAATTTCATTAAATTGAACTTTTGGCAATGCAGGGGTATTTATTAGTTGAAAATTTGAAGCATTTATATAAGATGTTTGTAAGAGCTTCTCTCTCAGAGCCGTGTCCAAGGGGAGGGTTTCAGGGGTTAAACCCCTCCCATTGAAAAAAAAAAAAAGTATGTCAAATGAAGAAAACGATCGACTTAAATTAACTTTAATGTGAAAGCCTGCATTGAAAGTCACCCCCCCCCCCCCTCTTTCTCTTTGAAGTTTTTATGTAATTTTAACTCAGTAAGTCTGTATTTTTACCCTCTAATTCAACTCAGTTGGACCTAAACGCTTGCATTTCTTTCTTCTTTTATAATTTAAAAATTTTTGCATAGCATTCAAATGTTATGTAATTTACAACTGTTAAAGCTTTGCCGACTGAAATAACATTTTGGAAAAACTGTGATGTTAGAACCGTTGAATTATCTACTAATACAAAGCATTAGTATTGCTTATTGTAAGGAGGTAATGATGAATTTGGCATGTGTTGCAGCTATGAAGATGTATTAGTGATTGTGTTTAGTAATGTAATTTGCATCTCTACAATAAGCTCGTTCTAAGCATAATTTCAGAGCATAAAATCTGATATGCATTCTCTTACATGAAAAGTATTCGCGGAGAGTTTTAAATACTTGTTGCAATAAACCGCATAGTTAAGAGATTTAATTAAAAAGAAACAAACAAGGTTTGATAAAAGTGAACCTGTAAAATGAAGGAATACTTTGGTCACGAGCAGCCAGAATTTTTCTTCTAAGGGAGGGGGGGGGGTACAGCAGTACTTACAGGTGCATAAACGCAACTGGGATCGATAATTTGTAGTAAAAATAATAAAGGTTGTGAGGGATTGAATTTCCCCTCCCCAGGTAAAATTGAAACCCCTCCCTTTATGGAACATTATAATCCCCCTGGACACGGGCCTGTTCTCTCTATACATCTTTCGTATAAAATCCATTTGCAAGTTGAGGTCAAATGTATGTCAAGAACAATTGGAATAAATAGATTTGTTTGGCCGAAAAAACAAGATGAGTATTGGTATGATAATCTAGACATATTATGCACAATACTCTGCCTGTACCTATATCAAAACGGGCATTTTCTATTCAAGAAAAAGATGCTCTTACTGCCCAAAGCTATTTATGTTAAAATATACACATTTTTGTATTAAATTAAAAATAAATATGTTCAAAAAAACTCTCTGGGGTGTAAAGATTAAATAAATAAATATAAAAAAACGCCATAATGTACTAACTTCGAACGATTATATTTCCAAAAATAATAGGAGTGACACCGATTTTTTTTGTGCAAATGTTAGACAAACATGTTGGTTATCAACCTAATTTAGTATCAGATCTCTGCTATGAGGGCGACAGTTGTAGTTAGATTTTAAATATTTGTGTTTTTGTGAAATTTATCGAATAAAAGTTCCAATATCTTCCTTCGCCCTTATAGTGACACCGATTTTGATACATATTTTTGATGTATGTAAGTGTGGCTAGAAAATAATCTAAAAATGTTGGTGTCATCATGAAGGCGCTTTGAGAAAATTGGCCCTGAATATAAAAAAAAATCATTTTCGGTCATTTTTAAACGGAGTTCGTGGCCGTCGCCCTCGTAGTGACACCGATTTGACAGCTGTAATAGTATCTAAGAAGACCATATAATAGTATAGAATTTAAAAATCCATGTCATTATAGGGGCGCTTAAAGCAAGAAGAACTTTAAAATCTGCAAATTTGAAAACCACGCAAAAATGTGCCACGCCCCCTAAATTAAAAAATTTAATTTCCCAAAAACGGTAAGGCAGACAAAGTTCATATTTTGCACAAACATTACATTCATGATAAGGAACAACATTTGCAAAAATAAAGAAAATTAAAATTGTCAACAATCACAACCTGCCTGATCCTTACAGACAATGGCTCTTAAAACTTCAAACTGTAGCCATTGTTTAGTAAATAGCAACTTTGTTTGAAATCCTTCAAATAAAATATTTAATAGAAAAAAAACAGTTACCTGTTATTGTATGCGTTTATTCCTTTAAGAGGTAAGTTTTACTCTTCAAAATTCTTACTTTGTTAAAAATATTAAACACGTGTAATTTTTATTAGAACGAATTTTTGTCCACCACTAAATCTCTATGAGCATTTAATCGTTTACGCTTTTTCAAGTTTCCGAAAGTCCCCAAACGTGTTTCCTTAGCACTGGCTTAAACAACTGCCTATGCTAAAGCATGATGAACTGGTGCTCGACCCACTGTTGAAAATTTTGTTTCTGAACTGTTATAAATATATAAGGGAAGACCGTCTATATTGGACACCCTTAGAACAGGAGGCCCGTGTCGCTAAATGCGAAGCACAACAAAAATAAAAAACAGGGCATCTGAAGTTAAATTTAATTATGCATCGCCATAGGTACTTAAATTTTCTGTAAATGTCACGATATTTAAAAAAGTATATATATTTTTACGATGTTGCAAAAGTGCAATTTGGGAATATATGCGCCTATATTGAAACATGCGCTTCCTAAACTGGACCGTAACAGTAAATGATATAATAACTTGCATTTGAACTGTAGTCTTTTTACAGGATTTATAGTAAAATTGCTTTTGCTTTGGGCTAACGTGGCGCAGTGTTGATGAGCACACTGATGGCATTTCATACATTAAATCATGCTTTGCACGTCATCTCTATGGCAAATATTGCAACACCAGCTGTTTTGAGCGGTGTTTTTCTCCTTCTTTTGAGGTTTTTTCTGTTTTGTGTCGATGTGACGTTAGAACGTTTGCCGAAGTTGGGTTCCTTCTTTTCCCTTCTATTTTTTATGCAAAGGTAATATGTGTGCCACCTTAACAAAATCATCAATAGAATCAACGATCATGACTTGATGAGAAATAACTGCTGATTCCTCAGAGCTTGTATCAATTTTAACCGTACATTATTCTTGTGTATCGTAAACAGCTGACACCGAACACGTAGTATGTTTACTTTGGTAGTCTCGTCTGAACTATAATTTTCTGACTCAGTTGCTGCAAAGCCACTGTCTTTAAACACATTTGTACTAACAGGCCAAACTCCCGTTCCAGAGAATCCATTTACGGAATACCGGCCCCGCTTGCAGTTTGTCCCTAAAAATTCTCTTATTTTATATTGGGTAATGGACTTCATAAGATGTTCTCGCATCCACGTATCATAGGTTTGGTTGAAATACGTAACCAGAGGCTTGAAAAAGGCCACTCATGAGGGCTGTAAACGATGCTTAGTGTGTGCTGGAAGAGGAAGTATTATTACACCGTTACCGTTAGCCAAGTTTCTAGCATAGCCCCATATCATCATTCTTATAAACAGCTAAGGTTCTTTCCCTTTTTTCCCACCTAAGAACCACATTTCCTTTTTTAGACATCTTCTGAAACCAAGAATAATAGAATATATCGTAGCTTTTTCGCAATTAATGTAGAAATCAGCTTAAAAAAAAGGTCCTTGTAATTAATAAAATAACCAGTCAACAAGTAACGTGACCAAGCAAAAATTTCAGTCAAATTAAAAAACTATATTTAACAAAACTGAGATTGAAGCTTATTAGAAAACCACCGATTTTTAAGGGTGGCAGCTTCTAGAAAGTGTGCTCGAAAAAAAATCAAAAAGTAGAAATTAATGTCCAGAACTAGTGTTAAAATATGCTCAAATTAATACTAACTACGTTATTAAGATACACTAATCACTTATTTTATAACGTGATAAGTAAAAGGACTTACTTAGTTACGTATTCTTAAATTGGACCACCGGTCCGATATAGGAATTTTTTTTCGATTCAATAAAGGAAAACAAACCATTTTCTTTTATTTATACCATGTCAACAAGTTTTCCAATCACACATGTAAACACATTGCTGTAATCCCCATTAACTACTGTTTATAATACTATAAAAGCAATTTTCTCAATTCACAAGTTTCAGTATTATTGTTCTAGATATAGGGGAAGGTTGCCGTCAATGAACCGGTTCCATGACTAGACCGCGAAGATATTTCCCGTACCAGAGTTTGTGCAGACGCATAATCAGTTTTAGTACCTTCCTTTGTCTTAAAACTATCTACGGCAGGAACGTCAAGTAGCTAAAATTATTTACTCATATTGTTAATCGGTCAGAAAAGATTTCTACTACTATATTACTAATTATTGAGATTTTCATTTAGTCAAAACATGCTTTGAACATCACTGATCATCTAAACGTGAACATTGACTTAAAAGAGTGCTCCTTTTCAGAACAATTCCCCATACTTCATGTTTTATCATGATTCGTCACAGCAATAACACCTATATAAGAATATTCAAAATGACGCATTTGCTATTATTGGACCACTAGGTGTTTCCATGAATGGATCACCTGACAAAGTTTTTCATTCATGGAAAATCTCAAATATTGTTGTAAATTCAGCTCAATTACCTTTGAAAATTGCTCCATTGTTTTAAAATGAATATGACATTGAAAAAAGTAATCTCAGTAATTCATGAAACCTTCTGTACTTTATTATAATTTCAAAGCAATTTTTTTAAAAATAAAATTGATTAAAAATTTAAAACATAATAATACAGTTTCAAATACTTTTGCTGCTCCAAAAAAAAATGCAAAAATTTGTAAAATATATCCAGGGGACAAGCGAGAGCATGTAACGTGCTAAAGTAGCTTACAGAAATGGTGGTATGGACCTTAACGAAGTCTGTCGATAATACAGAGTCCTGAAACCAAATTTAAACTATCACATGGAGGATTAAAAACCTGTTTAATGTTACCTTAGTCACTTATTAAAAATTTAGGAGATCAGCCCTCCGAAATAGGATTATGATTAGTGAATCATATTTTGAAATTAGAGAGAAAGTTTTTGGAATTACTTTCGAAAAATTGAGGGAATTGGTCTTTCAAGAGGCTGAGAAAAATTAAATGTCCTACAGATTAAAAAGGACAAAAAGTCTGTTACTACTATAGTATCTAGTAGTTGAGACTTAAGCTTCTGGTTTCAGTAACAAAAAGGTCAAAAATGTTCTCTGACATTTTAAAGAGCAAGTACAATCTTGCGTCAAACGAAAAATTTTTCAGAGTCGAGTTTTCACAACAGTTCAAAAGAGGTTGAAAATATATTAGCTAAGAACAGTGTAGCACAGGTAAGGAAAATATCAAGTGGTGAACGGGGAGTGATGACAACAGCTGTGTGTTGTGTGAGTGCTGTTTTTTTTTGATGTTCCTCTTATTCAAAAATAAAACATTTTAGAAAAAAATTAACTTATTGCTATTTATAGTGTTTATTAATCATCATTTATAAATATTTGTAAGTTACGTTTTGATTTTCTAATTTAAGAATGTGTTCCATCGATGGAAACTCGATGGACCATCCATAGCAACCGGTAGCCATGAATGGAGTACATGCTAAAATATTAATTTTTAATTTTGCATTCTTTATTGTGTATATTTATCATGAAAGTGAATATTATTGTTAAAAAAGAAATATACTGAGAAATTGTTTCGATAATTAACGTGAAATTTGAGTTGGATTTTCTTTCTAAAAAAATCGAAAACTGTTACGTGGTTCATTGATGGCAACCTTCCCCTAAGTTCTCATAATTAGTTCGAACACGTTTTCAACACAAATCACATTGTAACTCGAGCTAATACATATCAAAATGTGACGAAACTTCATCCTCAAAGGTTTCAGACACAAATCTTAGTATTTCCACAGGTAAAGTGTAGCACAGAAATTCACGCTATATTTTAAGCCCCCGGTCCAATTTAAGCAGTGGTGCAATGTAAGCGGTCTTCCCCTATATTGTTTTCATTTTGGATTTTTCACTCACACTTGAGAACGTATGATGTAACTTCAAACACGTGTAAAAATATCAAAAGAAAAAATAAATTAATGTATTTTGGACATGCATACTCAATAGTGCTGATGACGCCAGATATAGGAAAGAAAATTTTAGAAAAACGAAATTAAAAAAAAAAGTACTCTTATAATTAACCAAAAAAAAAAAAAAAAACTCAAAACTAGGCACAACTTTTAGAAATAAATCTAAAATTTCCGTAATTTACAATAACATTTAATGCGTATAACAGATATTATTACTCTCATCATTGCAATATGTTTCAACAAATCGGTAAACACTTAAAAATAAACTAATAACTCTAAAACGTCCAATATAAAAGGTAATCTGAGCTCAAATAAAATCTCTAAAAATATTTACAGAAATTATTCTCTCCACTTTTTATTTGAACAATCCTGAAAGAAAAGCCAACATTTATCGAAGTAGACAAACTGGATGCTCCTTTTCAGCAAGGGATTAGTTAATAGGTCAAAGAACTCAGTTCATTTAAATGGCGCTTTTTATTTTCTAACTAAACCCGTTTCTTTTGATTCGGACGAAAAGGAATACTACCAGAATAGTTTCTTTTTTTTAGATTATATAGTTCTGGGGAGAAAAGATTCTCACTGAGCCTGAAATTCGAAGGCTTCTTTTTATTTGCTTTTCATCAGGGAGAAAGGTTAATCGTTATAGTATTGAAAAAAATGTAGAGATGTTTTAAAAGTTCAGATGATGAAAAGTTATTCTATGACTCGACTAAGGATTTGTAAATATAATTGAAATAAATATAACTCATTGTATGGAACGATTTTTTCTTCCAAAATGGAAATATTTTCATTAGAGTTGTGTTCAATTTTAAGGACAAGAACTAAGCTGAAGCGTTCCACGCGGTTTCTTCAAAACCTCAGGATACTTGAATTAGAATCCTGTAATTTCTTTTTACTGTAATGAGGATGTGATTGGCTGGTGGGTGTCAACTGCTGCAGTTTGACAGCAGTGACTGTGAAATGTTTCTTTTCAAAAAAGACCGATGTTCCGACAAATCTGAAGCATTAGTTTAAAAGGATGCCATGGGATTCGCCTTTTACATACCACACTTCTTATTATAGCTGCATTATTAGTTTACGTCTCTACAAACATAACACAAATAAGATTTTTGTATGGAATCTACGCATCACGTCTACCGTTTCTCTGCTTTCTCCAACTGCCAAGGAATAGAGAGGGAATTATTAGATTTATGATTATTCCAGGTCATAGTTCTAGCTTTATTCAGTAGATTTTTATAAAGTTTTGCAAGAAAATTAGTTGAGATTATTAGAATATCTAGTGGAAAAAAAAAGAATAATTACATTGAGAAGTATACAAAAGTTTAAAGTTTATATATATTAAGGAATTCAAATAAAAATCAGAAATGTTTTTTTTTTTTTTTTGCAAAATTGGGATCAGTAATAATTACAAAATTAAGTGTGAAAGTATGTCAAAGCGAAAGTTGAAATAAGCAAATAATTACAACCGTGTATAAATTGAAAATCCTTTATCAACAACTAAATTAATCCCGTTAGGAGAAAAATAACAATGAACTACATAATCTAAAACTGCGCAAATAGTAAAAAGACTGTAAGAAATGTTTTGAAAGTAGTGGCGTTAAATAGATGCATTGGACTGTTTGCACTATTCGAAAAAAAAAGAACTTTAATTGCATTACAATTATTGACTTGAATGTTCAGAATTAAAACAGAAATCAGACAATAATGTCCAATCACAATAAATAAAAAAACAATAAAATGAAACATATTATGAAATAAATTTTTGAGAGTAAAAAAAAAACGAGCTGATATGTGCATCACATGACTTCCTTTTACTCCATTTTGATGTAATTTCCACATTATTGGCATTTTTAGTGTGATTCAATAGTTTACTCTGTAAATATCACCAACAGTGGCTAAAATAAAATCAGATTTTTAAAAAAATCACGAAATTTGTCGCCAAGTTGGCAAAAATTCTTGGCGACAAAAATATTGGCGATATATCGCCAAGTGTTCACCAAATTATTACAAGACTTACGTTTACATCGAAATTAACAATGATTTTACCCCAAAAAGGGGCAAAAGACCCCTTTAGAAATTCCCGAACGCAACCAAAAGAGGAGGTACCTAACTAGACTGCACTAGGAGTCTACGTACCAAATTTCAACTTTTTACGAAATACCGTTCTTGAGTTATGCGACATAGATACGCACATACGCACATACAGACGTCACGAGAAAACTCGTTGTAATTAACTCGTATGTAACTCGGGAATCGTCATAATGGATATTTTGCGTGTCTATACATTCTTAGGCCCTTATCCACGTGTGGTCGAGTCGAAAAAAAAAAAACTAAACACTCATTCGGGGTTGAATAAAATGGAAATAAAGTCCGATTTTTGAGTAAACATTTTTTCGCGAATACAATACTTCCTTTTTTGTAAAAGGAAGTAAAAGAGAGAGAGAGAGAGTTTAGCACTGAAACATTGCAAAGCTTCTTCTTAAATACTCCGTAATGTGGCATCAGCTTCAAAGCAAGTGATAGATGATGTGCAATAAATATAATTACAATAATAGCAACAACAATAATAATAGTAGCGTCACTACGGGGGGGGGGGGGAGGTGAGGGTTTGGTCCACACCGGCTGACACCCTTCTGGGGTAACACCGAAAATGGATTTACGAGGTTATGAAAATAAAAATGCTTCAACCTTGATGATTTTCTGATTATATATTCATTTATAGTTAATACGTCTAATTTAAATCAAAATAGGGCATAGTATTGCTGGCAGAGTGCGATTACGTTGGCGCGTTAGATCAAATGTTGCATAAAATGCTTTCTTTTCTTTAAATTTAAAATCTCGTTGCTCCATACAATTAATTACACATTAGTTAGTTCTGAAAATCGTCAATTTCTTGATTTAATGAAACATTTAGTTCTGTGAAAGTATTTTGTTTTTTTTTAGAGGGGGCTGGTATTACAAATTACCGCCACGGGTGACACCTGTTCTAGGAACGCCACTGTGAATAATAATAACAATACTACTACTACTACTACTACTACTACTACTACTACTACTACTACTAATAATAATAATAATAATAATAATAATAATAATAATAATAATAATAATAATTAATAATAATAACAATAATAACAATAATAATAATAATAAGGAACAATGCAGGTCATATTTAAAAGCTTGAAACTGAAAGAGTTAAGTAAGAACAAGGTGTGGGAAGGAAAATAAAATCCTTTTTGTGGGGACATTTGCAGCTGAGTTTATTGAATATTTTTTAAGATTATCCGCACTCTAAAATACATTTCTTTCTTGCACTTTGCTACTTTACTAAAAACCTAACGTTTAAATTTTTCATTCCTCCTGCCATGAACGTAAAAGCAGAAATTTAAATGAGGTATACCAAAGCTCGTGCCTTTAAAAGAATGAAACATCTTTTGTTTAAAATGTTGAGGATTTTGCCGTCGCCGCGGTTTTGAAACTACCATAAATGTTCTACAATGTTTCAGTTGCGTTAAGTTTGGATGCATTTTATAGTGTCAGAGCCGCATAGGTTGCATAAGTTGCACATACTGAAAGATTCAAAGCACGCAGACTCATGTTTAAACTGTAAAATAAAAGCTTGAAAGATATTTCTCTGAAGCAAAAACACATGAATTATTTATTATTTTCCATAAATGTAATGTCAGACTCTATACAAGTGCAAACAACTTTTCAAGTATCGTGCAAATCATTTATTTACCTGTTTCCATGCGGTATTCCTTTTAAAGGTTTTTATATGACATCTGAAGTAGACACTACTAGAAATGCTTCAAAACCATACCTTAATATGCTTTTACGTCTATAGAAATGAAGAATAATAAAAAGAATTGAATTGCATGATTGTCCACAGGGTTTATTTAATAACTACTGTGGAAACTTTGTGCTTACCATTTTGAGAACCGTTATTCTTTTAATATGTAGAAAGAGAAATACATTATATAGAACTTTAGAAAACGTAGCACTCTAGTATTTTTTAGTGGAAGTAATCAAAATTTTTCATAGAGTTTACTATTCAGTAAAATGTAATTAAATTGTGTAAAATATTATCAGCTGCTAGATGTTGATCTCTCTCTATCTCTCTCTCTCTTTTGGATTTTAATGCTTAGTGATGTCACTTTGCATATAATGAAAATATCCTTCTTATCAGTCCTTATATGTTCTTTTTCATCTAGTTTACTCATAGGATACGCGTAATCAAAATATAACTCTGTATAAAACTTACTCACTATAAATCAATGATTTGAAAACAAATCTCTAAATAAATAGGTTTCGTTGAACTATTGCACTGATACGTATAAAGATAAGTTACTTTAAATAAGCTTTCATGAATATTTTTATTTTATGTTAATGCATAGCAAAGTTCAAATCTTTCGTAAGTTTTAACCGAAAAAATCAATGAATTTTCCCCAGAACACCTTATATCTAAATTTGCTTAAAAAAAAAAAAAAAAAAAAAAACTCCTTCTTTTGCAGTAATTCTTGAGCATCTTGTTGATTGAGAGCGAAACACAAAATGTATACCGTGCTTGCTGAATAATCGATAGTTTTTTACCTTTCCTAATCAATATACTCGTTTAAAAACTTAAAATTTGACTATTAAAAATTTAAGTCACTGAAATTTTGTCTTACTGTAATGGATGCATGTTTGAAAACGCAATAAAATTCCACAATTCGGGAGAAAGTATAACAAGATTTGGTACGAAATTTCTTCATTCCGTTGGAGGAAATCTGGGTTCTCTCTAAGAATGTGAATTCGTTTTCGAATGCGAATTCGCTTCGGATGTTTCGAATGCGAAGTACTTATTTTTCACTTCAAAAACTTTATTTAATAGTCGTTATTTAAAACCAAATAAAAATCGGTCGTAGTTGATGGGATTTTTTTTCTCAGTGTCGAAAAATATTTTTTTTTCGTATATAATGATTCGCGCATAACGAAAATAAATAAATAAATAAATAAATAAATATGTTTTTTTTTCAAGCAAATAAAATTGATTTTTAATTTTTTTTCTTTTTATTCTTTCTTTTTTTGTCAAAAATTTGAATTAAATCGAACCGTTGGTTACTTTCTTCTAAAGCAAAAATAAAACAGCCGTTTTACTGCAGAGCAGGGCTTCCTAAACAGGTCCACGGAACCCAGGGGAGAAGGGGGGAGTTCGTCAAACCTTAGTATGGTGTCCGCAGCAAACTTTTCTTTTTAAATTTAAAACGTAATAAATGGTACTTGAATTTTAGATTTGAAAACTAGAAATTTCATCTTCAATGTGAGGACTTGTCTTTCGAGCCCTACTCCCCGACATCTCAGGGTACAATATTGCAAGATCTTGCATAAGTGGTCAATACGTTTTTTCATTTAGTTTACAGTTTAATAAAATTTCGAAGTCTTCAATTAATTTAAGTTTCAACAGTTAAAAAAAATATCTACTCATTTTCTTATACCAAGCATTTATCATTAATAATGCTAAAGTAAAAATTAATTTGATACTTTTAACCTTATAGCACAACCTATAACTCTTTCAAATTTTATTTAATGTCATTTTCTTTCAATGACCTTTAAGTTCAAAATCTCCCATATATAACAAATACCCAAAAGCTACAAGGGAAGCAAAATTAAATGCAAGCGGATTTTTAGTTCGGAGAAAAGTTACTATGTATTTCCACTCTCGCAGTTCATAGACACAAAGAAAGAAATTTCTCCTCGAAGGGGAAGCAATCAAAGCCAGAAAGTGGAACTGAAGACTTCAATGGGTGTGACATAATTCACTGCTACCTCATTTACAGCAGATTTTCGGTTTCTCTTTCGTGTATTTTCTGGCCTTGTTACATTTCTTTCTGGAAATTCCTCTGCCCGTTTAGTCGATTTCTTTCTTGTTTGTTCTGAGTAGTTATTCAGAGTAAATTTGAACTGCAATTTCTCTAATTTAACCTGCCCAACTCATATTTTTGTAGTTTATAGCATTTGTTTTTACATAAAAGAAGATACACTCCTAAACAATTGGGTTATTTCCGAAATTTTAAGTCTTTTTTTTTTTCAGAAAGAGCATGCTTAAAACATATGGTGTGCCCATTTGCTTCAATAATTTGACAAAGTTTAATATTTTTTAACAATAATTTTAATTGTTGCGCAGATTCAATTTCGTGTTTGGTGCTTCTGTACCTGACATCACAAGTGAAGAAATGCCATTAGCGGAGGGCGCAATGTTTAATTATCTTCTTTGCTCACAAGTACTGGCAATGCGGTTGATAGCAAGCGTAGAGCGCAATATTTAATTCGCTTCTTTATTGTCATGCACTTGCAACGCGGTTGACAGCAAAGCGTAAATATTCAGCGAGTCAATGGAGTAGTCGGCCAAAGTGCATCACTTGTGACGTCATAAAGACCGCGTCTTTTTTTCCAAACTCGGATATTTTTAAAAAAAATAATAAAAGCTAACTGAAGGGAAAATGCGAGTGTTTTTTTCTGGCTCCATGTTTTTATATATTTATTTATTTTTTTGCTTATTCTACCAATATTAGTGAATAAAAGTAGTACTTTTGACTGAAGGAAACCCCCCACATTGTACACTTATCCAGAATTAATAAATAATAAATACTAAATCTATCAGAAAGGAAATCATTAGATGGATTATTTCAAAAGAAATCATCAGCTATTTTGTGTCACTTTAGACAACGCCAGAAATGACATGCGAGAGAAATTATTTTTAAATTAGTTCAACGTTAATGCAGCAAAATAAAATTTTAAAAGTTTTAAAATTCCCTTTTTGTCCTTAAAAACAACATAAAATGTTTGTGGTCTATAATACTACGTACAATATTGTGACGTAGGAAGAGCACCTGCAACTTCTCTGAGGAAGGAGCATTTTAAAATGCAAACTACAACAGAAGAAGAACATGCACATTAAAATAAATATATACGTTTCATTTATCAGAATTAAAAGCAAAAGTTATTGTTTCACTTAAAATGCATTGAAAATCTACTTTGTAGTCCACTTTACCGTATTTTTTCAAGAGAAAGTGAATGCAGACATGAAATGAGTCGTAGTGCATTAAAAATTGCGTTAGAAGGAAAAAATAAACAAATAATTAACCAGGTGTTAAAAAATAAGGTTGTGGACTGTGGAGTATTGAAATGAGAGATAAAATAGATTTATCCCTCATCGCAATAACAACAGCTTTTGGAGGAATTACTTGTTCAGAACAAGCCAAGTGACGAAGGAAAAAGAACCCAAAAAATTATGTGTAAATAATATGTGTATAATGTATGTGTCGATAAGATTAGCATAGGTAGAACTATATTTAGTAATACATTCTTTTTTCTTACTTTATTTTTGCACAGATCATGGCTGCTGTTTTAGCATGAATACAGTATTATTGAACTTGTTATAATAGTTTGAAGTATGAAGTTGGCTTTATACGTGGAAGAAAAAAAAATAGTATATCGGATGGTATCTATAGTGCATTCTTTCACATATACGTAACTAAATGTAACTAAAGATAATCTTAAAATTAAAAGCTGATTCGTAACAATATAAGAAGTGAAAAATATTGCATGTATTGCAAACAAAAAGCAATTCTACCCAATAAATGACGTGAAAGAAATTTTTTATATCGGAATAGAAGAAAAGTTGGCCGACGGAAAATGTTTTTCTCACTTTCTTAGATTGAATTTTCGCTTCTCGAGGCTTTTCCAGAAGAAACACGCTCTATTTATTTTATTCTTTTTGGCCTTCCTTTTCACCAACCACACGGGTTAGTTCTTTGGCAACGATTAATGAAAGATTTACAAAGTGTTCGCTTGAGTTGAAGAAGTTCTATTGGGAGATTTTCTCAGGAAACTATTTTTAGAAATTACGTATTTTAGATGATCAATATATTGAACAGAATCATTTACGACATCTGTGCTTTTTCTATTTTTAAAATGAAGTTTATTCGATTAAACCATTAAAGTTTTGGAGTATATCACTACTTAAGAGCCTTGAGAAAAATCTGATGCATTTAATTTACACCAGTTTTTGAACCATTTCCTAAAATTAAAAACCATTCACTTCCTTTTACTATTTTGAGCACACATAAAAAGCATGAACCTTCTTGTCTTGAAAGAAGCCCTCCTTTTTTTACTTAAGGATATAATTTTACTTAAGGATATAACATTTGTTTAGAAAATTTTAGCAAGCGAACACCAAATGTGCTTGTGAACTAAACACTGGGGGTTCCGTGTTCGGCAAACCATCTAACCGGAACTTCTGCCTTTGCACCCCAGAGTCCTTTACAATAGGGTGGATCGAAAAAAATGAAAGTTCGAATCTTAATTTGGAATACCCACCAAAAGCTGTGCATGTGTAAGAACATTACACATGTAAAATATTATCAAGTTTGAACAACACCTTGAGGGTCCTACCAAGGCTTGAATTTCTCCAAAAATAGGAAAAAAGGTCAATTTTCCAAAATTTTAATGAAAATAATAAGGTTCAAAATTTTTGTTCTGATACCATTAAAATGTTTCTTTTTAACACGCTTTTCATGTATCTTCAAAATTATTTACATTCTTTGCAGTATTAGGTTCGCACACAAGTTCGTAAAATTTCCAAAAACTGACTTTTTTCAAGCCTTTTAGCACATTGCAATATTTTTTCTTTTAAAGTCCAATTTTTTTTGCAATGACTGTGCAGAATGTAGTTTTAAATGGAAATGAAATTATATTTTATTATATTAACAGCCCAGCACCTACGACAAGGAGCGTAATTGCTTCAAACTGGACCAGTGGTAAATTGTCGCACCGTCTAGCAATTTACCTATTGGTCCTGCGAACATTCAGATGGACCAGCAGCTTCACCATCAAGTAATGTCAACAGGTGACGCAAAGGCTGCTCGTATGCATTTTGCAGATTAACCATGGGACAATTTTAGTCCAATTAGACATAAGGTCCAATTTTATTCTCTATGGCAGCACTTGCACCGTTCTTTTTTCTGGTATTCGTGGCCACGCCATCACAGCCAAAAGCTAAAAGATACTTACGGCTTAAACAAATTTTAGTACAAAAATCACATTCTATGGTATCTGTCTCCAACCATTTCTTTTTGTCATAGTTTTGTCTTTTCGGCAATCGAAAAATGTACTTTTCAAACCCTTTCACTTCTAGTTTGCAGGTTTTGAAGAGAAGCACGTACTTCGTCTGTGACACCTCTGTCGCTGTCTTCGAATTTTATTCCTATCAGCGACTTTAGAGCGATAATTATTTCACACAGTACTAAAATCCTGTAATGTTTCTGAAGCAATTGCTGCAGCACATCGCACATCTGTTAGAAATGCCGTACTGTTAGCACACTCTTGATAACGTTGGTAGAGAAAGCTTCATTTGTTCCACTTTTGAAGTGACATCAACACCAAAAAATGTTGATGGCTCTGTTGGCGGGAGCATAGTCGTTGCAAATTTTTCTCCTTCTGGAATTGAAACCAAACTTTGTTGTTCCTCATCAGTGTTATTACAGCATCTCGTTACGTAAGTGAAAATCTGAAAAAATTATTGATCCTGTCATTCAACGAAATGCCTATTTTTGCCACCCGGTAAATATTCTATTAACAGTGATCACTGTTAAACGAAGTACATCAGAGAACTGGCTTTGCGAATATTTTAAAGGCCAGGCAAGTGGCTTCTGTTCATGAAGAAATAAGAGAATTCTATAATTTAAGGATTAACTTTAATGCATCAGACTACTCTGATGTTATCAACTGGTAAGAATGTGAAATAACTGCCACCTTTCTCCTATTTTAGGTGGCATATCTAATGAAAGTCTTCAACAATAGATTGAAAACACCAACGCCAATTTTGCGTTCGTTTAGTTCTCCTGTCACACTCAGGTGGTGGAACGCTGTGCTAATATGGTGACAGAAGCTTCTTTGTGATTTGTCAATCGGCAAGAGATGGCTTCATAAGAGCAAAAATCAAATCTCGAAGTATCATGTCATTGTTTGAATCAAAAAATGATTTCAAAGAGGTTTCATGAATGGATGTGACGAACTGATTATTTTCAGTGGCTTTAACTAATTGATACTTTTCAAGTCCCTCATTTTGTGAAATATTGATGCTTATATGTAAGAGCGACTGTGTGTGAGTAAATATACATTCTTTGTAATCAATGCACTTCTCTCTATGTTTTTTTAGTTAATACAACTAAATCATTTTGATAGTTTACTTCTAATGTAAAATGAGCAAAAATTTTATACTTAATACATGTGGCTCGGCAGATGGAAACGGTAGAATGGAACTCGAAATGCAGTCACCTGTTTTTAGTGGATGCCGGGCTGTTAATGTAATAAAGTTTAACTTCACTTCTGTTTAAAACTGCATTCTGTACAGGCGTTGTAAAAAAGAAAACTGGCCTTTAAAAGAAGAAATATTGCAATGTGAAAAAAGCTTTAAAAAGTCAGTTTTTGGTTAATTTCGCAAAACTTAACGGCTTATGTGCGAACGAAATGGTGCAAAGACTAAATAATTGTGAAGATGCATGAAAAGAGTGTTCAAAGGAAGCATTTTAACCGTATCATAACAAAAATTTTAAACACTAATATTTTCATAAAAAATTTTGAAAATTGACCTTTTTTTCTATTTTTGGAGGAATTCAAGCCTTGGTAGGACCCTCAAAGAGTTGTTCAAAGTTAGTAATATTTTACATGTGTCTTGTACTTACACATGCACAGCTTTTAGCAGGTATTCCAAATTAAAATTCAAAATATCCTTTTTTTCGATCCACCCTACTTTACAACTCTTATTTAAAGAGACCTTGTACCACTGAGAGAACTAAAAACACTTTACATTTCAACAATGGGACAATGACTATAGTTACAATTTTTAACAGGAAATAAAACTAATATTTGGAGATTGGACTTTATTGCTTTTTTTTTACCAGAGTTTGGTTTTAAAATTTTAAAATTAGAGCTTTGTAAAAAAATATTTTAAGAAAAAAGTCAAAAAATTACATGTCAGCTTTACGTTTAACGTAAAGCTGACATGTGTTGTAAATTAAACACACATTATTTTTTCCAAAAACTCTATCTCATTTTGAATTTTTTCTGAAAGGTGAAACAGTTAAAAAATGTGCAATATATTTTTATTTTTTACCATTGACAAAAATATGTAGGTAATGCTAAAATTTTCATACGTTATTTACAGCAACTATAAACTCAAAGATATGTGTGAATTCTCGATCTATAAAATACGTCTTGAGACAAAGTCCCCCCTGACATGATTCACCTTTCTGTTCTAAAAATTTTTCCAGCAGTTTGTGTGAATTGGCATTATATTTCTGTACGTGGAAAATTGGAATCAATCATAACAAGTAAGGCTTTGGTGATATTACATAATTTAAGAGCTTGCATACTTAGTTTATTTTTGTAATACGTTAGACCATATCATGTAATGCTTTAACCTCACTCATCGGTGAAACTTTTAACCTTAAAATCAGTGTAATTACAGTGAACACTATAGTGCTTTTTATTTATTTTTTTTTAAGCTACCCTGCTCTAGATGGGGTGAAGTGAGGCAAAACGCTGCACCTATAAGCTTTTAAGTAAAATAAATAGGCTTTGAGAGATAGCTCTAGGAAAAAATATTTCCTAATACAGTTGAGAGTCAATGTGAACGAGTTGAGTATGAACGAGTTGACGCCCATATACAGGGTGTTCGTTAATATCTGCAAGACCTTTATTTTCACAACCGTTAGTCCTAGATGTATACTTTCAATTGCAAAAATTGCTCAAAATCGGATGAAGAGTTAAGAAATTGAAAGTTTGAATCAACAGTAAAATAAGTCCAAAAATACAAAATTTACCTTTTTATACGGACCATAGGTCTCAAACTAATATTTAGAGAAATTATCTCCATTGAAAACTATTACTGATACCAAAACCTTGACACTTGTGCCGCCAAAACTCAAGGAGGTATTCCGGTTCAAAGTTTTAAGGGACCATACAGAAGATGACATTGGAATTTATCGCCCTTTCAGAAGAATGACACGTCGTCAAAGTAAGAAAAACAAGGTATTCATATTTTTCATTGCTATTCAAAAATCAATGCAAATGTTATGCCGTGATACGCAAAAACACACTGCAAAACCTCGAACAATTTGAAAAGCCACACTTTGCACCCATATAATGTTAAAGACTTGTTAATCCCCCAAAAGGTGTTATTGACGGCTCATACAATAGAAGAAATAAAGTCACAAAACATTTTTTTTAAGTAAAAGCACAGATAAGTTTTGTACAAATATTACTTATATATGTTTTAAATGTGACTACTGACTTTAAACAATGGTTTGCTTTATGCTATCATTCTAAAATTTTACCCTTATCAGCTTCTAGTTAAATGTCCTTCCGTTACCGTATTTTTTTGTCCTTCCGTTGTCATTAAAGATCATATAAATTCAATATCCATTAATATTATAACTACGCCTCCTTGACGAGGGGCATAATTCTGCTTTGCATTTAAAAAAACCTTATTTTCTATACCCAATAGGTTCTTGGTTATTTAACTGAGATGTAGT
Organism: Uloborus diversus; assembly: GCF_026930045.1. Classification (NCBI taxonomy): domain Eukaryota; kingdom Metazoa; phylum Arthropoda; class Arachnida; order Araneae; family Uloboridae; genus Uloborus; species Uloborus diversus. The sequence continues at coordinate 88,299,891 of NC_072731.1, read as the reverse complement.
ATTTTGATAACTGAAAGACACCAAATTATCACCTTAATAATGAACCTATTTCATGGTTGAAACAAAAGAAGGTTTAATTTACTTACCAAAAAGTTTAACTAGACATTCAAAAGATAAAAGTAAACCTAAATATTATATGCTGATAACAAGTTTATTGAAATTACAATGTGCAACAAAAAAGATATTTTTGCTCTGTAAAAATACAGAGAGAAAAGTTGATTTTGCCCTTGATTTTCTGGAAGTCATTAAACTATTTGGGAAAAATAAGTTAAGATTCATGAAGTTCATTTATTTCTGAAGAGAATGGTATGTGCAAGCGACACAATATTCAGTTTTAAAATTCAAGTGTAATGTCGCCTTTTTCCTTGAATTCACCAACCATTATTTTACCCGTTAACAAGCAAACGGAAAGAATAGTGCCGTAGTACACTAGTTTAAATAAAAATTGGAGAATATATATATAAATGTTTCTTTTTCCGTTAGATGTAATGTTAAAAGAGTTTTCATGTAGTTTGTTTTTTTGCATTTTAGCTTAATGATTTACATTTGGTTTTTCATCGGATGTCAAACATTTTTTACATAAAAGGTAGAGTAGACCGGGGCACGTTTACGAGGACTTTTTTCAATGATTTTTTTTTTTTTAATTTTTATGTTTGAACCTAGGAAATTTTAGACATAGTGGTCTTATAAAGCGGTTAATGCATTAAAAATCTGTATATTCAGTTGTTGCTAAGCTTGTGTTTTTAACCGTAAAAAAAAATGTTTTTTGAGTCCAAGTCGATTGCGTAAACGTGCCCCGAATACGAGGCAAGTTTACGCATCAAGTGGTGCACGTTTACACATAATAAAAATGATACCAAGGAGTAAGTGATGTAGATAATTACCCAAATTTAAGCGTTTTATTTCTTTTGAAACACTTTGAAAATAGGAAAATTACAAATAATTAAGTAAAGAACAGTTTATTGGCTAGACTAAAATCACATGGCTTATCGCTAATTAAAAACAGAAACTATTTAGTCATGTTCTTCATCATTGTTAGATTTTACTACCAAAAATAAAGTATTTCTTTTCGCATACTTATCATGTGACTTAGTTTTGACATCTAAGACATTGAACCTTGTCTTGTCCTTTTTTCAATTGGTTGTGTTCTTTCCAACAATAGATGCAAGCACAATTTTCTACTTCGTAAACAGAATCGTTCATTAATTTACTCTTTACAGAGTATACTTACATTCTCCCTGTCGCAGGTTTTGGATTCATACTTTTTTCTTTGATGTCTTCTATTTCTGCTTCAATAGAAACCATATTCAATAGTGAATTTTAAAGTAATTTCTCCTTTTTTAAAATTTTGCAGATTTTTTTCTTTAGCATCTAACTGCTCTTGTCTGAGGGCTTCTTTAATCGGAGTATCAGTTAGGAAAAAAAGAGGATGCTCACAATCCTTTCCTGGTTCCAAAACTTTGGTCCTACTTTTTCAAATGGTCTCAGTTGGAGTAGTAAATCTGTGACGATGTGGAAAGCCTATCGGGAGAAATACTTGGATTATCGGATAAGCCTTTTCATTACTTTGACATCTAACGTGGTTCTGTTAGTATTTTGAACGTAATGCCTCACCATCTTTAAAATAAAGAAAATTTATTACAAGCTGAATAGTGCATAAAGTTATAGCTGAACAGGCATGAAGACAGCACTATATGATTGAAAGCTATAAGGTACGAATCTATTACTTAATTAAAAATGAATGGTGATTTTCAACACTAAATAACCTGAAAATACTTAAGGTTTGAGACAGTAGAGAGGGAAAAAAACGTCCGTTTAGAAGTAAGACAGAGTAGTAAGACACAGTAAGAACGTGCGTAAATGTGCTCCGATGAAAATGCGTAAAAGTGCCTTGTCGGCAAGTTTGGATTTATTTTTAACATGCAACAAAATTTAATAACTTTTCTGTCCAGATTAACACAAATCTCCAAAAAATAAAATAAAATTCTGCTATTTTTTATATATTACTTTGTTTTTAACAAAGTGTTATTTATTCACAATAAGTTTCAAAACGTTCAACACGAAATTTATACAACTTTGTAGAAAACAAATTTATCTTTTTGCATGCTAAACCGAAGTTCGACTGATGCTCAAAAACTTGCGAGAATGTTTGCTAGAAAGTAGTATCAATCTGGTATGAATGTTGGCTCTCCATTTATAACTCGTTTTGAAAAAACGACACTGCGTAAACGTACCAAATGCGTAAATAGGGGTCTACCTTATGTTTGTTGCGTAAGTAAAAATGCATAACATTAGGTTTATCATTGACCCGTAGTATACATGTTATATTGAAATTCGGGTTTTACAGTAGCCACACCTTGTAATGAAATTTATACTTTTATTAACTTGTTACCTCGATTCAGAACTATACTAATAAACTATGTAAATATCATTTTTATCCCAAATATATAAATTATAAAGTCGCAGATTGATTTTCAACATTGTATTTGGGGCAGTATCCTCACCAAGTCGATATTGCTTAAAACATTCGTATGCCAATTTCTTAAACGATATATTATGTAAAAGTCTGAGATTTAAAATATTTATACCCATGACTTAAAACTCCACAGTACTCTTTACCTCTATTGTATTCCTTTGCAGATATGAAGGAAAAAAATTAAACATACATGCTGTGTGTTCTCTGTATTATGCACTAGTCTTAAAGATATGTCAAAAGTATATTTGTTTTACCTTTATTATAAAGCCAGCATTTTATTTTCTTCAAATGCTTTAACTTTTCGTTACAAAAGAAATTGATATGCATTTGATGCGTATATATAATTATTAAAGAAACGCATTGCCAAAACATATTTAACAAAATTTAAGTTATACAGGTAAAATGATTCAAATTAAGTGTAGACATTTTTCAAAGAGAAGATTTTTAAAAATGTAGATTGTGAAAGCTTTTTTAATTTCTTTAATGGAAAATTAATAAAGAAAATGTGCAATTCGACCGTCGTAGCTGTCTGTGATCACGTGAAAAAAGTTAAAAATAGATTTGTTATTCAAATAAAATGTCAGGTATTGACAGAAGCCTTATTTTTCCCTTGGCATCTCCCCGACATCTTTCAAAAACTAAAGACAGAGTTCAGTCAGTATAAAACGAGATTACTTTCAAGTTTAAAAAAAACAAAAAAAAAAAAAAAAACAAAGTGGAACTAAAAAGTAAAAAATAATTGGTCATACTTAGATACGATTTCCTACCCAAACGTATAAATCAAATTTATTTTACAATTCCAGTACAAAATCAACTAAATTAAACACCCAATTATAACATACACTGATTTTCATTACTATACGATGAATTATTTTAATACCTAACTATATTGAGGACAGTAGTGCGTCCAAGTTGACGGATTCATTTAGCTAGGACATTAATCGTCAATCGACGATCAGATTGCAGTTCTTTGTCCACTTCAAAGCGATTTCATAGGTCAGGATACTTCTCCTGCCACTTCGCTTTTCGATACGGTCATTTGCTTGTCCACTTTGAAAATCACGGTACCATTGCCAAACCTTTCCTTCATTCATAACTGTAGGTCCATAAACTAGGCATAAAATTTGATTAGTTTCAGCAGCCGACGATCCTTTAACACACAAGAATCGTATCACAGCTGGTGGGATCAACGACTGTCGCGGACATAGCGCACATGCACGAACAAGAAGAGTACTTCAGAATCAAAATAAATACTTTTATAGCTTTGCAATGAATCAGTAGGTGGCGCTGTGGGAGTAAAACTGTTTCGAAGTGCCGATATTCAAATAAAGGCAAACGGCTCTTACTTTAAGAGCATTCCTCGTACATATCTGGCAATATGCAATATACTTAAAATACAGTCAACTTCCCAAATGTGTATATATGGAACAATTCTTATTGTCAAGAAAAAAATATATTTGAAACAATTGCCATTTTCAAGTCAAATATACATTCTTCTTACAGTTCTCATTATCAAGTTCAATTATAAACATTTGGAACAATTACCCTTATCTAGTCAAATATGTATCCTCACATATATAATAGCCAATGATCGAGTAACCCGCGTGATTTCAACAATGAAAGTCGCGCCGTACTTTGATAATTTGATAACATGGCTGGTAATGTTTAACGTGCAGGAAAAGCTTTATTGCGACAAGGTTGATCTCGATCCGGCAACTCAATTGCTTTACTAGTAAGACTGACATTTCAGGAGAATGAAGTAACGGAAAAATGGTCAACAATCAACACTACCTATTAAGATTCAGGGTTAATCCACTGGAGTTACGGTTACAATTTCAACTATCAAAAAATCACTAAACAGGCAATTGCTTCGTTCAAATGTAGATGCAATTTTTACCTGTCATACCTTCACAAGCAATTTTCTAGCATAGTGAAACCTGTGTAAGTTGACCACTTGCGGTGCACTACTTTAGTGGTCAACTTAAACAGGTGGTCAACTTACAAAGGTTGATTTATATGATAAGGACTAATTCCGTGCCTGAAAAAAGTGGTCAACTTACAAGGGTGGTCAACTTCACTGGTTTTACTGTATATAAAAAAAAAATCATTATCTTGCTAATGATTTTTCCAGTGCGTCACTTTTTCCATTTGGAAGCAATTTTTAATATTGCTTTTCTAGTTGGTCGTTTATTTCACCTCTTTTTGCTTCGCCGCTTCTGATTGGTTATCTTCCCCCTTGATTGCTCTCTCTGTGTTGACTTGCAATCTGTTGGTTGGTTGGTTTTTTCTCTCGTCCCGTATTTACATCGGTTAACCTCTAATTGACCAATTTAGTAAATATATACTGGTGTCCCCTTGTCTAAGGTTGTGTTCTCTCCTGATTTGGTCTTGTATTGAACCTTTTTCGCCTTGATGAAGTGGTTCCATTATGGCCTTGAAATAGCTGTATTTTCTTGGTAATTTGTACTTTACTTACGCAGTTTCTTACTTACTTTTGCATAGTAAAGGAAGTATTGTACTCGCGGAAAACTTATCATTAAAAAAACGGCCTTAATTTACTTATTTTTCTTGCCCCCGGATGAATATTGAGGGGTTTTTTTTTTTCAACCCACCCAAAATATCCACTTTGACGATTCCCGAATTGATTACAACGAGTTTTCTCGTGACGGCCGTATGTACGTATGTATGTGCGCATGTGCAGATGTATCTCGCGTAACTCAAGAACGGTATGTCCTAAAAAGTTGAAATTTGGTGCGTAAACTCTTAGTGGGATTTAATTATGCACCTTTCTTTTTGATTGCATTCGGATGTTTCAAAGGGGGTCTTTTACACCTTTTTGGGGGTTAAATCTTTCTTAATTTCAATGCAAGCTCAAGTGGTGTTATAATTTGGCAAACACTTAGCGATATATCGCCAAGCTTATGATCACCAAGTTTTCTCACCAGTTTGGCGAAAAATTTGGCGGGGTATTTCTAATTTTTAAATCTGGTTTCAATTTGGCTACTACTGGCAATTTTTAAAGTTCACCATTGAATCACATTACAATTGCTAATATTGAGAAAAGTAAGCTCTATATATATATATTTTTTTTTTGCTTCGGTTTGCAACCAACTTGGGGCGAAAATATTTAAGTGTTTCTTTGCTTACTCCGAGTCCAAGGCACTGTTATCATTAAGTTAGCCGTAAAAGGAAATCATGTGGTGCACATATCAGCTCGTTTCATTTCAATGAAATACGGTAGGAGAGAGTGTTGTACCTTGGGGCAATTTTTATATTTTAATTTTTAATGTCAATTATTTGAATCAAATTTAAAATCTAAAACATTCTATTGTACCTCTGGGGACACATCCTGTTGCTCTATGGGAAAGTCTTCAGGATTTAGGCAACAGCCAAATACTAGAACCAACTTTGCACTAGAAAAAAAAATCCATGACAGTGAATTAAATCATGAATAATGAATTATTAATAATGAATTAAGAATTATTATCTAACATTAAATGTGTTTAAACAACTACAAAAGATTAGAACATACTTCCATGTTTCAAAACATATCTTAATTATAAAGAATCATGCATACGTTGTGCCTTGGAACGTGTCCTAAGGTACAAAAAGTTTGGCTTCCCCAAAGTACAATCACCACGTTGTTTAAGAAAAACCAAAATGATGGTCAATCAGGATGCACTATTATTATTTTCTCATAAGCAAAATATTTAAAGTACTACTCTTTTATTAAAAAATAAAATTCAGTTGATTAAATTTACAAATACAAAGACAGAAAATGAAATAAAAATGATGAAAATATTTACTTCGGAGTCATAAAATTTTCTTTATCTCACAAAATCGTCAATTTTACTCATTTGATGCTGATTTTTACCATTGTGCCACTTAGTGGTGAAGGTTACTATTAGAGATTACAAAAACATGGCTGCTAAAAGTAGATTCTTAGAAATTAGCAGTGTCCCAAGGTACAACACTTTTCCCTATTGTTTGCGGTTTGCATAGGAATCACTACTTTTATGCGTCAGAAGTAAGAACAAGTTCCTACTTTGTCAATGAATTTAGCAGCTTTTATTTTTTCTTTTAAAATAAAAATTTGAAAACAGCATAATTAGTTCAAAAATATAATATTTGAAAGCTAACAGTCAAATGTATCCTAAATATAACATGCTTTTATGCAAACAGTTTTCTCTAAAAAGTCCTTTTGCGGGAGAAATAGGAAACTATTAGATGGGAAGGAAAAGGGCATATATATATCATTCCTCCTGAGTTGATGTTGTTATCCTATTTTAGAGCTTTTTTTAGCTAAATATGTTGCCGATATAAGTTTTTACTTTCTCTTAATATTGATTGAAAAAATTATTTTTTTAGAAGTTGAGATAAATAAAATGTTGATGATCTCACACGTATAGAAATATATAAGTTAGTATATATATATATATATATATATATATATATATATATATATATATATATATATATATATATATATATATATATATATATATATATATATATATATATGTTATCTTTATTACATGTTTAATAACATAAAATGAAAATGTACAACAATATACAATTATAATATCCATTCACCGAAATAGAAGTTATAAAGCTCCACTCTTTTTCGTAGTGCAATTTTAAATCCAAATAATATTTTCGAGCTAAAACCATGTTCACCACCTAATATTGATTAAGGAATACTGCTCTGCATACATTTATACATTAAAAATAAATATCTGGGCAATATAATAAATGATGTATAAAGGAGAAAGAGACATTTGTTATTCTCAATTAGATGGGGGAAAATATCACTGGTTCTTTTTCGTCTTCTCTTTTTAAAGAAAATACGAGGAACATGGATGGAAATTTATTTAAAAAAGATAAAATGTATCAAACAACACATTGCAAGCAGTGGAATTGGTTTCAAAAGAAAACAGAAGTATTTGAAGAGTGGCATCTTTAATGAAGGTTTTTAAACATATCTGACGAAGAAGAATATTGTTTAAAAATATTGCAGACATTTGGATATAAAATATAGAGTTATATGGAGTACTTAAAGATTTCAAAGAGAAAGAGATCAATATTCCTGTTAGTTAAAAATGATTGTAATGTAGCAGATAAAAATTAAATCCCCATATTTTACTCAACTACAAATATTTGGTGGCATCAGATGCTCCTAATCTTTTTCTTTTCTTTAAGGTTTCACTACTCCAAATGAATTATTCGTTAAATTAAATCCAACCCCTCTCCCTGTGCTCCCTCATGTGAAGGAGATATGGGACATGAACGATTCAATTAAAAAATATCGAAAATAAAAATTCCTCTTTTTTTTTCTTTATTTTACCTATTTATTTTATTTATTTATTTTTTTAATTTTTTTTTTTTTTGTGCACTACACCTGGTTGACATGACACTGGCTTGACACCGTATGTGCTTCGACGCTAAGGGATTTGTTTTTTCTTTTTTTTGCTTTTGCGTTTGCTTACTTAATTTTAGAAGAAATAAATAAACAAATAAGTACCTACTTTTAGCTTTTCTTTCTTTTTTTTCTTTTTGCACGTAATGGAGTCTCTTAGAGTTCTTAGTTCTCTCTTTAGTTTTATAATAACATTAATAAATAAATTAAAATAAATTAATAAATAAAATATCTTGAATAAGAATTATTGCTGATATTTAACGTGTTTTCAATTGTTTTCCATTTGAATAATTAAGAATTGTTTTTTTTTTTTTTTGTCGTTTACTTGTCATTCTGTCATTTCAATCTTTTTCACGATCAACCTTCGAACTTCTCTTTTGTTGGGAGATGTCTTCTGTTTTTACCTTAAGTTCATTGAACTAAATCGAAGGAAATCAGAACTCAACATTAAAAGCCGTGCAGTCTGCCAGTAAGAAATAAAACATACACAGACGGTGTAAATAAATAACATTTATTCTGAAAAAAATTCACAGTTTACACTAAACATCCCACTTAACCCGATCTCATCTTAACCCGGCCATCCCAGTATTCTAGTTGAGAGTGTTGTGAAGGTTTATAACAACACCCTAATTTTGTATAAGAATTTGACTCCATTATTTTATAAAAATCGACAAAACTTTATTTACATCACATATACTTCAAGAAGTCGTCATTTTTATTTTCTCAAGACCAAATTCGTGGAACACGATCTCGTGCGTCTTTTTCACTTTTTTTAATTACGTGTTGCCATTCGGCAGTTTGTGTTAAATAGAAATAAAATAATTAAATTTAAGAATTAAAAGACATTAAAAATATGGATGAAAATATAATACTAGAGAATTATCATTACGTGGTAATAATTTTAACTGAGAAGGGCACTTCAGTACCCCCTTCCCAGTAATGATAATAAATGCGTTGCCGAAAGTCACGCATTAACCACGAATGACATGTCCATAATTCTTTGGGAAGTGAACTGTTCGTCCATATTTTGTCCTATATGAAGTTTTTTCATCATTTTTACGCATTTCTTCTTTTGGTTGGTTAACATTGTCCTTGTCAGCAGACAGAAATGCTGGTTTTAGCCTGTCTACAGACACAGTGACATTTTTGCCTTTTATCATTACTTTGAACACTTTCGCGCCGCGCTTGATGACTGCATAAGGTCCGTTGTATGGCGGCTGAAGACTTTTCCGCACCCCATCATTTCTGATAAAAACATGGGTGCAAGTTTTTAAGTCTTGTGATACGAAAGGCTTAATATTAGAATGTGATTTTGTCGGTAAAGGAGCAAAATCGTGAAATATATCTCTTAGCTTCTGTATCATAGTTTCAGGGCTTTTTATAACCGAATGTTCATCGAAAAAATCTCCTGGAAGTCGCAGTGAAGTTCCATAAACAAGTTCGGCTGGTGAAACATTCAGATCCGTTTTAATTGCTGCACGGAATCCTAGGAGTATGGTGGGAAGAACTTCGGTCCATTTTTCATTTCGTCGAGCTTTTAAAGCACATTTTAATGGTCGATGCCAGTTCTCAATAAGACCATTTGATTGAGGATGGTATGGTGAAGTTCTTATCTTTTCGGCACCAATGAATCGAGTTAATTGTCGAAATAGCTCAGACTCAAATTGACGACCTTGATCTGATGTAATTTTTTCTGGACAACCAAATCTTGAAATCCATTCATACATCAACGTCTTAGCGACAGTTGTTGCTGTCATATCACAAATAGGATATGCTTCTGGCCATCGCGTTGCCCTATCAATTACCGTTAAGCAGTAATTCTTTCCTTCAGATTCTGGTAGTGGTCCTATTAGATCAATGTGTATATGGGCAAACCTAGATGTGTTAATATCAAATTTTCCTTCTTCAGTTTTAGTGTGCCTGAAAACCTTTGATCTTTGGCAGTTTAAACACTCTTTAACCCATACTTTGATATCCGTAGCCATTGAAGGCCAAACAAATCTCTGCTTAATAAGCTTAGTCGAACCTTTTATACCTGGGTGTGTTAAATTATGTAGGTTTAAAAAAACTTGTTTACGAAAACTTTTTATTAGAAAAGGTCGTGCTTTTCCTGTAGAAATATCACAAAATATTTCAGTTTTTGAATCAGGCATAGTAAGTAATTTTAATACTAAATTAGATTCCTTATTTTCTAAAGCAGATTTAAGTTCTAAGTCAGATTTTTGTTCAACACCTAACTTAGCGTAATCTAGCGAAGTAGGAAATTTAATTGTACTTATTCGAGAAAGGGCATCGGCTGCTTCATTTGAGCTACCTTGCAAATATTCAATGTCTGTTGTAAACTCAGAGATAAAGGATATCCATCTACTTTGCCTATTTGTGTAGGTATCTCGTTTCTTTTGAAAAGCAAATTTTATTGGTTTGTGATCAGTGTATATTATACATTCTTTCGCCTCGATGAAATGTCGAAAATATTTTACTGATTCATTAATGGCTAATAATTCCCTATCAAAAACCGAGTATTTTAACTGAGCAGTATTCAGTTTTTTTGAAAAAAATGCTATTGGTTTCAACCCTTCTTCAGTCTGCAGACTTAAGGTTGAACCAATGGAGAAATCACTAGCATCAGTGTGTAATGCTAACTGCCCATCCTGCGAGGGAAAGACCAATGCAGCGCCAATCAAACTTTGTTTAGCTTTCTCAAATGCGTCATTCAAAATTGGAGACCATTCAATAGGAGTGCTATCATTCTTTTTACATCCTCTTATTTGATCTGTTAAAGGGGTAAGCAGTCTTGCTGCATGTTTAACAAATCTTCTAAAATAATTTATTAATCCAATGAATCGTCGAAGCTCTGATATTGTTTTTGGCTTAGGATAATTTTGAATGGTTTCAACTTTTGATTTTAAAGGTTTAATTCCTTCAAAAGAAATATCATGTCCTAAAAATGATACTTTAGTTTGAGCAAAAACACTTTTGGAAATATTCACATTTAAACCATATTTGGCAAGCCTACCTAATACAATTTTCATGTGTTCTAAGTGTTCCGTTTCATTTTCGGAAAAAATTAGTATGTCGTCTAAATAAGCAGCAGCGAAGTCTACATTTGAAAGTGCCTCGTTAATAAATCTTTGGAACGTATTTGCTGCACATTTTAAACCGAAATTTAAATATAAGAACTCAAAACTACCAAACGGTGTGGTAACTGCAGTTTTTTGAATATCATCTTTGAAAACTGGAATGTGAAAATATGCCCTAACAATATCGAGTTTAGAGAAAATTTTCTTGCCGTGTAAAATGTTCGTTACATCGTGTATGTGTGGCAAAGGGTAACGGTCAGGCACAGTGACCGAATTTAACCTTCGATAATCACCACAAATACGGTAAGATCCATCCGCTTTTGGTACCACGTGAATAGGAGAAGCCCAAGGAGATTTTGAAGGACGGCATATTCCTTGATCCATAAGGTATTGAAATTCTTTTTTAACTTCGATTAATACCTTTGGATGTAAACGTCGGGGCTTAGAAAATAAAGGCGGTCCTTTTGTTTCTATATAATGGACAGTATCGTGACTGACTGGTTTTTTGAAATTTGGGATAGGATTCAATAACTCGGGAAAATCTTTAAATAATTCTTTGTACACCATATTATCCGAGACTAATTTAATTCCACTATATTGAGTTTTAGTTAACTCTCCCTTCGTTGTCAAACCAGTGACTGAATCAATTAATCTCGACTTCTTTAAATCTACTAGTAGTGAAAAATTTTGTAAAAAATCTGCTCCTAGAATTGGGCAAGAAACATTTGCTACAACAAATGGCCACTGATATATTCTACGCAATCCCATGTTGATATTTAACACCTTGTGGTCGTACACAGCTATTTTTGAATCGTTCGCAGCATACACGTAAGTGATAGGAGTTTTTGCTTTGAATGAAAAATGGGCAGGAATGCAAGAAATATCACTGCCACTATCAACCAAAAAATTTAATCCCGTACTTTTATCCATTATGTGTAATCTACACTGTTTATGTGCTGCTATGTCAGGGTAAATATTGTTATTAGACATAGCAGCTATGGCAAGTTTTTTTTGAACTGCATCATAACTGCATGGTTGGCGACATTTAAATGCTTTATCGCCGAATTTTTCATGATAAAAACAAATCTCAGATGTATTTTGATTATCTGAGGGTGTTGGAACTCGTCTACTCCTAGATTGGGACCTATATCTATGATTACTACGACCTCTTGAAAATGAACGTTTTGATACCATTTTAGTTAATTCAGAAACTCGTATGGTTAAATGTTCAATTTGATTTTGCAAATTTGATATTCGCGTCGTTTGATCACTATGTTTTAGTGTTTCTGAAATTTTGCAAACTGATGGCTCCATTTTTATTTCATGAATTTTATCAGCTAAAATGGACAGTTCAGTCAACTCTGAAGTTGATGCTGATAAAATGGCTTGAATATGTGTTGGCAAACGCTCTAACCAAATGGTTTTTAAAAATTCGTCAGTAATTGAATTTCGTGAAAGTTCTTTCATTTGCCGAAGTAAAACAGATGGTTTTTTATCACCTAATGTAAGTTCACACAAAAGTTTCCGTATTTGGCTTGATTGCGAATCGGAAAACTCTTTAACTAATCTATCTTTTAAAGCTTGATATTTATTTCCCTCTGGAGGAGCTATAATTAAATCCGAAACAGCGCTAAGTGTATCTGCGTCAATGGCGGATAACAAGTAGTTATACTTCGTCTCATCATTTGTTATACGTGAAACATTGAAACTAGCCTTCACTTGAATAAACCAAACTGTTATATTACTTTTCCATAGTGGAGGTAATCTGGTTGCAACTCTCAAAACTGAGTCACTTTGTACAGTATTATTGGTAAATTCAACATTATCTAAACTTTCTACCGACATTTTAAAATTTAACTGAGAATTTACAAGTAAAATAAACAAATGCAATTAAATTAAAACAAAGAAAAATTAGTCAAAGATAAAATTTATCTTTACACGAAAATAAAATTTAGGCCAGAGCATTCCCTTCAAGTGAATGACTTTAAGTGAAGAGCATACCATAGAATGAAGCATTGTCCGTCTTCTTTTTCTTTTCCTTTTTTTCTTGTCCAAAACGTGGGTCACCACTGAGAGTGTTGTGAAGGTTTATAACAACACCCTAATTTTGTATAAGAATTTGACTCCATTATTTTATAAAAATCGACAAAACTTTATTTACATCACATATACTTCAAGAAGTCGTCATTTTTATTTTCTCAAGACCAAATTCGTGGAACACGATCTCGTGCGTCTTTTTCACTTTTTTTAATTACGTGTTGCCATTCGGCAGTTTGTGTTAAATAGAAATAAAATAATTAAATTTAAGAATTAAAAGACATTAAAAATATGGATGAAAATATAATACTAGAGAATTATCATTACGTGGTAATAATTTTAACTGAGAAGGGCACTTCATAGTTAAGAATAATTAAAACATATTATTTGTACATTTGTATATCAAGTTGACCAAGTAATAGAAGTATATGGAAGATTTCTAATCTTTCAAAAAGCAAATTCGTTCGGAGATTCAAGATCAACTACAACTGCAGTTGTAAGTATATTTTTAGCACTAAGATTTTGTATGTTAAACAAATTATATATTTCCGCTTTCATTAGCTGCCATTTCTTTTTCGTAGACGAGTAATAGTACTTAAAGATTTTATTTGTTGTCTTGTTTCTTATGTGTTAACAAATGAATTTCTAATACTATTTTTAACACCCATTTCAAGATTATGCCGGTAGCGTAGAAGTGTTCCTAAGGTTTTTTATTAATTCATTTGGAATATATTTCTCATTTTCAGTTCGTCTGGAGAAAAATGAATGTTTTTGTATATGCTTTATCAATGTTCCAATTCTTCTGGGTACATTTTAGGTAATATTAAAATTGTGCACCTCTTACTGAATAGGTTTTTTCTTCTTTTTACTTTATGTATTGTGGCAAAACATTTAAATCATTCCCGCTTAAGAAGACTTAGCATTCAAAAAAGAACAAAAATATAGTGTTTTCATTTTTTATTTCTTTATTTATTTATTTATTTTTGCTTAGATGGTATTTTAACGCAGGAAAGTTCTGAAGCAGTCTTATCAATGTTCAGGTGGAAAAAAATGGTCAAAAACTAATTTCACCGTTTTTCTTACAATTTTGTGTTTTTAAACTCTGTTTTCCAAGATTTCTTTTTTCATTTAATCAAATAACTTATAACTTATAAGTTCCTTGCAGCCCTTGATAGAAGTAGGGATGGGTTTTTCTAATATTTGAAAAGTTACGTATTGAAAATGATGAAGCACCAGAAATCATTCTTTTTATATCGCAATGTTTTTCCAATTTTCGCAACTAATATATAAAGAGCTAATTTTATCCCTCTAATTTTGAAGCATACTTTTCTGAACTAAACGAAAGGCATTGAACTAAACATTGTTATTGTTCAATGCCTTTTAAAGCTCATACAGGATCTAAATCTTCTGAAGCTAATAATTTTCGTTTGTTAAACTTTAAAAAAGGAAACCAGTTTAGGAGGCCGAAATTTTAGTGTTTTTCGTGATTGTGATCAAAAAAGTTGAAAATTGCACGTTTTTGAGATGTTAGATGACAATTTTATGTTTTTAAAAAAATTTTATTTTATTTTATTTATTCTTTTTTTTTACATTTCTTGCATTAAAAAATATTTTTATTAATAATATTATCAAAGAGTTAGGTTCATGTAGAGTATAATTGAATAAAAAATATTCACTTAAAGTTTCAGAACGACTGATCTATAACTCTTTGAGCTAGAATGTCCACTAGTTGAAAAAAAAAAGTTATTTCGAGGAAAAGACGTTTGAAAAAAAAAAAAAAAGCTGTGAACGTTTTCGAATCTCCACAATAATTTTAAGGGCTCATATAGCATCGGAACTAATCGGAATTTTCAGCTGAAAACTTCTAGAATAGTTTTACTTACATTTTATGGTATTAAAAAAAGTTAATCTTTTGACCAGTCTAAACTGATTTCCCCCCTTAATTTAACAAGTACTAATTAATGATGTTACTACAGACAATGCACATGTACAATACAATTAAAATGTGTGTCTGTACACAAATCAAGTTGCATTAGAAAATGTTAGCAGAAATGCATTTTTTCCTATTAAACTATTCTTTGGGAAACAGGATCAATTTACGTGGAAAATGTTCAAATCTAAAACCAATATCGGGTTTTAAATATGTTAGGAAGAAATGGGCATGCTTTGAACTCACAAGATAGCAAAACACTGTCCTGAAGGAAATCAAGAGTCGGCTACTTTAACCCTAATCTTTTACCGATAGAACGCGCAGAAGAAAAGCAGATTCATTTTTATGAGAAAAAAAAGTCGAATCAAAAAGTGAGCATTTGTTATCTTTGTCTATGGCTTGATTTCCTTTGAAGAGATTACTTATGGTCAATTTGACAGGACTGCTGAAAACTTGTGTAATAAAAATTGGCATCATTGAATTGCACTGACGACGTAAATGATATTAATGAATTAAATCTTGTATTTTCAGAGATTCAAAGGAAGCGTACAGTTTTTTCACCATAACTTTGTATTTCTAGAGAAAAACAACACTGAATTTTTACTGAAACTATACCTGTGACTTTTGAATTTCTTAATTGATCACAAGATTATTAAATAAGTAGTTTCAAACGAGATGAAAACATTTGTTTCAAGCTAATTATAAAAGAATTAAAGATATTTTTTGGCAAATTTTAGACACTTTTAGGTTTTTTTACGGTTAGTAGCATTTTTTTTTAGTGACAAGAAAGTTTAGATTTTTTAACTAATTGCCAACTTAAACAACTTCGCATATTTTCAAAACAAACAGGATCATAAGTATTGTTACAAATTTTGCAAATAATAATTGTTTTTATGATAATTTGTTGTTGTTGTTTTCTTTTTTTTTTGGGGGGGGGGGGCTAGATTTGGCGTTTATTCCATTAATTTTCATCTAAAATTATCGTAGTGACTTAACCTGTAAAAAGTGTCTTGTAATGAATATTCAATCCCCTTACATTGAATGAAGTATATGGTCCCTATATTTCTGAATGATAAGATTTGTGAATGGAATAAAAAGAAAATATGAGAAAATGTTCGAACGTTTTAGAATTTTCTGGCTATTTCTTTGCTAGGTATAAAACGTCGGGCATCTTGTGAATGAGGGGAGAGTCAGTTTTGCTTTCTAACTGTTTTCTCGTTTTTCACTGATGTCTGTGAATGTATTAGCGCTTGCGCTGTGATTTTCGAATTTGGTTCTTTTCACGTATTTTGGATTTAAATGCGTGGTCTACTGAGTAATGTACAGTGTTTAACGACATTCGATTAGTTGCTGGATGTTTGCAATTGTTACCTGCTCTATTGTTAATATATGTAAATAAATTCATTGTGTTTTTACGAAGATTGGAATCACCTTTTCGAAGAAAGTTTGAAGTTGCACCGGATTCGTAAAAATTTGGCTCATTTTCAGGATAACATTTCAACAACTGCTTTCATTGGTAATTGATTACAAAATTTTCACTAAGACAAAGTGAATTTTATGCTCATTTTATAAAAACACTTATTCACAACACAAATAATGATTGCTTGCGTTACTGTTTTATATCAACGAATTCCTTTAAACAATGAGTATCACATTTAGTCATTCATTTTAAAGAAAGGTTTTTAATAAGTACAATGATGTCTAGGCAAAGCCTTTCACATTTACATCAAAAGTAATGATTTTTGATAATCTTATGAGTCACGCAATGGTTAATCGAATGTAAAAAGGGCCTCATTATCTTATTGCCCTCTATCAGTGAAAACAAGAATAATTCAAATTTGGTAATGTAACAGTACCGGATCTAGAGGAGGAAGGGGGGGAGACTTATTCCTACCCTGCGTAGCAACTTCTGTGTTTGTCAACATTAAAGTGATTCGCTCAAGCACGTTTCCATGAGGGAGTTATAATTCTCTTTGAGAAAACAAATTGAACCTAAACTTGCGGTTTCTAAAACTTTACATTAGGAATATTTCCCCGATATTTACGCTCCTTCCTACTGTCACAAAGCTTAAGACACATTTTTTTTTTCAACTGTCACATTTTTCGAGAAGAGCAACCGAACCTTTCTGTATTCCTTTAAGTCACCAAACAGCCCAAAAGGGTAGTTACAGGCCTTGAGTCTCGGAACATTTCCAAAGGATAATGCCCACTCAGACCTTCACATCCCACATTTTAGCCCAATATTGAATTTTAAAACTTCAATACCAAAAAATTCCTGAGGGTCTCTGTTGGAGTTAGAGGAGGCCCTTACACTACGAGATACAGCCTACATTAATGTGTTTTTCAGTTTGGTTGAAAAACTTTCCGGACAGAGCGCCCCTGAACATCTTCACGTATCCAAAGATAGCTTATAATTGTCTTTTTAACACTTCAATTTCGGAAAAATCCCTTGAGAACTTCCGACCCCCTAACGTTACCAAATAAAGCAGAAAACGAATTTTCATTTTGAAAAAACAAAAAATGGCGGGAGCTTCAAGCCTCTTTTCTTTATGCGTTACTAAAAATTGTCTGAAATTCCCAATTTTGACTTACATTTTGGATTTTTTCGGTGAGGCTATCAATTTTTTTATTCTCTTCTGCAAGAAAAATAAGAATTAAGAAAAAGTTTATTTTCTTCTTTATTGAAATCTTGTTAAAATACTTTTGACTCTTAAATGTATTAATTATTTATCATCAAAAGGGCGGTAAATTGAGGAATCGCCCAGGAACTGTAGCTAAGCCACTGACTGTAATGTATGTAACTTATGCACAAAAGTGTAATTTACATCAATATTTATCCTTCTAAAAAGTTAAAGAATAAAAATCTTAATGGTTTCCATTCACCCCAGAGAGCAGCATGTATGGGAGAAATGTAAAAACGGAAACTGTAACTTAAAATAGCGGAAAGGCGAAATTTGTTGCTAACATTTTAAGGAACCTTTCCACAACATAAATAAAAGTAGTTGAAACCAGTTACTTTGCATTTGTATACCTGCTGGAGGGGAAAATATTAGATCACTAAACTTTAACAAAGTGCCCCACCCATCTGATTCTGTTGGAATCAGATGGCTGGGGTACATTTTTCGCCTATCAGATTTGGATCCAGTTAAAAAGCTAACCTTTTCGAAAAGTGAGGATACTAAGAGAAGAGGGAGAGAAGCTAAAAGGTGGTTGGACAGTATAGAAAAATATTTGAAGATTTTTTAATAAATAGATGGAAAAACTTAGCAAAAAATCGTGCCGTCTGGAAGAAGCAGACAAAGAAAGCCCTGGCCTGCACCAGGCTGTAGTGGTGCTGAAGAGGAAACTTAAAAAAAAAGGAAATTTTTTCAGTAACTTATTCAATTACTTATGACGCTCTTAAAATGTCCGAAAACATGTAGAACAATCAGAATGCCTTTTCTATGGTGCCTACTTTTTACTCACAAACAGCTTAGCTTTAAAAATTGCCACAAGTGTGGTTGTGTAATAGGTTTTAGCTTCCATTTGGTGATTCTGCATTGTAGAAAAGAAACATTGCTGTACTTAACTTTTTAATTGTAAATTCTACATTTATAAAACAGAAATGTTTGTGAATTTCACCTTTGTGTTAAAATGCATATATGAGTTTCCAAACCACTATATTGGTTATCATAGTTCGATTCTGACCAATGCAAAATAGGTCACAACAATGCGGATAGGTCAAAATCTGTCGATTAAATAAAATACTCTAAAATGTATTGCGAACACGAAATTCAACCTTTTTTTCCCTTTAAATGCTCCTTCACATAGTAAATAGTTAAAACACAAAAGAAAGAAGAAATCCATTGGTTTAATGTTAAAACAAATTTCTAAATTAATTCGAACACTGGATCCCAAACGACCTCAATCGAGCCACGCCAATAAGTAATTTTTATTGAAACACATTTTTCGTACATTCCTTTTATTAAAAACACATTTCTGACAATAACCCAACTGTAAGCAAATATGTATTTTTTTAAGATTAAATGTTTGAAAGGAACAATATGCGCGAGTAATTCTTAATTGCTTTCTCTTCTGCTTGCTTCCTTTCGCTTCAGTGCAGTATATTAAGCCATGCTCATTAATTAGAGAGATTAATAACCTTTGTCTAGCTTTGAAACTCAAGTTCAAAAAAGTCACGATTGTTTTACTGATTAAAATTAATTATCTTTCCAAGGTCTTCCAACGATACATTATTAATACGCCACCGAAAGGAAAGCTTAAAAAAATGTACTTTGTAAAAAAAAAATTGTTTCGAGAAATTTCAAAGTTAAGAATCTAAGTGATAAATGATTATGTATTTTAGAATTTCAACGAACGGAATCGAAACGCACGAAATAAGGCAAGAATTACTAACAAAAGAGCAGGAAATGGTATTACCCAATTTATATTCCTTGAATTTTAAAAGTCGACAGAAATACAAATAAATTTAAGGCAGTGAAAAAAATAAAGTAGTACTTCGAGATAATTGTATGGAACCTACTGAAACAACTTCAGAGGAAACTTTGCGTTTGAAAATGTTATTATTACGCTTACTTTATGAGGGGCGAATTTGCTTGGCGTTGAACGCTAACGCCCAAGGTTGTGGATTTAAATCCGGCTCCAATTATTGAATTCTCAAGATGAAAAAAAAATCGTCCGCTTCTGTGATTATGCTGCATAATAAAAGTCCTTTGAGTATCAATTAAGCATTGGATGCTCTCGAATAATTTAAAATCCTTGCGCAATTTCGCACGTAACGTGACCAGATGTCTCCTTCTGGTTGAAAACTTGACGTCAAAATTTCAAAAGCTATCGGCTATTCCCGTTTCTACAGAAAAAAAAATGGATAACAGCGTCTGGAGAATGCGCTAAGTCAGAAAATGGTGATGAACTTTCAACGCAGCCTCTATTTAAAACAGAAAATGTTGTGCTCAAAATTAACTGCTGAAGAATAGGCTTAGTTTAATATTGCATGTACGCACAAACTGACAGCAACATTCAGCTTAAATGAGCACAGTTTGAAAAGTCAAATGTTTGTTTTCAAGCTGAAAGTTAGAAATAACTTACCTTTTTTAAAGCTCTAGTTTTAAAAAAAATATGCAAGCTCGTGTTTCGGGTTATGAGGAACAGCTACAAGAACTCATAAGGCAGACAGCTTTAAGATTCAACTAAACCAGTCAAAGCGACAGAGATACGAGTCGCAAAAAATTTTCATAGAAGCAGGGAATTTGGAAGATTAACTTAATATCCACTGAGACAAAAATAGTAAACCAAGTTATTTTTTTTCTTATTACTATGTTTAGTTACATAAAAAATAAGCTATTTAAAAATAAATTAACACCAAAATTTTTAATCTACCCTTTTAAATGAATCGTTTCGAAGTTTTAATTTTACCTATTGTATTGCATTTAGGGGAGTGGATAAATTACAGAGGAAAATAATTTGTACTCTATTTTAAATCGTGAAAGCCTAAAAAATCCAAGATAGGGATGACATGAAATCTAAGGACGCAAACACCTCATCCAGGAATAAAACTCAGAAATCTTGATTTAAATTACTTTTTTTTTTCTAATCATATTGTCCATTTCATGAACTTTTTTTGTGTGTCCCAAACTATGTATATGGAAAATAACAAACTAACCGTTCCAGATGAGATCTGGTGCCTAAGCTTTTTGACGTGCAATAGAGTCGAGTTACTAGCTATTTCCTGTTGTCTGGTATACCAGCGGCAGTTATATATGTTATTTAATTAAACAATACAGCAAACGATCAATGAAAAGTACTCCACCGAGAGCAAGCGAGCGTCAGTGAGCGTACGTAACTTCATACTAATGTACAACTGACAAAGAAGAAAAATGACTTTTAGAAGATGACCGAAACCTGGCACCAAAGAAACGAAGTACATCAGAAAAGCAGATGAAGATATACTAGTTTTTTTTTTTTTTTTTTCATTCATCCAAAACTCTAGTATTTAAAATGTCAGTATGCAAGTCAATGATATTAAAGTTATTCATAAGTATATTTCAGTATTTTTATTTGTTCATTAAAATAAGTCTCCTTATTATCCACCAATTTAGCTTATCCACCTTTCAGCCGGTCCGATTATAGCAGATAACCAGCAGTCTACTGTATCATTTCACATGATGTTGTTGCTTAATTTGGATGTGATAACCGGACTGTTTGGTATATTGCATGTAGTTCTGGCCTTAGCCCAGGATTAAGAGCGGTAACTAATTGCTAAATATTCAAGCTTGCCTTCAATTTACGAGTCGAACCGCGCCATGCTGCAGACTTTCACTGGTGAGAAATTATGTGAAGACATCTGCCACCAGCTCGGTTATTCACCAATTTAAACTGATGAGCTGTAATAAGATTGAAACTGCAGTATATAAATCTGATAACCAGGCTGTCAGGTATATTGCATGTAGTTCTCGAACTATTCAACATCTAACGAGATCAAGGGTTGAGCGTGCCAAAAAGGGGTTGTTTTGGATAAAAAGTTGGATAATGTAATATTTTCTAATAATAAAAAGTTTAATTACGGTGGACTAGATGGTTTTTGTTACGTCTGGTAAGATATCTGTGAAGGAAAAAAAATCTTAAAGCGTACATTTGGAGGCGGCTCAGTAATGGTCTGAGAAAGTTTCGCGACGGAGGGAAACTCTACCAATATTTTTTGTGCAGGATGCTTTGATGTACTGAGCAATATTTTGTTAAACCAAAATCACCTTTAATTACGGGTTTAAACAATTTGTTCCAACAGGATAATGTCTAATTGCATTTTTCTCAAACCTCAAAATGATTTCTTAGCTTATTTTTTGAAACTACTGTACGGTCCGGAAAAAAGTATCGATCTAAATTTAGGATAATTCCGGGAAAGATGGAACACCGTGTGAGATGGACCAGTCAGAAATTTCGTTCGTATGCCTCTCAATAGATGAAACAACTTTCTCAGTGAGGCAGGGAAATAAATTTTGTATGGCATGCTGCTATTTGCTTCACAAAAACAAAATATTTTTTTAGGTAAAAATCATTGTTTCTTTTGGTAAGTCGAATAATTTTTTTACATGGTCATAATCATACAGTCTAAGCTATTGTATGAAATGTAATTTAACCGCTTTTTATGCTGTAATATCTGTGTACATGCGAGCTTCCTAATAACCTTAAAAAGCGACGTAATGTCCACAGTAAAAAGTTAGAGAGGGTTGTACTTTTCACCCAGATAGTCAGGAGAGATGGACCACGTTTTTACAGGAGTAATGGGCACTATAATCTTGAATTTTCAAAAAAAAATATTGATTTAAAAAAAAAAAAATTTTAAATCCTAAAAGGGTTTATTTTATTTTATTTATTTATTTTTTTTTTAGAATATGCCAACTACCTACATTGGAAAAGGTTTGTTAACAAATAGACTAAAGTAATTTGAAAAATGCTTAGAATGCATATGAACTGAATATGAATGCTCGAAGGTCTACTTAATAAATACTTATTTTTCGAAAAGCCCCTTTATATCTTTATTAGAATGAAACTGGTTTATAGTTGAATAATAAGCCCAGCAAAGTAGTGGCCGTTAAAGGATCTAAAAATGCGGCATAAATTACATCTGGAGTTAAAGGATAATCTATTTCACTTTTAAAAAAGCATGTTGTAATGGCAAAGGAGCTTTTTCCCTCTTTATTGTAGTTAAAAAAAAAAAAAAAACATAAAAGATAAGTTGCTAGATGGAATGCCGTCTGGAGCACAAAATAAAATGTCGCCACAGTCTGCTTACGTAAATTTTGATATATTTTTGAATTTGATAATAAAATGTGATGAATATAAACACTTAAAAATATTATATGTAAAATTATTTTATAATTTTATTGTGGTTCGTCTCGTCCATTCAGATGGTCTATCTCCTACGGACTGCATTGGGTGAGATGAACCATATAGCAAAAGTTTAATAAAGTCATAACAGTTATTCCTATAAAGATATGACCTACTAAATTAGGATTTTTTTAAAGAAATATCATACACTATATGTATATACAATGAAAGTAAAATGTATGTAAATGTGAAGCTTTTAGAGAACAAAGAAAAACCGTAGTCCATCTCTCTCGGAATTACCCTAATGGAAACTTTGTGACGCATTCTAGCACTTGAAGTATTAAAAAAGGGTATTAAATATCGAAACAAGCACGAACTCATTTTCTACATCGAAAATCTGCGATAACAATTTCCAAGAACGTTCTTCAACTTTCATGACATCAAAAGCTGATTAACGTAATTGAGAAGAAAAAGGGAGATATTATTGAACACAGGGTAAAAAGATTGTTGTCTTTTTATTTTGTCCAGTTTTAACGGCATTTTTTATTGTTTTGTTTATCATGGCAAAATATATAAATTTTGTATTTTCAAATGTTCTGCATTCCACAATGATTTCTAGCATAAAAATTTACTTTGTGTACTGAATTATTTCAGAAATATTTTTTCTGAGCAATGTTCTACGGTCCTTAAAATTCTGACCACCATTATATCTATCATTCTTGATTTTCAGCATTAGCACACCTGTAGAGAAAATGTCAATCTTGACACTGAAATTGCCTTGAGGTGAGCATTTTTACAGTCACAATATAGTATTCAAAAACGGTAGCAGCCCTTCACAGATTTTGGGAAAACTACTGAGTTTACATAACAACTTCACCTTTATAGTAATTTAAATTAATGTCTTCAGCTTTTGATTGTTAGATTTCTTATGCTCTAATAATAATATGTTCAGCATAAAGATGATAGCATTTATGAATTACGTGTACATTTTTATTTATTTTTTAATTAAATGCCCAGTTTCAGCTGTTCTACCCAGCTTCAATCTCAAATTTTAAATTTACTACTTGTATTAATCACATAAAGGGGGGACGCATCAGTGTTTAAAAGGGGGCGCAGAACCTGAAAGGTTGAACAGCCTCTGCTACAGAGGAAAAAATATCAATTCCATTTTTTTGAATTTTAACGAATGAGGTGGCAAGAAAATGAGCTGTAGCATAGTGCTTGTATTACTATCGACGAGAAGCCAAAGTTATTATTTTATAAGCTAACAGAACAATTGCGAAGTATTCAAAAACATTGTAGCAGTTTACAGCTAGAACAATGGTCACATGCTTATTACTTTTTTATAAAAATGTTTCATGTTTTGTTAAAACTTCTTCTAACTGTACTGAGGATGTGGTTTTTCTTTTAAAACCCGATTACATCCTTTAAAGATATCTTTTAGCCTTAAAAGCTATCTCTCGGGAATCTGGTGATTTTTTTTAGCGTATTACACCATTTTTAGTTGAACGCCTGTAACCACAATTGTCGAGGAACCAGAATTCAAGAGCTAAAATAATATGGATTTCAAATTATTCGAAAAAAAAAAACATTGCAGCAAACTATTTTATTTAAATTACAGTTCAAAGAATGGTTCAGATGTAACACCTAAAAATTAAGAACGGCACATTTATTTTTCATTGAAAATGTTCTCTGTTTTGTCAAATCGTGGCTCAGAATATCCGGAGATTTCATCCTTCTCCATCTCACTGTTGATTTTAAAAACCGATTATCCCTAAGCACTCTCATTTAAATTGGAATACTTTTCGGCTAGTTTTTTTTTTTTTTTTTTGTGAAAAACTTGGCTTTAAAAGATATCTCTAAGGAATCTGGAGACGTGTTTTCAATATTATTGCACCATTTTTAGTTGAGAGCATATGTCGTAATTGCTCTTTTTGCTAAGTCATTCCTTTAGCTTAGAGAAAATCGAACCGAAATCCATCCTGTTTTACAGCACCCAAAGGGACTGCAAAAGCATTCGGTTTGAAAAATAAACTCTTTACGCAAGTAAAGCAATTTACCAGTCATCGGTAACATAAACATTGGAAGTATCTTAATTAAAAGCGTTTGAAACTTGCAGAGGAATTAAATGTTAATGGAGTGCTTCAGGATTTATTTCGTCTTTATTCTATGCCTACATTAAGACCGGTTACGTTTCCAAGGCACTCAGTTTAAGCACTTTTAACAAAGTGATGCAATATATAGTTACCATTGTTAAGCTCTAAGCATTCTTTAGCTCCCAGCTTACTAATATTCATTAGAAACATCAACCTAAAGAGTTGGTTTAAGAATAACTATCTTATGTTTAATTTATCTAGTATTATATTAGAAAACGCCGAATTTAAAAAATAACCTATTTATTATGGCTATGCTATGTACAGAAACAACATCATTAAAATATAACAAATTAAGATCTTTACATAGCGAGAAGCTCATTTTCAAAAGGCAACATTTCAAATGATACATCACTGAATCTTCTAAGGTAAATCCTGAAACGCTAGTTTGACCATTCAGAGCTACGAAATATATTTTAATCCTTTGAATGCCGCTCTATGTTTCAAGTGTAAAATATTAATCTGTATATATAAAAATGAATGTTTGTCTGTATGTCATCCATGAACTAAAAAACTACCCGGCAGATTTGGCTGAAACTTTCACCGTTTGTTATTTTTGGTACTGGGAATGTTTATAGACCAGTTCGAAAAAAAAATCCGATCGATAGTTCCTTTTTTATTCCAATTTAAGTCACAATCCATTGGATAAATACGAATAAAATTATCGGCTGCAGAAATTAATTCGCGTGAAAGATCTCATTGATAAGAAGTTAGCTGTTGCCATTTTTCTTGAGTTTGAACAAATGAATTCTTTCTTTATTGTTTATGGCTTTTCATGCAACGGGGGGATTTAAAACTTTTTCTATTTGATATTTTTAGCGATTGATTGATCTTGCAAACTGCGTGAGTACAAAATTTGAGTATAGTCACGGCTTCACTTGATACCTGGACCGATTATTACGAAAATTGCTATACATATGTATTTTTCCGCGGAGAAGGTGCATAATATGCTCATTGAAGCCACTCGCCACCAGGGGCACTGCAGAGTAGCAACTTCTGCCCCGTTCAACCGATTGTCATGAAAAACAGTATAATGATGTATTTTTTTTTTGTTGGCGTAGCAACGCGCGTCGGGTACAGCTAGTTGCTTTATAAAAATAGGATTCTTAGTCAGCTCTTTACAAAATGCAAGAAGATACTTTCGAAAAAACAATTATCTAATATTTTAGGCATGTTCCCGTTTGGGAACATTGGCGTGTTACATTAAGTTTTTTACTAAGGCTTTTAATCGATTTTGCTTTACCCTCTAATTTTGTAGAAAACAGCTTTTGAAGGATAACATGTAGAAAAAAATATCTTTTTAATTTGAACATTTTTCCGTTCAGTTTTTGAACAGTTCAAATTTTCTGAACATTAGCACCTACGGAGAAACTAAAAGTCAATCTTGATCCCGAACTAAAAGGCAAATTTACTTCAAACAGATTTTGTTGGAAATAGTTCTTGTTAACCAACTTTCGAGTCCGACTCCTAAAATTTTAGATTAGTCGACTGCGACTCCTGTACCCGAAAATTAGTGGGACTCCGACTCCCCAACTCCGACTCTGACTCCGTAGCTTTTGAAAAAACTTCAGAGGAAAACAAAATACTGAATTCAACTCTTGGATTTCATGTAAAAAAATAGTCATGACTAAGCGTGGTATTTTTTTAAAGGAACAAAGTATAGAGTTCTAAAGAATTATTTCATGTTTGAATTGAATATAAAAAAATCGCAATCAAGTAGAATTCACGGTAATATAATTTTAGTACACAAATATGTTTAATTCCATAGTTGACATGTTTTTTTCCCACTTATCTCAAAAAGATTTTACGAATCTCGAGGTTCGAACTGCTAATATCAGAGTTGCAAAAGCTTTTGCTTTTATTAGTAGCAATTATATCATTGAGACCACGAATACTTCAATATCGTTTCATCTTACAGAAGACCCTTGGAATCATTAAAAAAAAGTTAAACTCATATTGTCTAAGAAGAAACTAACATTTTGTGTTATTAAAAAACTTCATTTTAACATTAAATCAGTATAAGGAGGTAGGCGAAATATTTCTAGAATTATTAGTAACAGTTGTATTTTCAACAAAAAGATTTTTTTGTTTTTATTTGGCATAAAAATGATTCAGTAACTTAGCTTTGAACATACAGATCTTCACTTCACTCTCCGGGGGCCCACTGTACCTATCACTAAGTGATTTAACCAGTTTAGGACCCCCGGAGCTTTATTTTAAACATTCAACATATACATATAACAATGCACACACATACAAACAAACAAGATCACAGACAATTACAGTACATATTGACAAACAGACATAGAAGCACAAAACAATTCGAAAAAACCATGCTATAAAACATGATGCTGAGAGGATAGTAGAGTAGTCGATGGGTACATAGCAGGCGAGTTCGCCGTTACAAAAGTACATTTGATTATTACGTCGTGAGTAGTGTTGTATAGTAATACATAATGCACTAAAACTGTGAATGCGTAAGTATATACAAGTTATAAAAGTAATACAGTATAAAACCAATAAATGCCACCGCCGTCCACCACCAAGCAGCATTCAAATGTGATAAGGAGTGATTTCGGATGTGGAATGCTGGTGAAGTTGTCATTTCAGCGCCGTGGCAAACGTGTGTAAAAAGTAAAATGCCCGGAAATGGGCGATCGTGACAGATAATGATATAAATAGTTAGAATTGTACCGAGCTAGCGAAACGCCGTTACAGGCGTACATTTGTTTATGTTGTGGTGGTTAGTGAGAAGAGAAAGGCATATGTATAAGAATTGAAAGGGATACACAGTGGATGTACGTAACACAGGTGGGTTAGCTAAGGAACCTTTCACACTGCACTGCATCTGGAACATAGTTTGGGGAATTGTTGGGTACAGGGCTGACGACGTCGTCGTTACATACAAACTTATGTTTATATTACGATGATGAATAGGGAGTGGAATTTTAAAAATGAACAGCTTACAAAGTAGTTTAGTAGTAGTAGACACAGACACTATGAATATCGAAGCATAATAAAAGTTACAGATGCTATAATTTGAAACGACTGTAAGTACGAGTATAATAAAGTTACAAGCGGTGCTTAATAATGCTGCATGATGCAGAACAATAAACAATATGCAATTATACAATAATAATAATAAAGCTATAAAACGGTCAGTGAGAAAAGTCCAACAATACCGAGAAAACATTAAAAAGACCGAAAGACACGGTTACTACAGGGGGAATGTGATGGGCAGTTGATGGTTGGGAAGGTACGGTAGGAGAGCGATTGACACCAGCACTATAATCAAGTGAAAAGCGAAGATTAAGATGAATCTATGAGATGAGTCTATTCAGCGCTTTGATAGAGGTAGCCCTCTGAAGAGAGGGTTTGGAATATGCTGTTAAGGAGCCCTGTAAGACGTGGGATTGATAATGCTTGCAGAAGACGTTGATTTTTAGAGATTGAGGGCGGTCTGCGTATGTGAAAACTACTTGTTAAGGGGCAGTTAAAAACATAGTGCTGAGCTGTGCCCTCCTCCCCGCATGCACAATTAGGGGAATCTATAATGTTGAACCGGTGCAAATATGATGGGAACGGGCCGTGGCCAGTCGCCAGAACGGTATGGCAGCGGTGTGAGACTCGAGGAGAGGGCCTAATTGTGGGAAACAACTCGTGTACCACGCGGCCCGTCTCCGCGTTGTCCCAACGGTACTGCCAATCCATTCTGAGCTGGTGCCTAAACAGATTTTTAAGGTGAGACCTTGGAAAAGGAACATCCGCTCTTTCCGGGAGGGTTTGTGTGTCAGCTGCCAATTTAGCGAGTCTGTCGGCTTCGTCATTCCCATAATTTTGAGAATGACCCTTGATCCAGTAAATTTCGAAGTTCTTATGAGATGTTAGGATTTGAGATTGGATTGACTGAACCAAGGAATTTCGATGAAATATACATTTTATGGCCAAGATTGCCGACAGACTATCAGAAAAAATTTGGAAGGAGCATTGTGGTAAACCTTGTGAGTAAAGGATCGCATCCTTAATTGCCAAAAGCTCCGCTTGAAAAACCGTGTTGTGTTCCCGAAGTCGTACAGACAACGTATAGGCAACAGAAGTTCCCTTAAAAACAACAAGACCAGATCCAACTCCCCGCGGTGTCTTGGATCCATCAGTATAGATTCTGTTGCAAAGTAAGTCTGGATGAAGTTCCTCAGGGTGTGCATTTCCGAGTGGGTCAATTTGGTGGGGGGAGGCCGAAAACCATTTGCCAGCATCCCTCTCGAACAGCTCGGGGGAATATTCGACGCCGTCCAATGTGATTGGTTTTCTGTCTATGTGTATTTTGGATTGCCAAATCGTTTGGCGGATTGTTAGTTCAATTGGGGGTACACCGGCTAAGGTATAAAGAGCAAAGTGAGACGTTGTCGAATAGGCCCCCGTCACCGTTAGGAGGAAACGCCGTTGGAGAGAATGAAGCATCCGGTACTGCCGAACCCCCAGGCTTCTTCCCCCAGATGCCCGAAGCGTGAAGAAGGGAGGATTCGACAACCGCCCTATATAGTAGCCATCTATGTTTGATCTTGGTGCCCCAGTCACCCCCCGCTAGTCTTTGGAACTTACTATGCAATGCAAGAGATTTAGTTTTTAAATGATCGAGGTGGGCGGTCCATCTAAGGCGGTTGTCGATAACCACCCCGAGGTATTTAATGCTGGGTTTCCTAATCAGATAGAAGTCTCCCATCAGGAGAGTTGGTGGTCGTCACCTTGAAGTGCATGCAAGCTCCCAGGTAGCATTAACTCATCGGATTTTGCTCGGCCGATCATCGACTCCTCCTAAACTCATCGCGTAATGCACGCTGATATCGTTGCGATCAGAATCCGAGAACGGTTTTCGATGAGCTGTTTTTTATCGGAAAACTATATCGTTACGATCAAATTTTCCGATGAAAATTTGCCGAGCTGCATTTCATCAGAAAAAGAGATCGTAACGATCAAATTTTCCGATGAAAATTTGCCGAGCTACATTTCATCGGAAAAAGAGATCGTAACGATCAAATTTTCCGATGAAAATTTGTCGAGCTGCATTTCATCGGAAAAAGAGATCGTAACGATCAAATTTTCCGATGAAAATTTGCCGAGCTGCATTTCATCGGAAAAAGAGATCGTAACGATCAAATTTTCCGATGAAAATTTTCCGAGCGAAATTTCATCGAAAAACGAAATCGTAACGATCAAGTTTTCCGATGAAAATTTGCTGAGCTACATTTCATCGGAAAAAGAGATCTTAACGATCAAATTTTCCGATGAAAATTTGCCGAGCTACATTTCATCGGAAAAAGAGATCGTAACGATCAAATTTTCCAATGAAAATTTGCCGAGTTACATTTCATCTTAAAAAAAGTAGGTCGTTTAAATTTTCCGATAAAAATTTTCCCAATCTAAAATTTTTGGAAATCTCCCAACTGTTAAAATAGGATAAGTTTTATTATTCGAATATCCGACTATTGATCAACATTCAAGTTTGAGAATCGGAGGAAAAATGACTGAGACTTTGACTCCGAATCCGACTCCTGGATTTTGGAAGGGTTTACTCCAATTTGCTGCAAAATCAATTCAACTTTAACTCCACGATTTCAACGCCGATTACCTCACTGGAATTGCGAACAAAATGAGACTCCGGCTCTTGAATGATTTCTCTCTATCTCCTAAACAATTCCACTCCGTTCAATTTGACTCCCAAAATTACCGACTCCGACTCTTCACTAGATAGCGCCATAAGTATATTCACTGAATGAAATTCTCACTTTCCGTTCAGAAAACTGTCATGGCCTTGCCACCTGATAGATGGCGTCACAAATGATTTTCCATTTAATACATTATTTTCCACCTTGGAGCGAGTATAATTTGTCTAGTGGTTAGCATATGAATCTCGTAATCCAGAGGTCTAGGGTTCGATTCCCGGCTAGAGCGACATTAGTGTTACACTAGAAATTAATTGAACAAGTTATTAAAAAAAATAATATATATTAAGTAATTCCCAAATGACGTCATCCGATAAATACCCCTTCTGGAAGTTTTCTTCCCACTGTTAATTTTTTTCCCTCCTGCTTGTCCCTATATCGTAGTTGTTACTACTTCTCATCGTATTTTCATCCTAAATTCATCGCCTCGGAACAGCACTGCTCGTATATTGCTCCAAATCTCATCGTATTTTTATCCAAAATACATCGCCTAGGAACAGCACTGCTCGTATATTGCTCCAAATCTCATCGTATTTTTATCCAAAATTCATCGCCTCGGAGCAGCACTGCTCGTATATTGCTCCAAATTTCATCGTATTTTCATCCAAAATTCATCGCCTCGGAACAGCACTGCTCGTATATTGCTCCAAATCTCATCGTATTTTTATCCAAAAATCATCGTCTAGGAGCAGCACTGCTCGTATATTGCTCCAAATCTCATCGGTATAGGGAGCAAAATTCATCGGATTCCGATGATCGGATTCTACTATTGCCGATGAGACATATTGGAGCAATTTCCGATGAAAACTCATCGGAATCCGATCATCGGCCGATCATCGACCGATCAAAGTTTGATCGGATTTCGATGAACGGCCGATCATCGGCCGATGAGTTGATGCTACTCGGGCTGTTTTTGCCTTAGATGCCTGAAGACCGTGATCTTTAAGCCATGTGTCAACCAAGGCGAGCGATTGGCGGGCAAAATTTTGAAGATCGTGAGTGCGACGAGTAGTGACCAAGAGTGCAATGTCGTCCGCAAAGGCCTGCACATGAGTGTGGACCGGCCATGAAACTCTTAGGAGAGAAGCTACCACCAAGTTCCAGAGCTCGGGTCCACTGCAGGAGCCCTGCGGACAGCCCTTAGTCTGCGGGATTGAACAAGACCCTGTACTTGTTTGAATGAAAACTCTCCTTTGCGAGAGGAAGCTACGATAAGCGTTGAGGGTTCCCTCGTCGCATTGGGATTCAGAGAGATAGTACGTGATCTTATTCCATGGCAGATTGTCGAAAGCTGCGACAATGTCCAAGGAGATCAGTACCATCTGGTCACCTCTCTCGATCCCTTCATTGATTTTAGAAAGAAGAGACGCTAGAGCATGGTCTACAGAGCGTCTGGGAACGAAGCCGAATTGGTAGGGATGGTGGAGATTTTTTAATGCTAGGTGACTTTGAAGGCGGAAAAGCAGGAGTTTCTCGAAGATTTTCGAAAGGACCGGAAGGAGGATAATAGGGTGAAATGAGGAGAGTTGTGCAGGGTCTTTACCCGCTTTGAGAAACAGGATGAGGACTCCCTCTTTTAGACCGAGGGGAGAAATAACCGAATTTAACACATATATTGAAAAAATCCCTAATGAAGTTTTTGAAGATTTTGTGGAAGGCAGTCCAAATAACAACATCTAGACCGTCCTTCCCAGGGGCTTTTTTGCGGGGGAGCATTCGCACCGCTTGGTCAACCTCATGTTGTGTAAAATGTGCAAAGTTATTTGGTGGCACTGAGGGAGCCCCAGCGGGGCCCGGCTGATCCGGGGGGTAGAAATGTTCGAGTATTTTTTGAGCGAAGGTGTCGTCATTTTCAGCAGAAGGGTCGTGTTCTTGAATAAATGTAGGGGAAAAGGTCTTTCCAAAACAAACTTTGTATGGTTTGTTGAAAGCCTTTTGACTGCGAGTGCAGAAATCTCTCCATGAATTGCGTTTGGAAGCTCTGATGGCACGTTTGTATTTAGCCATCGCCCTCTTATATGTTGTTGCATATGAGCCCTCCATGGGTGAACCTCTATTTCTTTGAAATCTTCTCCTTGCTGCATAAGCGCAGTTCTTAAGTGAGGTTAAACCTGCGTGCCACCAGTTTGAAGGCGATGGTGTTGCATATTTCTTTTTCTTAAATGTGATATCCGCGCAGTCTTGAATTGCTGTTGTTAGGGCTGTGTAAAACCTATCAATCTCGTCAACGGTGGCGAGGGATGGCAGCAATGAAAGAAAGGGGGGAATTTTAACTTTAATCAATTTTTGAAATGAAGCTGTGTTGTAAAACGTCTTATACCTGACAAAGCGAGAATTGCCGAAAGAGCTGTCAATAGTGATGAAAATATAGCGGTGGTCGCTTGCCGAGATTTGGTCGCTCACAGACCAATTAATATTTACGTTGATGTTCCTGCTGAAGGAAAGATCTGGCCATCCCTTGCCATTCGTTGTGAGAAAGGTAGGTTGGGAGTTAGGAGAATTAAGGAAATTTAAATTTAGAGTGGCGGCCATGTTCAGAACCGCCTCGCCCCTCGCCTCGTCCCTAGGATACCCAAAGGCCCTGGAGTGGGCGTTGAAGTCACCGCCTATAAGTGTAGGGGCCGGGATGGTTGCTGTGATAAAATTTTGAAGGTCTGTAAGTAGTTCTTCTATTGGTTCTGCGGTGGAGGAATAGGCGGAGACTAAAATCAGGGGCGTGGCATCCGTAGAAACCTTGACCGCCACGAGGTCGAAAGATTTAAATGCAGATATGATTTTTAGGTGGTCTGATGGGATAAAAATGGCAGCTCTGTCGCTCGAAGAAGTAAGCTGGCCCCATGAAGTTGGAATGTTAGCAGAAACTTTATTTATTGTGTAGGGTTCCTGGACAATAAAAGCATGGATACCATGTTCTTCTTGCAGATTGGGAAGTAGCAAGTTAGCAGCTGCTGCCCTCTGTAGATTAATTTGTACGATCTTTATTTTGGAAAATTTAATCTGTGTACATAAATTAGGTGGAGAGAGGGAAAAGTCCCTAAGATTAAAACATAGGATTGTGGGGTTTTGTTGGTTGGATGCAGGGACAGGATAGGTTGCTGAAATTTGTGATGCTGAAGAATGTAAGGTGTGCTGATCACTCATAGTTTGTCTGTGATCGAATTTTTTCCACAATATCCAAATAACAGGGGCATCCGGCATCATTTGCCGGGTGGTTTGTGTAATAGCTCGTGCCAACTCTATTGTTGGAATTATGACAATTAATGCAGTATGCACCAGTGGCCTCACAGACTTTGCTATCGTGTTCTTCTGAGCAATAGCTGCAATTAATGCATTTGCTCCTGCAATTTGCGGCAGTGTGACCGAATCCCTGGCAAGCATAACAACGTCTTACCCCCAGGAACTCTCTTATGCCTATGACTCTCCACGCTATGTTAAAGCTACGTGCTGATGTGATTGTATTAAAGGCTTCCGGAGAGCACTGGAGGACCCAGTTGGTGGTGCCCTTTCTACCAGTAAGTTTGAATTTGGGGCAGATTTCCTGCCCTTGCAGGTCAAATGATCTATTTAGTTCGTCCTGGAGATCTGGTCCATCCAACTCCGACGGAACCCCGTACAAAATAACTCGTGGGAGCCTTCTTTTTGGTTCACGAACTGAAATTTTTCCACTGAGACCAGGTGCTGTCGTCAAGCGTTGTTGCAAAGCCTGCGAGTCAGTGTGAGATGGTACGTCAATGGCTATTCCGCCTTTTGCTACGAGGCGAACTTGTGTTATCTTGACTCCGTTCCTTGACGGATCAAATTCGGACTGTACCAGCTCCCTCAGCTGGTTGGACGTACCCTCCTGAGGGCCAGTAGGGTAAACCAGAGTCGTATGAGAGGGTCGCGAAGCAACCGATGCAAAAGATGGAGCCTCCGGTTTATCCAGCTGCAGCTTGTCGTTGAGGAACTGCGCAAGTGTTGGGACCGGCACCAAGACCTCACCCTCCGTTTGTGTTGACATGTCAGTCTTCAATGAAGGGATTGATGAAGTAGTTTGTTCGTCCGGATCAGACCCCGGTGATGCGGTTTCCTCAGAGTCCTCCTCCAACGTCTTAGGTTGTTCTGAACTGCAACCTTCCGCTATGGCTGGGGAGGAAGGCGATTGCACTATAGTTGAACCCAAGTTGTAACTTTGGTCCAGCAGCTTTGTCTTGAAGAGTGCTAATGTAGATTTCACATGAGCCTGTAGCCCAGTGTGGAGGAAGAACCTACCATTTTTGCCCTTGGCTACAATGAGTGATTCGAAAAAATCAAGGAAATCAGGTATCGTGTTGTCGTACGATAGCGTATTGCTAGCTGGAGGTGTGTCCGGGTGGAAAAATTGGTCGAACGGACCGGCGTGGAGCTCGCTGAGCTCTGTCGTCGAAGACTGCGAGCTGCTAGACTGGCGTTGGAACGGTAACGACTGACCATTGGCTAGTTTAATCAACTTGGGGTCGAGTTTATCCACAAAAGCCTTAGCGGGAGTGAGAACTCTAAGGTCCCTCGTTTTTTTATTCTTGGGCATTGCGGGGGATGTACAATCTAACGGTTGGCTTTCCCTTGCCTTGATAGCTAGTATGAGTATGACACTAATGGTAGCAAAATGGCACTCAGAACATTGTAAGAGTGATAAAACATTACGTACATAACCTGATAATGAAAATGCCGATACATATAAAGATTAGTTAGAAACGGGCGATTAAAATGAGTACTCACACGATGGGCCCGCTAAAACGTGTGGGTATGACACTAAACAGCCAATTGGCACTCAGAACAAAGTAATAGTTTGATAACATTGAATACAATACACAATATTGAAAAAGCCGATACATATAAAGATTAGTTAGAAACGGACGAATAAAACGAGTACTCACACGATGGGTTTGGTAATAAAAATTAAGAGCAACTGGCTGAAACTTTCGGCAAAATCGGACAGACTCAGCTCAGCAACCGAAAAGAACAACTTAGTTTGACTTGAGTTGTAAACGGAAGTTCCAGGAAGTAAAATATAACCCTCAATTCGTGATCTTATTGCAACACGGAAAAAAAAATGAGACTGAATCATTTCAAATGAAAATTAAACTTCGCTCCAAAATTATTTGTTTAAATTACTTTTTCGAATTACACAAATACATATTAAAATACTCGAGACCTACTTCATTTTTCACACATTTTTTAAACAGTATCTTACATGTATATTTAATTTTTAAAGAGATTTAATGAAGAATAATTTTTAAAAATTGTGATACGTATGTAAAAAAAAAGATTTCAATTAAGTATTTATACAATTAAAGTAATAATTTTCCAGCTGCAATCTTCAAGCTTAATTTTGCTCTATAAATTAAATAAAGATTCAATTTAAAAATAGATATTTTCAAATGAACAGTCGTTTTAGCATGTGCACAAACTTTAATTAAAAAGGAGAGAAGACATTTCAAAACATATATATGGACGTACTACATTCGAAAATTCTTAATGTTTCAATATTCTGAGGAGAGAAATGGTTGACTTTTGGTATTGAAATTTTCAAAAAATAAGCGCTAAATTCTTCCAAAAATCACAATTGCTCTCCACAATCAGATCGCCTGTTTTAATGACGTCACGTTACCAGCGTGTTAGCTTTCCTAGTCCGGAAGGTAATGGATCAGATCTTTAGGCTGCAACAACGTTACCACGTTGTAGAGTGGGTGCTGACGGACTCTCAGAGACGTGTGGCTGGGAGTATTATCGTCCTGTAATCTCGCTACTAACCAACAACTACTATTAACAATCGCGAAACTAAACGCTATCGCAGACCTTGACGTGGCCACAAAGGTCAAGTTTTACATATTCAGCTACGTTAATGCCCCCAATGCCTAAAAAGTAGGCTACTGACACATATTGAAGCTGAAGGTCCTCTGCAAATAATTTATCCCACCCGAGCACCACCAGACCAGTCGGAGTGCAGTAGGAAACTTGGTTTTATTTTGTTTTTGGAAACACCATTTTTACAACTAAACCAGAACTGTTTCGCGGTACACCTTGGAGATAATTGATATAATCATTCGGGACAGAGATGTACTCAGATGCAAGTTTAGAAATAGAATTTACTCATCTAAGAGATTTGAAATGAGATATTACTGAGACCTGCTTCAGCTGCACACAATCAAGCCGAAAATTTCTCGAAAATATGTAAATTACTTGTACAAAGCAAACTAACTAATGTCTGAAATTTACAGCCTGTTCCCAGCTATCTACGATAAGAAATGATCAAAAAAACATTGTTGTTTTCCTTAAATTGTTGATGATACCCTAAATGCATAAACGAGTTATTTTTAACTGGAAAATGACAGAGAGCGCATTCATTTCATGTTACAAAAGCTGCAGACAATTGGTCTCTTATTTCTCGAGAAATCCATAAAAATGTGAATTTTTGAAAGTGTCCCAGTTTTATTTCCATTCCAAAACTGGGTCATAAATTTTACACAACAAACTATATACGAATAAATTATATACATTTTTTTTCAAAAAAAAAAAAAAAAGAAAAACAAGTAAATTTGAACACAAAAAAAAAACATATCACAACAATGATGATGAATATTAAATATAACGATAAGGACGTAAAGCTTTAAAATGTTCAAGTCCTTTACCAGAAAAGAATGAGAGAAACATCGCATTTCAATTTATTAAACAAATTACGCATATCACTCACAAGCTGCAGCGGCTTTAACAGGCAAAAAAAAATAAATTTATATTTGTTTTTCATGCAGCGACAGGACATTGAATCCCAAGTTTTCGGCTCCACTCGTGCATTCCATTTTCAACAAATAATACGCTTTTCTCTGGGAAATAAAACTATTTTTCCTTTCCTTATTACAAAAACGCTTTTTTGGCACAGAAAGGCAAAATAATTGGAACTTCTATAGTGATTAAAAATAAAATAAATACGCATATCGTTAGCCATAGTAATTGGTATGGCATTATTTATGCAATAATTTTATATCAATATAAAATGGTTTATCATTCCAATGATTGTTATTCTTATTACTTTAACTTGCTGTTTTGACGTTTGAAAATAATCTTTTAGACGAAGACTGCATTTGAAGAAATTTAAGGTGTCAATGATAAGTTTTGCTCATTATTGAATCAATCAATCAAGTGATAAACGTATATTTCACAATCAGTTGTGTTTGGCTTCTAAAATGTGTTGTCGACATTTTTTACAGGAAGTTTTTGACCTTACAACAAACGTTTAAGGCAAATCTAACTCTTCACCAAACAATGCCCTAAAAACAAAAAGAAAATGTAAAGGAATTATCTTTTATAAATATATTATAAAGTATTTTTGCATATTAAAGATATTAAATTATGCTTACCTCTTACCAGAATTAGTATGTTTGGCATTATCATCGTCATTGACTTCGGCATCCTTAACTTTGAAAACAGGTCTCACTTGCATTCTCAATATCATCACCTTTTAAGCATTAAAACAAAACCAATGCATCTTGTATTTATTATTTGAGTTTTGTATTTTATTTACAGCAAAATATAAATAATAGTTATATAAAAACGATGATTTCCAATTGCTAATAAGTTTTTAAGATTGTATTCCAAATAATAATATGTTAACGTCTAATATCATAACAACACCTCAAAATACGTAACCAACACATCAACAAAATGTAATGCTACTGAGTAACAAAATTACTATAAACTAAATATAGCAAGCCAATTATATCTAAAAACCTATCTTATTCATGCTATTATAAAATATATTAAATTATAACAATGTAATTTTAAAGAACAAAAAAGGAAAAAACTTGAATCAAGTATAATTTAAATTTTCTTAGTTAATATCTACATCTCTAAAAATCAGTGTCCTACAATTAGCATACATATAGATTCAATTACTGCTAAATCCTATAATGAACAATTTACAAAGTCTATACCGAACTTTATCGAAAGAAACATTTTAACATCAGTAATCTAACATAATCAAAAAAGGCTGTTTAGTATAAATACTGAATGAAGAAAATATAGTTATCATTGAAGCTCTCATTTCTAAGAAAATCCATTTCGAAAACCCGATATTCAGACCAGTATTACTATTTTTTAAGGAAAAAACCGAATGTAATAAATGAAGTAAAAGTCGTTTTAGGAAAACATATGATTTTCAGAACATATTTCATAAACACTAATGAATAGGAATAATAGTAAAATAATGCCATAGGATGCCATACAGAATCTGCCTAGTTAAATGCCTAGTTAAAGGATCTTATTCTTTCTGCAGTTTCCTTAAATGAAACCAAATGATTTGTAACTATAACGACGAAAATTAGTCTCGTTAAATAAATATTAAAACAACAAACTAGACTTATTTTCTTCGTCATCGTAATCTAAAAAACCATGGGAACATCAAAAACGGTCAGATGAGGTAAATAAGCAATTCGTCATTGCTCAATAAATATTTACAAGGAAGAACTTGATAATATATCTTTAATACACCTCTCCAAATTCCTCAAGCTCAAGTAATTGCATTGCTCTCAAAACCATTTTTTAAAGTTTAAATAAAATAAATGGTGTTCTGTAAAAATAAATAAATTCATAAATAAATAATTTAAAAAATTCTTGCATTTTTTTTATTTTGCACACAAGGTCAAAATGTCTTTCTAAATGACCTCAATGATGCCTCTGAAAATCTTACCAGCCAACTTATATATTTGATAAAAAAATATTCTGAGCTCAACCATGTTAAAAGTCAACAAAACTGTTATATATTTTTAACATGCTCTAAAAAATTAAGTAATTTATAAACTCCTAAATTACACTTTTGTTTTAATAATTGCTTATGCACCTGAAATTTTTACTTTTGATCACTCAGGTTCTGTGACCTAAACAATCAAACTTTTTAAACAATCGAAATTTCCGTTTTTTCGAAGCAATTTGAAGTTTTTAAACA
Source organism: Uloborus diversus (assembly GCF_026930045.1). NCBI lineage: Eukaryota > Metazoa > Arthropoda > Arachnida > Araneae > Uloboridae > Uloborus > Uloborus diversus. The sequence goes on along the minus strand of NC_072731.1, from coordinate 88,260,290 downwards.
AGTAATATAGTACATTCGCCTATTTGAACTCTGTAACTTTATCTAAAATCTCCTTTGTCCTGATTATAGGTATTCTGTCACAAACGAAATTGAATACGATAGTATCAATGAATATTAAATGCAAAAAAGAAATTATGTCACATTTTTTGTTCTATGAAAAAGAGGACGCTTTATTTTCTCCAACATTAAAACAAACTTTGAAAACTTTTGAAGGAGTTCGCCTTTCTCTCATGTAAAATTCTGCATTATTATTATAAAAAAAATATGTGAAAAAACATAACTAAAGATTTTGTTTGGTAATCTATAGCACTAACAGAATGCTTAAATTTTTCATGGTACAGTAAAACCTGTAAAGTTGACCATCCTTGTAAGTTGACCACCTGTCTAAGCTGAATACTTTTGTCAGTTACATAATTAGATCAATAGCATAAAAATCAACCTCTATAAGTTAACCCCTCTCGTCTAAGTTGAACGATTAAGTACTGCACCGCAAGTGGGCAACTTAAACAAGTTTCACTGAAAATTGCTGAAATGGGAGCTAGATTCTCGGACCCTGATTTTCACCTCATATTCCCCCTTTTTCATTTTATTTTTTGTTAACATGGACCATTTTGGGATCCATCGATTTAAATGCTCCATAGTCTAGATGAAAATGGCCTAAAATGCGCGTTAAGCTTCAAGCAAAGTTTTTTTTCCAAAGATTTAACTAATAATTTCTTACTACAGTTTAAATGATGCTCGAGAAAACATTAATTTCTCTGAGACGAAAGAGCTATTTTTATTCCGTTACTTTTGAAAATAACGAGAACAGCCAATTAATTACTGATTAATTATATGTTTTAGAAACAACTACTCTTGTTATTAAAAAAAGAAAGAAAATTATACATTAGAAGAAAAAAATATCCCTTCAATCTCTTTTTTTACAAATCCCTATCTATTTGTTTGTTTGGCAGCAATAAAACAGAGCTTCCAAATATTTGTCTCAAATACTGGTCATTATTTTTAATGGTATCTCTAACAACACTTGAAGAAAATGCCAACGAGGGGATAAAAATTGGAAAAGTAATCTCTTTCATACTTTAATGCATCTCATTTGAATTTGTTATCATAAAACCCAATACTGTCAGAGGTCTTTTCTTCTAATTTTTTATGTGTGTTTTGTTCCTTCTTGAAATAGGGCTAAAAATATTTCTCCTTTTTCATTCTTCGGCAAACATATTTAATCGGCTTTCGTGAATAAAATGAATGTTGTTTAGGTTCTGTGAAAGTTTTTGAGAATTTTGTTCGTAATTATAATTTAAGGATCGAGTGGAGAGTCATTAATAATCTTAACTAATCACCTGAGAATGAAGTTGGATTTCAGTTTCAAAAAAAGTTCTTCGAAAAAATCTAATTAATGTTTTTTTTTTCTTTTTTGAACTTGCTGCGAATATCTACGAACCCAGTGTCCCCCAGTTTGTGCAAACTTCATTAATATACGTCAAATACTGTTTTTTTTTTCCAGCTAACTAAAAGTAAGCTATACTTTTATGCGAGAAAGACTGACATTTTACTACATAGACTGCATATGGTGCGATTTCTTTCAAAATAATATAAAGTAAAAATACATGAAATATTTTCGAAGAGCTAAATACAGCATAACTTCGATTTAACGATACCCGGTCTAACGACTTCCTCAATTACTTGATACATTTCAATGGTCTAAATCGACTGCATTGAATGTATATGCTTCTCGATTTAATGATATCCTTGATATAACGAAAACTTTTTCAAGTTCCTTGGCAGTCATTAAGTCGGGGTAATACTGTATACCTGTGCTTCATTTTTAAACTATTTATCTTGTCAAGCTATATGTCAGTTGTCTTTTAGTATTCTTAAACACAATTATTTGATTGATTAGCATTTCACTAATCCATATCTTTTAATATACAGGGTGTCCAGGAAAGGTCTCCCTGATTTCAAAGTTAGATATCTCGAAAACAAAGGGCAATATTGAAACAGAATAAACGGTATGTTTATTGTGAAACCCATAAAAATTATGTACAGAAACTTGGAAATTAGTAACAAAAATCGCCAACAGGGGACGCTGCACTCTGTAATTGCAATAAAAGTCCCCTTAAATAGTGCTGAGAAAGGGTTGGATGATAATTTCTAGCGTAAATGTAAGTACCTCGTGAGGCAAAACTACTGCTGAAGCGCCTTACCTATTCGCAGCACTATTTATGGGGACTTCTGTTACAATTACAGCGTGCTGTGCCCCCTGTTGACAATTCTTGTTACTACTTTCCAAGTTTCTGTACATGATTTTTATTGATTTCACAACAAACTTACCGTTTTTTTTTCATTCCAATATCGGTCATTGTGTTCGAGATATTTAATTTTGAAATCAGGGATCCATTTCCTTTACTTCCTGTACATACATATACTGTGCAAGTTATGGAACAATTGCTTTTTGGTCTAAAAAAGAAAATGGATTTATGGTGCAAAATTTTGAACCAAAAAAGGTAGAAACATTAAAAATGGGAATGACTGCTTTGGAGCTAGACGAAACGCAATAGAATGTATAACCCATATGTAAGATTTTATTTCCGTTTAACCGCGTTTGTTTATTCATAAAAATTGAACTAGAAACAATATTTCCAGTTGAAACAATATTTCCAGTTTTGAAGAAATATTTCGCACCGAGCTCTTTATCACAGATTGACTTGATATCGTTCTTCTTTTTCTTGTTTTGTTTTGCATGTATTGCATAAGCCAAGATTCAAAGATTCTCTTCTGATTTTCGAATGTCTTTTACGTAAAGGAAATATAGATGTTGTATAGATCGTAATCTCATTTCTTTCATGTCATCATCATCATCCCCATCAGAACTCGCTCAACTTATTTTTACCTTTTTCGTGTTCCTTCTACCAACTGATGAAATATACTTTTTTTTTTTTTTAACCAAATGAAAGTTATTTTCAAACTCGCTAACAATATAAATGATCTACAAGATTCTACCTGCTACTTGGAGGCTATCAGGCTGTCATTCAAATACTGGATAACCTTGTTATACTTTTTCGGACATAGGTTCTCAACACTTTTGAATAAACAAATACGAAACATAAAATTCGTAGAAGTTTACGAAGAAAGTAAAGTTGAGTGCAAAAGCAATGTTCAAGGCTACGTGCTCGTTCTTTCCCCTTAATACCGAGCGCATTTGCTTTGTAACATGGAGCGCATTTACCCCATTTAACATTTAGGAAGAGGCAAGAGCGACCCCTAGTATTAAAAGCTTAGTTACAGTATTTAATCAAAATACACTAAGTATGTACTTGGTCACTGTTATTAAATAGAAATAATTTACTTTTGTTTCAGTTCATTGAAAATTGCTGGTTAAAATTCAGTTGGCTGAAACGTCAGAAAAAGATACAAAACCAGAGCCCTCTAGATCGTAACATCAAAGTTCTTAACGAGATATAAAACCGATCATTGATTATGATTATGTTGTATCTGTGGTTTCGTTCTCATAGCGCTACCGGTCGAACACCGATCGGATGCAGTAAATGACGCCAGTGGTTATTAAACGGGTGCTCACCAACCTATGCTTCATCGAACGCTTTCGACTGATTCGCGGTTACTTGCGCAAACAAATAACGCGCAGGCGAAAAATCCTTGTTATTGGTCAAATATGTCACGTGGTTCAATCAACCAGCTTAAATTGCGGTCGACCGGTGGATCTACCGGTGAAGCTATTAGAACGATTTCGGAAATGACCAGTTAACAGGTAGCTCTATTTGAACACTCTGGTTAGTCACCGGTCGACCGGTATCGCTATATGCTGATCTCCTGTTAGAGGCTATTAGTTATCACTCAGACAACTACCTAAAATATTCCGCTTATCGCAGAAGTTTTTTTAGGTTAGCATTCACATAATTCTCAGAGTAAACACTCTTACCTGGTGGACCCTCATGTCCCACCTTACTGTCTTTATATAATGTTTTTAATCAAAAGACTAACTATATTAGAGAATTTTCTAGAATGATTAAAGTGACTGAAACGTCGCCACTGTTAGAGTCGCGAATAGGTAAAGATTCACATAGTTCTGAATGAAAGTTTCATAAATTTCACTGCAAAACAACTTTTCAGGTTGAATCTCGCCAAGAGTCGAACCTTCTAAGGTTTTTCTAAACAAAACCATGCATAAAGTGAATTATTGCATATATTACCTCGAAAGCAAGAGTCATACTTTGTGGAACAATATATTTAATGTGTTTAGCTGTAAAACTGTCATATTTTATGAATATCTCATCTTTCTTTTTTCTCCTGCAAACGTTTTATCGAGATTTCTATCTTTCCTTATTTTTATTGATTAGCAATCACGCATCGCCTTTTCTTTTTCTATTCTTATCGGAATAACGGTTTTTAATCAATTCTTAGATTAATGACTTTGTTAAGTTTGCTAGAGTAAACTTATCAAAACTTATTTGCGCATATGAAACTTACTTTGCATTGATATTTATTACTAAATAAATTTATTTGACAGAATGATACAATGTATTAAAAATTCATTTCGAATTGTATTACACGTCCATAATACATATTGTATTCAGTGGATTCAATTGATATGAGTGATATAAAATGTGTCTTGTGTTAACAATTGGTAAACATTTTGAAACATTTGTTGTGATTATATAGTTAAATTCCGAATTATCAACACTTGCATTTTATCAAAACATTAACACTAGTAAAACGGAGATTATGTGTGGCTCCCCCGACAAAATTTGTTGTTTACTATCTCGAAAAATTATCACCGGAAGGAAATGGAACTTACTGAATTTTCATAATATGACCCTATTTAAGTGCATGTTTAATCATTTAACCATTAGTTTCAAAGCAATATATATATTGAACCTTATACCTAGAAAGACGAAAGAGGTTGTGAAATACCTCGGAGGCTACTGTGACCACCGAGGTATTTTACAACAAAAGCGGAGAATTTTTGCATTTCTTTTACTCGCTGTAAGAGGAAAACGGTCTATTCACCTAGTTTCACCTTGATTTTCTTATTTTTGCAGTCGGATGAAATTCGCAATGCAAATTGCTGTCAACTGCCCACCAGCAATAATTGTAGAAATCGCTTATCAAAAGAAAAATAACACTTAACATGTTGGGACGTAAGGAGAACATCACTGAAATTGTTATGCATTGAGTGTTTATTTAGCTTCTAGAAAATCGCCCTTCAAGGTATGACGGGTGAAAAATGCTTCTACATTTGAACGAAGCTGCTCCCCGTTTCGTAATATTTTGACAGTTGAAATTTTAACACAAACTCAATTGGATTAACCCTAAACTCCAGTAGATTACGTTCGTTGTTGACCACTTTTTCGTTTCTTCCCTCTCCTTAAATGACAGCTTTACCAGTAAAATAGTTAAGTTACCGAATTCAATTCGGACTGAATTCAATTCAGTCTTGCCAAAATAAAACCTATCCATATATATATCAAAAATTATCAAAAAATATTATCAAATTATCGTGCTGTGGCACGAGTTTCATAGTTGATGATGTCAGGAGCGTTACTCAATCATTCGCTATTATATGCATAAAAATTAGAAAATATATGTGGGGCGTGTAAACTCAAACAGGAAAACAATATACAGAATACATATTTAAAAATCTGGAGGAGGCTGCACTGACCCCTTAAGTTTTTCTAGGTATGCCGCATTTTTCAGTCAAAAGCGCGTTATTTTTTTAAAGAGAAAACTTTCTCCTCCTCGCTGCATGTCTAAAAATAACGTTGATGAGCTGAACATTTAGAGGGGATTACGCACACGTTCACGTGTTTCGGGTCTGTAACGTAAAGCGAGTTCAGTGCTAAAGAACCCTTATGTTTAAATATTAACTTTTATATGTATCATGTAGCAATGATGAAGCAAAATTGATTATGAACTGCAACAGTTACCCGTAGAATGAATGACAACTAGTAGACGATACATTTAATTTTAAGCACAAACAGTTACGATATCTAAATTCCTTATATTAAATAAACAAATAAGTATTGCTACTTAAAGACGTTTACACAACAAGAAATAGTTTGACTCAGTACACGATCACTATTGTACTGTTTAATCATGAAGCAGGTATGCAAATAGGGATGCGACTTTACATTTACCTCTTCGTAGTGCACTCTAATAACGTTAAATAGATGATATAGAACTTGAGCTATTTTACGTCTTTAACAAAGTAGAGAACATAGTTATTGTGACTTTCTGTAATTCCGATGCTATATCAGAGATTAATATTTCAATTACTAACGAAAATACTACAAGCTAAATCTGAATTAATTCATTATTTGCCCTCTGATTGTATCATATTGAATAGTGCTAATTTTCGAAATAAAAATTGAATGCACAAACTTCGAAAATTACAAGTTTCTCAATAAAAGGGTCTTTTGTACAAGAAAATAGAGACATGTTGAAGATAAACAGCAAACTTTACTGTTGCTCTTCCCTCCGCATAACTATATTTTCTCTTCTAGTTCGATTGTTTGTGCGGTAGTGTAAACACCGCCAAGTTGGCGAAGTGCGCAATTGTCACGAACCGTGCTGTCTGGATCAGTATTATTACTGAATGACAATATATTCTGTACACTTGTTCCATTGGTTGTTTTTTTTTTTTGCAAAAATCGTTAAGCTGACGAGGTATACAATTCTCAGTCTATATCAGTATTACATTAAAAGCATAAATGTATATATGAAATGTTTGTTTTGTTTAGCTCTGATAACGTAAACTCCGGTGGAAGAAAGAATAAAATATTCTAAGTAAGAGGTTAAATAACACAGGCCAATTTAACAAATAATGTGCTGTGACCAATAGATCTTATGGTACAAGGAAAAATTTACTATTTTATGTCCAGGTGTCTTCTTATCTTAACCACAATATAAACTGAAACAAAAAGCTCAGTTTAAAACAGAAAAAATGCTATTTATTGACTGCTCTTTAACGACTCCAATCAAAAATCTATGCCTTCACTCGCTTAGTTGCGTTAGCGCGTATATATCCTCTAAATCTAAAGCACATTTATGCATTTTTTTAATAAATGGGTGTACATTGTACAACATTAAATCTTCAATGACAATGACATGAGTAATTGTTCGACATATTATACCAATCTTAAGTATTCATCTTAAACAATATTCATTTTACAAAAAAAAAAAAAAAAAGATTGAACACTCCAACTAACAAATCCGAGATGAAAAGAGCACTGTATTGCAAGGGTTTTAAAGAGATAAATTTGGAGGACTGTTTACATTAACCTTCTTAGGAATAAACTTTTTTTTTCAGAGGAAAAGTGTCAGAAACTTTTCTTGCAACCAAATTCAATTTCCGGTCACTGACTAGAATTCGTACATCCGGTACACAAAAACGTACCTTTGCTCCTTTTTTTCAAACATTCCTAAAAACTATCCCGGAAATTTAAATTGCAAATCTCTCTACTTATATGCAAATTTCTCTTTAAAAAACAACATTTTTTTCATGCGCAAACCATGATTTTGCTTGTTACTCAAATGTTAATTAACAGTCTGCTCCTTCAGTGAAGTTTTGCTTCTTCATTACACGATACAGGTGTAAAGGACTTTTTTTCCCCAGAAAATATTAACTGTATTAAACTTGTTTAGAGTAGTTTTATAAAATTGTATGACTGTTTCGAAGCAGCAGCAATATTACGATACCACTTTTTGTAAAATCCCGCTTTTTGTAAGAGCTACCATTCAGCCGAAAGAAACTTGCTTAGGGAAAAAATATCTCATTCTTGGCTTTGGTAATAATATTCGATAATTTTTTTTTTAAATCTGAATCAATGAATTTCATGTTATTTCAATTGTTTATAAAATATTGTTTAAAAACATTTTTTTTTTTCAAAAATCGTTTGAATTTATTTTAAGTCTTCTCTATATAATGGTAAAAGAACAAGTATGTCGTTGTCATGAGGACAAAAACATTTTCTTCTATACCTTTCTTATGAGTTCTCATATCTAACAAATTACGTTGACGTTGAGACCATAACTAATTTTTCCCGTCCCAGCATCAGAAACTCAATGCATATACTGTAAATGACCTTAACAAAAGCAGTTATGTAGTCGTATCAAAGTACAAAGTCCTTGAATAACACTGTCAGGGGTATTTCTTTTTAGGACCGCTATCCTACACTCTTAATTCAAAAGAACGAAAAAATAACTCTTAAAAAGAGTGAAATCTATTGTGGGTGCATTCATTCTTTCTGAGTGCTAGCTTTATCGAAAAAAGACGCTTTACGAAAAAAACCAAGACTAAAACTTTTCCTTATTGGCGTGAAATTCGGAAACACTCCTTTTGAAGAGCGAAAAATAAAAACATTCTTTAAAAGAAGGACTCAAAAACATTTTCATTGGTTCGATTCTGTCACGTGATTTTGTTTAGGGAAAATCTTCTATACCTCCACGTTCGGCTTAACTAACGTTGGTCGCGAATACCAAGTGGATGTCGCTATCTAAATGTCTTCATTTAATGAATTAAAACACTATTTGTTGCCGAATGAGGTTTCTGAAGGAAATGCACAAAAACTGAATGGTAAGTGCGAAGAATTTTCTTTTTTGTTAAAACTTGTAACTGTTAATATTTCTTGAACTGCTCGTATATCATTACAAATCACCCACGTGCCATGTTACGGCGAACTTTTTGTAACTTTCTCTTCCAAATGAATGAAACTTTCATCAACAATTTTGTTTCGGTCATCGAATCAAAAATAGGACATTTGAAACAGTCGTTACCATCTTTGGTGTGTGTACTGTATATATATTTTAGGCAGGTGTTACAGACCCGACCATGCGCAAATCTATAGGTCGGATACCTAATCCGCTCCCGATGGTCGGAGCTCCAACCACTACGTATATTTTAAATTAATCAAATATTGTTTTTGTGTATAATAAACTTTAAAGAGTATCATAAACTTTGTATAATACATTCATTCATATGTGTAACGGGCCATTTATTAATTCAGGGTCCTGAGGGGGAGGTGGTGGAAAATTCTCTACATACCCTTGCTTGGAAGGGGGGGGGGGGGAGGGGTAGATCCATTCTTACGTAATATTTTCCAAGCCGATATTTTATATTAGAAATCCGCGGTCAAGTGGTTTGGCAAATATTATATTTCATTTGCTTCAGGAAGGTAAAAGTATGTATTATAGGATGAGCTGTTTTTTACTTGTGTTTGAAAGAATGAAACGTGTAAAATATAATAAAAGAATCGCACTGTGTTTTGCATGTCTTATTTTTAATTATTATCACATCATATACAAAAATAATTTTTCGAAAAACATTCGGTCTAGATTCCTTACAGTAAACATTTCTTTACTCAAAAATGTTTTTAAAAAAATTAAAAAAAAAATAATAGTTAATTTAAGAACGATCCCAGTGATGTAATATTTGTTATTTTATTATTGTGAAGAAAAAAAAGAATCTTACGTAAGATGGGGGGGAATCTTACATACCCTTACATAGGGGGAAGGGAAGGTCAAAAATTACCAAAATTGTCCTCACGTAATTAATGAATGGCCTCGAAGAAACGAAATTGAATTCAAACGTATCTTGTCACAATTTATGAGTGACTTTTTAAATTAATTTGAACTGATGTAACTTTTAAAACATTATTAATGTTAAAAGGCACACCGAGAATATCAATATAGAGTTTCAAAATTTTAAATCTATTTATTTGGAACTGTGTGGGTTTTTTAGTTTTATTTCAATCTTTAGATTCGGAAATGTACGTAATATTACACGTGGGTGATTTGCAACGATATACGAGTAGTTCAAGAAATATTACCAGTTAAAGTTTTAATAAAAAAGAAAATCCTTCGTACTTACCATACAGTTCTTGTGCATCCTCTTCGGAAACACTAAAAACTTTTTTTTTTTTCATTTTTTAAATTAAAAAACTATTTTTTTTGAAATGAAATAAGTTTTAAAAACAGTTTTAAATTCAAATACACAGCATAAGCACATGAAAACACGTTTAAAAAACAATTTCACCAAAGGAGAGTGAAATGATTTTACCTATTTTATTCTAAAAAAAGAGTGAAATAGCGGCTTTCCAAAACGGAAAGCAACAACTCATTTAGGATATTAATTTAGTCTTAAAAAGAGTGAAAAACACTTATCAAAAGAGAGTGAAATTAGCTTATCCAAAAGGAGTGAAAATAACCGCTCCGCAAAAGGAATGAAATTCACTACTATAAGGAAAGTGCGTTTTCGACACTGGAAAGGAGTGAAAATTTACTCAATCTGAGTTAAAATCGCTGGAATTTTTTAAGAGAGTATAAACAGAACAGCTAAAATAAGCATATATGTCAAATAAAAAGTTGAATCTATCCAAACTGTGTCACAAACTTTTTTTGACAAAACATGTGTATAATATACAAATAAAAATCTGACAATTAAATTTAATTTAAATTGGGAAATAACCAATAAAATTAATTATTAAGAAACCTAAATTTCTCATGATTAATTTTAAAATGTCATTTCGTTAAAAAATAAATGTATGGATTTTTTTTTTTTTTTTTGATAGAAGGACATTGCTATTGCTATGAATAAAATTATTCAAGAAAACAATAATATTTTATAGGTATATTTAGTGAAATATTTGGGTGTCCTAAAAACAGGGCCAACGTCCTATGCGGACCCTTTTTTTTTCCTACTGATTCACATTCCTGCAAAAAAATTCATGGAACAATTTGTATTTATACAATAACAAAACAAGTTCAAGTGGGTGGAGGTTTAGGCTGGAAGGGTTTCTGAATGATTGACAGGAGCGCATCCCCCCCCCTGCAGGTATTGTTTTGCATCTACAAGGCATGTAAAGATTTGCATTTCCCAAAACTAGATCTTTTGTATGTGTACACCTGTTCGCTTCATAGAAATAATTCTGAATCCTAGGATTCTTTTACATTAGAGTATCATTTGCTGTTTGGTTTGCTTTATAACGTTTCTTACACGGGGATATGTAAAGTAACGGGAAAGTTTTTATAAGCTAACCTTTCTATAAAATGGTGAAAAAAATTTAATTGAATCAACCTCTTTAATGAATCAAATCGTCAAACACAGAAAAAAAATCGTCTTTATTGAATTTTCCGCTTTATTGAGTCAGCCGCTTTATGAAATCAAAATGTTTTAGAACAAACGTGATTCATATAAGCGGCGGCCACTGTATCTCAAGATAAGAAGTATTGATACGATTTAGATGAAGTAAGGAATAAAAGTGATCCTACACGGTAACAGACGCTGATTCAATTTTGCGACAAGGGCACCAAATGGGATCTGATTTACATCATATTTTACGCTTAACTAAATAAAAGGTGTGAAAGATAATTCAAATTAAGCGGTTAGCACTTACAAATGCCTCTTACAAGCATTTCAAGCAATTTAATTCACATTCCATTGTCGGACGAACAGTGAAATATCAATTATTTTAAATTTTTATCTGTTGAAATTTTTTTCTTTTTCTTTTTTTCCTTTTTTTTTCCTCAAAAAATAAAATATTTTTGAATTAATTCAAGCAAGGTTTTCAAAATGATTTTTTTTATTTTCGCTCATTAATTATACTTTTGCTAAATCCAGACATCTGTTGTAGCCATTATACCTACGTTGGAGCTAAGAACGTATATAAGTAAAGTATAGAAGAAAGTTTATGCCACTTCTGTGTGACTAATCGCATAAAAATTAACTTTTACTTGCAGATTTTTATGTGTGTACTTGCTTAGTTTTCTTTTACTTTCAGAAAATATCAAGAAATATTAAAATATGAGAGCAATAGCAGATGTTTGTTTCGTGCCAAACAATAACGGCTCGTTTCTAAGTCATAACTCAAGCGCAAAAGTTTTTTTTTAAAGAAAGAAATATACAAGGTAGTTATTTCAATGTTAAGTTCATTGGGATTAGTTTTCTCTCTCGAAAAACTTTGGCAAAGAAACATTGTTAAATAACAATGATTCCTTTTTTTATTTTGTTGTTGTTATCCTTCGTGTTTAAAAGAATACATTTTGTGAAAACGAACCTCAAATAAAAAATAAATAAAATATTTTTTTTTTACTTTTATATTCGTTTTGAAAAGAAATTTCCACAATGCATACATTAATATTCGTATTTCTTGTTTATATAAATTTTTTATTTGCTGCAAAAGGTTCTTAAAAAATAAAGTCTCATCAATTGATAACAGCGACTTAAGGATTTAGTTTTAAGAGTCAGTTTTCTGTACCAAAGCTCACATCGCTGAAAGTTTTAATTATGTAACATCTTCATTACATTTGTTAATGGAAAAAAAACTAAAACTCGTTTTGTTAAACTAATATGAGCTGAAATTATTTACACGGTTTTTAAATAAAATTTTAACTGCTACGAATTACCAACTGTGGAGATTTTCTTAACACAATATAAGAATTTTAATCAAAGTTTGAATAAAAAAGGAGTCACCCTTTAAAAGTCAAGTTTTTCAAAATTGATGAAGCATACGGATATTACAAAGCTCATATTTGAGTGTAATAGTTTATATATGTATATTATAAAAGTATTTTTTTTCTTTGCATAACTTTCATTTAAAGCTACAAATATGCTTCATCTTCTAAGCACTATGACGTTTGATAAACAAAATAAGTTTGTGACCCAAGTAGCATCAACTCATCGGATTTTGCTCGGTCGATCACCGACTTCTCCTAAACTCATCACGTAACGCACGCTGATATCGTTGCGATCAGAATCCGATAACCGGTTTTCGATGAGCTGTTTTTCATCGAAAAGCGAAATCGTAACGATCAAATTTTCCGACTGGAATTTGCCGGTCAAAATTTCATCGGAAAAAGAGAGTGTAACGATCAATTTTCCGAGCGAAATTTCATCGAAAAACGAAATCGTAACGATCAAATTTTCCGATGAAAATTTGCTGAGCTACATTTCATCGGAAAAAGAGATCTTAGCGATCAAATTTTCCGATGAAAATTTGCCGAGCTACATTTCATCGGAAAAAAAAGATCGTAACGATCAAATTTTCCGATGAAAATTTGCCGAGTTACATTACATCGGAATAAAAGTAGGTTGTTTAAATTTTCCGATAAAAATTTTCCCAATCTAAAATTTTTGGAAATCTCCCAACTGTTAAAATAGGATGAGTTTTATTATTCGAATATCCGACTATTGATCAAACGTAAGGCTATACGGATCAACATTCAAAGTTGAGAATCGGAGGAAAAATGACTAAGACTTTGACTCCGAATCCGACTCCTGGATTTTGGAAGGGTTTACTCCGATTTGCTGCTAAATCAATTCAACTTTAACTCCACGATTCCAACCCCGATTACTTCTTTGGAATTGCGAACAAAATGCGACTCCGACTCTTGAATGATTTCTCTCTATCTCCAAAACAATTCCACTCCGTTCAATTTGACTCCCAAAATTACCAACTCTGACTCGGTTTGCGGGCAAAATGATCGACTCCGGCTCTTCACTAGCTGGCGCCACAAGTATATTCACTGAATAAAATTATCACTTTCCATTCAGAAATCTGTCATGGCCTTGCCCCCTGACAGATGGCGCCACAAATGATTTTCCATTTAACACATTATTTTCCTCCTTGGAAAGAGGTGGTTATTATATGAATCTCGTGTTTCAGAGGCCTAGGGTTCGATTCCCGGCTACAGCGACTTAGATTAAACTCATGAATCACGTTCATCGAAATTAGAAATCAAACAAACAAGTTATTAAAATAATTAATTTATATTAAATAATTGTCCCAAATGACGTCATCCGAAAATACCCCTCCTGAAAGTTTTCAAGATGGTGAAAGGGTCACGTGATCATCCAAGATGGCGGATCCCCTTCCCACTGTTAATTTTTTTTCCTCCTGCTTTTCCCTAAATCGCGGTTGTTACTACTTCTCATCGTATTTTCAATCTAAATTCATCGCCTCGGAACAGCACTGCTCGTATACTGCTCCAAACCTCATCGTTTTTTCCTCCAAAATTCATAGCCTCGGAACAACACTGCTCGTATAGTGCTCCAAATCTCATCGGTATAGGGAGCAAAATTCATCGGATTTCGATGATCGGATTCTACTATTGCCGATGAGACATATTGGAGCAATTTCCGATGAAAACTCATCGAAATCCGATCATTGGCCGATCATCGGCCGACCAAAGATTGATCGGATTTCGATGAACGGCCGATGATCGGCCGATCAGTTGATGCTACTCGGGTATGAACTATGTTTATCCTCTAACGTTAGAAAATTTTATCTCAAAAAGCTAAAGTACTTGTTAAATAATGACCCTATTTACAGCCTTCTAATTCTTAGTTTTTGTCTTTAATCCTAGTTCTCTTAATATAATACATTTTACACTATATTGGAGGCATAGTAAATCACCTGTGAATGGAAAATGAATTTTACTAGAAAAACTTGACTAGCACTTGCTTAGTGCTAGTTAATCACATTTGGTTTTTACTTAACGCCAAAACAGTGGTTGGAAAAAAAAAGTTTTAAAGTCGTAGCGGTGCTTATTTAATGCTAAAAATTTAAATCATAACTACTGTTTTTTAATGAGAGGTCTCCGGTTTTCTGAAATTAATCAATTTGTTAACAAATGAAACGCTAGTAATTAACTTCAGCAAGGCTTTAAAAAGTATTTTTAATTTTCTCTCTTTAGTCTGCTTTCGCGAATAGCAAAACTTAGCACACTCAATTCTCTATAACTCGAAATCTTATTACTCGAATATTCCTTTATCTCGAATTCATTGGGTTGGATAATCATTCAGTGTTTTTTATGTAATACAAAGTTGTCTATAAGTCTTCAATATGCACCTTTGAAGTGAAGTCAAAGTTTTACGAAAGTTTCGCTTTCAGATAGGCGCATAAACATGCAGCTAAAAAGAAAAAAAAATAGCTCATAAAAAAACACCGGGGTGATTGAGGAAGCAACGATGCTTTTTTTTTTGGAAATTTTCGAAAAGATTTATGTGTTGAAATTTATTAAGAATATGGGAGAATTTGGGCTTTAAGAGTTTTTTTTTTTTTTTGTTAAAAAATAGTTTATTTCTAGGTGAAAGAAACATTTGCTTTTTAAGAAGAGTAAACAGCGTTAAAAAGCTATGCGACCCGAAGTCAAGAGGGAAAAAACCGTACCTACAGAAACTTTAATTAAAAAGAACTTTAAGAGCTGTACTTTCATAGACAGCAATGTTAACAAATTTGAAGAAATCTTCGATTGGAATCAGTTTGAATATTTTGCTGATTTTAACTTAGTGCAAATGAAAGATTTCATGAACATTAATGAAAATGTATCTATACGTGAAACTTTGTATAACGAAACGTTTGTGCAAGCTATAAGTGGTAAGAGTGCTTCCTGATGATGATGAAGGATCTTTACCTCCTCCAACTAATCAGCATCTGAATACAAGAAAATATATTACTGCAGCACCTGAAAAAGTTTAAACATGTGGATAAGTAGTTTTATGATTGTGTTTACGAACTTTATTATTTTTTAAGATGCGAGAAATAAAACAAATGTAAGCACTCAAAACAACTTTAGTTTTCTAAGTGAGTATTTTGATACAATTTATTATATAGTAACAATAATTAAATTAATCTAAACTATGAATGTTTTAGTCTATTTATTAATATGAACTCTTTCTGAAAGCGTAAATAGAAATTATTCTTGAGAAGGATTGAAATGGGGACTTTGACCTTGGGACTTCGACACTTAGAGTTATTGAAGCATAACTCTTTACATAACTTTTCGCATTCAGGTGATGTTTAATTACTCATCGTTTTAACGTAAAACATTTTAGTTAATGATAACTAGTAAATATTTCAATAGAGTGGACTTTTAAAATGTAACAAAGTATTTTTTTTCCTTTTACTGCACTGATCTAAATTCCTTGAACAACATTCGATAAAAAATTTTTACAAATTATTTTCTAATAATTCTTAACTTTTTCCGATGATTTAAAATTACGATATATTCAGTACTCATGTTGTTGGAATAACTTTGTGCAAATACCTAATTTAGAATATGCAGCACCATCCTTTGTTGTATATACTTAGCGTCCTCTAGTGGGTAGAAGCAACTTCATATTATTACTATTTCAAAAAGATTTTAATTGATGCCTAAATACCCTGTCAACAATGGTATTATACTCCTAAAGCTATATGAGCAAAATAGAGCCATAAACGAAGTTTCCAAGTTATCTACATAAAACTTCAAGCATTAAAAATTATTTCTTTACTAGCCTTTCAAAAAAAAGTCTAGAAAAAAAATTGCGCTATGACATTTTTACATTTAAGCAACCGTTGAACTATACTTCAAGCATATTTTCATTTATAAAGAAATATTCTAAATAACTGTTATCATAAAAAATTTATTTAAAATATTTAAAATCTAAAATGCCCCATTTCTATGGCATCAAGTGTTTGCATCACTGACTTTAGCTCCTATTTCCATTTGACTCCAAAGTCTAATATTAGTTTCTAATGGGATTTCCTTCCTGGACTATTTTCAGAAATTTTGTTTACTTTCTCGCAGAGTGTAAACTTAAAAACGAATCACAGCGCACCAAAATCTGAAAATTTCGATACATTTCCGAATTCTAAAATTATTTCTCAGAAGCAATAAACAAGTTATTTACTGAAAGCATCATCTGATGAAACTATACCTTAAGGTCATAATAAACTGCAATTTGCTAATTAACAATTCTATTTACATAAGCCTTAAAGGTTACTAAATATAGTCAAACTTTTGTGCAATGTAGTCAAAAGGACAAATAGCACCTTGCTTAGAAATGTTAATTGTCCTGAGATTAAAGTCGTGTCTTACTCTTTAAAGAATCGTAACTTCAGTAATTTTTATTATCTTTCATCTATTTCTCTCTGTCTGAGTTTAAAAATAAACTTATGAAGTCATAGCTGCTCCAGTAAGTAAATTTTTTTATAACAAAACTCGAAAGAAAATCGCCATTTTCGACCCATTGTAAGTACAGTATAGTTATTTTTTGCACGGCGTCACATTTTTTCATTTAAAGAATAGGGTCTTTCAAAATTAGCAAATGTAGATTCTCTTAATTAGAGTCAAAAGGGCCTCAATAAATAATTATGCACTTGTCGAAATGATGAACTATAGTTAAAGAAAACCTAACATGGTAGCGTCGTATTTCTGTGATTAGGATTTGCGTAGCCTTCACAATGCTTCCAGGTTAGATTGTCCCCTACTACAGACCAGTTCAACCACATTTTTCTATAAAGATTTTTGACAACTTATGTATTATGTGTATGTACACTCCTCTTTGAAAATTGCAACAAAATGAAGGAAGCATCATAGTTGAATGAAATTTAATACACATTTGAGAGGTAATGGTACAAATAAATGATTAGATTTTCAAACCAAACAAAAAATAAAAAGAGATAGTATTTTGTGTGGCCACCACGCACCGCAATTAAAGCTGCTTCACGGGCAACATTTTTGTTTTTGATTTAAAATTAAATTTATTTATTTATTTATTTTTTGTCTTCCATTAACAATTAGCACTCTGCACAGCTCCGCGCTAAGCAATTAATGAAAGTTCCTTGAATAAATAATAATCCCTCTCCCCTCCTCACTCTAATGTGAAATAATTATTTTTCTTGTATTAAAATACGTACACACCCTAAAACATATATATTATATTCTTTGACTTTAAAAATAATTCGACAAAATATTAAATTACATTAACCAGTTGCTTTGAAACGTACAATAATCCACCAGCTTATTGCTTATTGCTTAGCTCGCCAAACGATTTCGCTACTGTAATCCATTTGATAAGCAATCCAATCTTTTTATCGAGAATGTTTAAATGAAAATCCCGCTCTCCCTTCTCCCCTGGCAGAAAAACAGCTTAGTTAAAAACATAGAACATCAAAACTAGACTCCATTAATACACAAATGTTAATATTTTTTGGGTTATGCTATTTTGATTAAACCCTGAATTACGAATACAAATTATTGCTTGACTAAGTATTTAAAAATTGTTATGTGCTTCATTGACGTAAACTCATATTGCATGCATTTTGAAAAAAAAAAATACTGTCAAGTTTTGTCTGAAAGCTACAATGAGCATAAACAAAAAATATTATTTAAAGAAATTATTTCTTTAAAAAAAATCTAAAACAACTTACTTCTATAAGAGTCGTCTGCAAAGGAATGTTCACTGCGAAAAAAGTCGAATACTTGCTCCGTCAAAGCGCAGGGAGAAAACAAACTCCTTACTTTAATGTAATTCCCAGCTTTTTTTTTTCTTTTTGTTTTAGAAGCAAAACCACTTTCTCTTGTGGTTCACCTTAATCGATTACTTTCTTGATCTTTTCACCCTAGTTGCATTTGACTTTCTTCAGTTTATCTACATAAGGGATAGAAGATGGAACACGTACTGTTGTTGTGAGGGCGGAAAAAAAGAACTAAAGAAAATAGTAGTGATATATGGCGAAAACATGATTTGTCAGTGAAAGTGTCTCTTACGTTGTAAATTCGATGTTAAAATAAACATGAAGAAACATTTCTGTTTTCTCAATAATGATAAAACTTTACACTAATTGCTTGAAAAACCATTTTTAATGAGAAAATGTAAGTATTATTTGTGTGATTATGTTTTCAAGTAGCCGTTGGAAAATAAAGATGATTCGTACTAATCAAGTAGTATACTGACGAATTAAATCCTATCAAAATAGTTCACGTGAAGCAAACCTGCAAAAAGGCAACTATACGAGCTTAAGCAATGCGCAAATACTATTTTTAAAATTCACAGTTTGAGAATGTTGGATGTCATGTGTTATAAACTTGCGGTTTTTACACAACTGCCCCAAAAAGTGCCAACAGCCTTAAAGACAATAATGCAGTGATTGAGTGTACAGAAGTTGTTGGAGGAAAACATGTGTATAAAAGTTTAGTTTCGGTCGTCTTGTTTTTCAGCGTCAAAACAAATAGTATCCTCACTAAACTGAGCCATAAATTCTAGTCAAAGCAGAGCAAATCATATGTAATTTATAGGATATTTAACGCAATAAGAACTCAGTTTTCATATTCCAATTTCTGCTACAAACGTTATTTCCAAAAATGATGAACAATAAAAACAATAATTATCAGCAGTAACAAATGGAAACGCTTTCAAGAGGTATGTTTAAACCCCCTTTGCCTCAAAACCGAAGTGTGAAAGGGGTCAACAAGTGCTGTTGTTCATTGTTTGTTTTGTTTGCTATAAGGAATTAGACTAAGTGCTTTATAGCTATGAATTAAGTATAAATAGTTGAGTAACTTAGTAGTTTGATCCCGATTTAAAAGATGTATTTATAAAGACCTATACCTCCCATATACTGAGTTGTTTTGAACACTGAATAGCTCTAAAATCTTCTTTATGCTTAAATTTGCAAACTGTACAAAGCTGGGTAGGTGTGTACAGTAAAAACTTTTTTCAATTCTACAATGCTTGAGGGGTTAACGTAATTGTCGCTACATAGTGACACATATCTACTACATTTAGAGGTCATATATTTTCAATTTTTAAGGAAATGACCGATTTGATATTTTAATGGTGCAAATGATATTTCTTCCTGAACGGATCAGGCCATATTAGGTGAAAACTGCGTTCCTAGAAGAGAATATTGAACACCTTGATTAGACAGAAAAAGTTCAACGTTCTAGACTTGTCAACAAAGAGAAATTCTCTTGAGAGAAAGAAAAAAAAATATGATAATTTTATTTTTTTTACTAAGCAATATTTGATACTGAATTATCTTGGCAAAGAGGTATGAAATCATTATGAACACAAACTAAGGAAGGCCATCAAATATTTTTTAAGTCTGTATCCTACTCCGAACTTTCTTATTTATTTCAATTCTAAAGCACCCGAAACAGATCCCGTTTATTTTTAGGTAAAGAGATAAATAAATATAATTATAGATATAGGAAGAGAAATATAGATAGATAGATAGATAGATAGGTAGATAGATATACAGGTGTATAGATAGATAGATGAATATGTAAAGGTAGATAGATAAGTAGATAAACATGTAGAGAGATAGAGAGCACTGGTATTTCTGCAATGAGGTTTTACTCTATATAGAGTAATAGAGTTGATATTTACTGCATTATAGGAAAATAAATAAATAAAAAAAATTATACAGCTACATTTCAGTTTTGTTATGATTTTAGTAATAACTTTTTCACTTGTATCCAATGACATGAGGAATGACAAAGTCAAACCGCAAATAGTTGATGAATATATAACTTCTTTGGAATTTAATTTTTTTCTTATTTGAATTTTGATTAAACTGTACTTACAGTACTGAAAGCATCTTCTTTATAGAAACCTTATGCATTTATAACTAAAATTGAGTTTTCCGTCGAATATATCATTTATTTACCCTCTTATTTATGTAAACCAATTTTTTAAGCCTGTATCCCACTCCTTAGTTTCTTATTTATTTCAATTTTAAAGCACCCAAAACAGACTCCGTTTATTTTATTTTTCATGACCAGTCCGATTCAATTAATTCAGAAGGAACGAAAGAAGGTATAGCCAGAAACGAAGTGAATGGATACATAAGAAAAATGTGCCTAGGGAAACTGTTTTATTTATTACCTAAGAGACAACAGAAAACTTGGTAATATTCTTTGTGTTTCTATACCGTCCTTATCCGTTTTATTCCCTTTTGTAAGCAGTTTTGTTTTCCAGAATATAGAATGCCTCTGGAATACATGGCATATAGCTTTATGATGTGTAAAATTTGCATAATAATGCAAATTTCTTTCATAAAAAACAAATACTTTTTTAAAAAGAAGAATTAACAAAAAAATTTAGTATTTTATCATACACTGTTTTCGAAACAAGTTAATTGAATGTCTTAAGCTGAAATTTTGTTTTTTCTAAATCGAGACGGTGTCGGAATCTTTTATTTCGGCACAGTGAAGCCTGTGTAAGTTAACTACTCGCGGTGCAGTACTTTGGCGGTCAACTTAGACAGGTGGTCAAATTATAAAGGGCGGTAATTTTTTTTTTTTTTTTTTTTTTTTTGTCATTTCTTGACCATTTATTCATTTTTTGAGGAATTCTCCCTTACTTTTTCTGTTCAACTCACTTTTATTGTTTAACATTATTTAAATTGAAACAATTAAAAATACTATTCAAATAATTTTGTTAGTTTTTAATTGTTTTTAACTATATTAGACACTTTAGTTTCAGAAATTCCATATATGCCAGCTGACATTCTCTTCAAATTTTCAGTTAATTTTAATATTTCATACTTTTTACTAATCTCAAGTTCAGCTACTTTTCTTTTTGAAGCCTTTCTATGTAAACTTATAGCACAAAGAGCAACAAGCTCGACTCTCCCAGTTCATAAAGGCAAAGTCAAAATTTCCTATCTCTTAATCCCTTGCACCAGAAACATGTAACTGTACTCATTAGCAAGCCCAGATCTGCGTACCCGCAGTGCGAGAAGCCCACGTCCTTAAAGGAGCTAACAGACCTAGAAATTGAAGAAAAATATACAAAAAAAAAAAAAAAAACTAGCACTAAGACTTATTCACCGTACTGATAGACACTGCTGGCCACTAGGGAGGGGCCCTACATATTTTGTTGCAGGGGAATCAAAATGTATAGATCGGTGCCTGCTCTTTTTAGCACAATTCCTGTGTTGTCAGAACATATTACAACTGAAAGGAAAGACTGAACTTTTCTACTGACACCTATTTTCATTGAACGGAGTACAAAAAGCTATCTCAAATAGAACAACAAATGAAAAACAAGTTTGGAGAATAAAGAGCAGCATTAAGCTTTATGCTGCTGTTTAGTTAATAAAATGTTGTTCTGTCATCAAAAAATTAAAAACATTCTTGGAAAGCTATGAAAAAAATCATAATAATAGTAATAATAAATAAATAAATAATAAAATAAAATAATTTGCTGAAGAAAGTTTAAAAAATAAATAAATCAAGTGGTCAACTTAAAAAGGGTTTTTTACAATGATCCAAACCAAATTTGTCGAACATTAGTGGTCAAGATAGACAGGTGGTCGAGATAGACAGGTGGTCAAGTTACAGAGGTTTTCCTTCATTGTATGAGATAGGACTAATTCCGTTCCTGAAAAAATCGATCAACATAGACAGGTGGTCAACTTACAAGGGTAGTCAACTTTACAGATTTTACTGTACTACTTGATTGGTACGGACTATGCAATTGAAACGGGTCAAGCTAGGATTGCTCAAATATTTCTCAAATGTGTGAAAGAGGAATCAAAACTGAAAGCTTCTACTGTTGTTGTTTTTTTGTTAGCTTAACGGACTGTTTAATTGACCATTTTATTCTAAATTCATGTACTACTCAAATTAAACTTTAACACGGCGCTTATAAAACAATACATTTTGTTGGTCATACTATGCAAAGTGTTTTGTGAACAAAATTTAAACAAGATATCGTGTTTTTAACTGGTCGAGCCGTCGTATGTGGCACATTTTTAAAATTTACTGAAGTTCATTCTAAACGAAAAAAAAAAATGCAGTTATAAATTTCCTTCTACTATTACATTTAATCAACTACCGTAACCTTTGGCCCTAGGGTCCTTCTTTTGCCCAAATTGAGAAAAAGACGCAACGTTTTGAATAATAATTGTTTCTAAGTAATAATTGTTTCTAAGTATTAATACTATTTTTACAGGGTGACAAAAAAAATTGGACACACATGATACGTTATAATTTTAATGCTAATGAAAAAAAAGTATTACGACCAAACTACAAAATAAGTATGAACACATTATTTCGTCCAATATGTTTTTTTTTCAGTGGCTTAGCCTTAATACAGAGCTTTAAACGTGTCACAAAAGTTTTGGCTATGAGCCGCAACCACTTACTGACATTTTATCCCAGTCCTTGCAAAAGGATTTCTTTACGGATGTCAACGTTTTATGAGGTTCAGCACACACCCTTGTCCTCGAGACCTTCTTGCATTTTTAAATGGCGTCAGTGCTCCCAATTTGTAATGATTTGGGGTGACATATGTGCTAGTGGGAAAATATCACTCGTTTTTGTTGATCAAGCAATAAGCATTAATCAAGAAATAAAGTTCTTCGAAAACAAAAGATAGACCTTCTAACAGGATTCCGCGCTTGCGCACATAGCTAAAAGTACTCAATATTGACGCAAGACACAGTTTCCGGACTTTTTTGGAACTCAAGAATGGCCACCGTATTCCCCAGATTTGAATCCAATAAATTATTCTGTTTGGTCTACCTTGGAGATAAGGGTGTGTGCAAAGCTTCATAATGGGGTAAAGTATTAGTAAGTGAATTGCGGCTCATAATCGACAATTTTGTGACCCGTTTAAAGCTCTGTATTACGGCTAAAGGTAGCCACATTGATAGATATAGTAGACGGAATAATGTATTCATATTTATTTTGAATTTTGGTCTCAATATTTTCTTTAGCATTAAAATTATAATTTGTCATATGTGTCCAAGTTATTTCTTGTCACCCAGTTAAAGTGGTAATAATAATTGGCTACAAAACGATCACTATTCCAAAATTAAATTAAGAGAACTTTATATAATTAAGTTTCCACAGCTTGAAAATATGAATAGTTACAAAATTTTTGAGAAAATAATGAGAAAAGTTCCAAAATTCGGGCCAAAGTAGCCCGTGTTTACGGAAAGTGCGGTGTTATGCACACTTGAAGCTAAAACTATGTAATCTAAAGCGAAATATATGTCTTACCTTATTAACCCCAACTATTAATTTTACGGTAGGTAGTGCTCCATTTAGCTATGCCTCAGTGACAGATAACGAATATTCCGCACGGGAACAATAGATATACATTACAGTAGGTTATGCCAAAGAATGTGATAAAAATGTGTCAAATAACTCATTTGAGTATGCTGATGAGAGCATTTGTTTATTTCAACTATTTTACCTATCTACTCTGCCCCATTACCTATCTGCAAGGACCACATATTGTTTTATTATAAACTACAATTTATTATGTATTTTAAAATGGCAGTTTACCGTCATTTATTAAAAACGCGGATCATTTATCATGTTGTTCACTTATATCGTAATAACTAAATTGTTCTGTAATACAAAGCTGCAAAATCATTCACATCGTTATCACAAAAAAAAAAAAATCACGTTTTCTCAATGAATGAGTTCACTTTCTTAACTGTTATATTTAGCGACCAGGGAAAAGATGTATTGGGGGAAGAACTAACTAAAATATTGATTTTATAATTCATGCTCTGAGGTCAAACAAAATTTAATTCGTTTTTTTTAACTTTTTTTTATATGTGTGTGTGAAAGAACCAGTTTTCAACTATTCCAGAATTATTTCACCGTAATATACTACAATACTGTGTTGAACCAAACCATTGTTTTCGGTCACTCATCTGGTCAGTGCTGATTCTGTATTAGCTACCAGTTTGTTTGCCACTCTTGGCTTCCTTAAGAGGTTTTCCATTTCCAGCTAAGTCACTCCTATGCTGGGCTGATGAGTGCTAATAAGCACGAAACTGCAGTCCTCGGCTGGAATTGACTGAGCTGGCGGTGTATTTCATGTATACTACATTTGCTTCATAATTTTCATCCGTTATGTTAAGCCGTACATGAATGAACTTAATTTCTTAAGTGTAACGCTAACGAAGCATTTGATAATACATTTAAAAGACCAAATGCGGTATTTTAGCATATGCGCATTCCTCTCCCCCCCCCTTTTTTTTTCTCCTTTAATTTTTGTTTATTTGTTTAAATATTTCTATTTTTTCTTTCATTTTCAAGTATTTAGCTATTTGTTTTCAATAAAATGCAAAGAAAGAGCTTAAACCTATCCTTTTAGAACTAGCCTTGAACTCTCTATGACACTTCAGAAACAATCAAGAAATAATCTAACATCACTCTATTTCAGACAAAAAAATCTTTTTTTTTTTTTCATTTAATTTTTGTTCTGTTTTATTTTTTTAAATTTTTCTATTCATTCATTCATCTGCAAGTATTTAGCCATTTGTTTTTACAAAAATGCAAAGAAAGTGCTTTTTTTATTATTATTAGGGGGCGCTGGCTCCTGCTCGCTAACGCTCACCAACGCCCGAAGATTGCTTCTAAATCTTATTAGATTCACAAAGATTTAAATCGTCAATTAGAAAGAAACATATTGAAAACGCATTATGAGCTCCCGTTGGAACAAAGAGCACCCCTTCCGCGGGTTTTAAAATTACCTGTACCAACTTGCAGAGCCGTAACGGCTCGTAAGGGCATGAGTATTGAAAAACTGCAGTTTTGTACGTTTGAAAAGTCGCTTTCATATTCGTGATCTCTAGTATTACATTTTGCTCTTTAGCTCGGATTGAGTTGAGCCTAAGATTTTCCGTTAAAATCGAAACCCTTAAACTTTGTGAATAAGAAAGAAGAAACATGCGAATGGTAAAGACGTAACTGTGGCAACGCCAAATAAAATATCAACAATTTCAATGGAGATGAGATTATTTTAAATTGACTTTTAACGGCTTGTAACTTTTTTTCCTTTGGAGATAGAACCTTAGTCTTTCGACCACTGGTCGAGTTGGACCTGGAATAAAAAAATAAAAATAAAAAACAGCCACTCTTTTCATTGGTGTCAAAAAGAAAACTGTAGGACAATTCCTTCATTTTTTACTGATAGATTTAATGAAGAAAGTAGTGCCTAAATTTTAGTTTTAAGCCTAAAAACGTTCGAGCTACAAACGCAAATAACTTCCGTCGTATTTAGGTTACAGCGTTGAAAGAAATTGCGTAGAACGCGGAAAATTCTACCCTTTCCAACGATAGATAATATTAATATGTGCAAATAATTTTTAACCCCTTTAATAGGCAATAACAGGCAATTTACGCGAAATTTGAGCTTAAAAAAATTAATTACAAGAAAAATAATTCTAATTTTAAAAAATAAAACCCCAGGTGCACACCCCAGGGCTCGAAGTAATTTTGTACAAAATTCAAGGCTGTAGGTGCTATGGGGTCTCCTGGATACACGTCTGCCACAAACTTACTTCCAGAATTTCTTTGAAACCTTACTTTTATTTACTATAAAGATATTGTTAGTTTTTGGGATTGGCTTTAAATTATACCATCCTCAGGTACTACAACTTCAATTTTTGAATAATGCAATTGTATTTCCACCACATGCAATTCGGAAGCAATCAAAAAACAATCTAACATCCCTCTGTCTCGAAAACTAAGCATGAATTCTTGGGGTATCACTCTTTTTGTCAATCATATTTTATGCAACTTTTGCTCTAACGCTTTATCTCTTTTCATGTTCTTCGAAACCTTCTTCTACCCATCCGACATTTCCAGAAGAGGCCAGGGAAATACGATTATTTACTTTTTCTTTTCCATGTAATACCAGATATAATGAATTCAAAAACACAGAAAGGAGATGGAAAGACAACAAAAACATATGAATTCATGGAAAGTGTGCTTGGGGAAATTTTTTTATTTATTACCTAAGAGACGCCTGGAGAAAAGTAAAGAGGAAATGGTACGTTAGTTCTTTCACGCTCCCTCGAAGTTTTATTTTTATTTGCCGCTGGTAATCGAATATGTTCCATGTGTATAGAGAAAGAAGCAATTTTTAAACGTGTGTTTTAACTTATGTTGTTGTACTGTAAATCAACATGATAATAAACGAAGTAAAAAGCAAGGGTATTAAAAAAAAATTGAAAAAAAGAAAAAAAAACAGGGTACGTTATAAATTCTAACGATAAACGAGCTGATGTGTGCATCACATGATTTCCTTTTACTCCAACTTAATGTCATTTCCCCATTGTTGGCAATTTTAATGTGATTCAATTAATTACTTTCAAAACATCACCAACAGAGGACAAATTGAGACCAAATTTTAAATAAAGAAAAAAATCGCCAAATTTGTCGCCAATTTGGTGACAAAACTTGGCGACCAAAAGACTAGCGATATATCGCCAAGTATCCGAGAAATTATAACACAACTTGAGTTTACGTGGAAATTAACAATGATTTCCCCACAAAAAGGGGCAAAACCCCCCTTATAAACACCCGAATGCAACCAAAAGACGAGGTGCACAACTAGACCCCACTAGGAGTCCACGTACCAAATTTCAACTTTCTAGGACATACCGTTTTTGAGTTATGCGAAATACATACACACATACGCACATACATACGTGCATACAGACGTCACGAGAAAACTCGTTGTAATTAACTCGGGGATCGTCAAAATGGATATTTCGGGTGTCTGTACGTTCCTAGGCATATATCCACGTGTGGTCGAGTCGAAAAAAAAACCAACATTCATTCGGGGATGAGCAAAATAGAAATTAAGGCCGATTTTTGAGTGAAAATTTTTTCGCGAATACAATACTTCCTTTTTTGTAAAAGAAAGTAAAAACGTAGTTTAAAAAAATTATGATGGAAAACAGTAAATTTCATGTAATTTCTCCATTAAATGATTAAATAAAAAACCCATTGTTAAAAAAATTCGTTGTCTTACAACAGCAATATTAAAAGCAATCATAATGAAAATTTTGAATCAAATGTTCTCTGGAACAAGCATGAAATTTAATGCTTTATTAGGATTTTTATCCTCATCTATACCAATAATTGATACCGGAAATAAGTAAAAAGACCATTAATTTTGGCAACAGTTATTACAGGATTTATTATCTAAAACTACACAGGCCTGAATTCGGGTCATGAAATGAATGACTTTTATTCTATTGAGTGCGCTGATTTTAAATATGACATCAATTTTTTCTCAGTCACATAAGAGATTTTCACCTATTGAGCTTTAACATATAGGCAGAAAAGCCTTTTTTTCCTATTCTGGGCGAAAGAGTGTTTTCCAAATATCTATAAGTTTATTACCTACAAACAAGTTTATGCATCAAACATACAATTGAAAATCAGTTATTAATATATTAATTTCATAGAAAGAAGAACATAGTAATAATTAATTATAACGATTCAGTTATAAAGTAAGGCATTTTTTTTAACTGGCTCTGTTTTTGCTTCCAAAGGCTACGTAATAATGTTTTTTGGCTTTCATCTTGAAACCAAAATATCACCATTAAATGAATCTTTAATAATTTTGCTGAAATGTAAAATAATTCGCTAACTAAATTAGGTAAGTTTATTAATACCACAAAAACTTCCATCAATTTTTCTTTGTGCACAATTTCAAATACTCGCTAAGTTTTACGACTTCTTTCGGAAACACTTCTGATGAAAATGTTTAGCAGCATTTTATAGTAAGCGAAAAAACCTCAGTTTTTGACGACAATATCTTATTGACGAATATTAGTAACAGGCTAGGGAGGGGGAGCCAAGGTATCCCAAACCGATTACCACAAATTTGGTAACATTTTTAAGTCTCACCAAGAACCCACAATAATTAAATTTCCCAAAATGAACTAAGGCAAGAAAAGTAGGACTATGGGTGGTGACATTTTTTAGCCATATAGAAAAATATTCAGACTATGTTTTTAAAAAAAATCATTTTAAACAAGTGAAATTTCATACTTTGGAAAATCTTCAGATTTTTATATGCTTGAATGTGGTGTTTTCGTTTCTAACTGAATACTATTTCGTTCTTGCTACTTATTGCTATTTTACTTTTATGGGTAATGGAGAAGCTCGATTTTTAATCACGTGAAAGCGGAGTGTTTTGAGTTATTTCAGTTAAAACAGAAAACAAATGAAAGTAGCGATTGTTTCTCACAATTATTACTGATCCAGGCAACGCCGGGTATTTTTGCTAATGGTAGCATATGAAAGACGGGATGCCACACCGCGGGTTTTCTAAAGAGCTATCAAAAGCTAAGGCTCTTTTTGGTATTTAAAATAAATAATAACAAACATTTTTAATTATTCTATTAGAAACATCAACTGTAGGAACACTAATAATTACCTATTTTAATCTAATGTTTAATTAAATCGCAACCAATGAGTTCATTGACAGAAAACAATATTTTCTTCCAAACATTGTCGGTGCGAAAATATCATGTAACGAAAAAAATTTTAGAAGAAAGATTAACGTACAGTGTAGTACTAATAAAAGAAAATCAAGGAACACCTAGAAAGAACTATGAATTTCGTAGCTTTTCTCTGCTCAAAGGAGGAAAAGGAAATATTTAACATGAGAAATGTATTTCTTGATCCCAAAGCAATATTTTTTCAAAATGGACTGTCACTAAATGCCATTATGGTAAAAAATCGATTTCAGGCATAAAAATGTCACTCTACGCACACGAACTATGTTGATGTTTCTTATATTTTTTTTCACCTTTAAGGACGAAATCTGAGAAATCCTGCGGAATGCTTTAAAAACTATCACCAACTTGATCCTTCAACCCTTATGATGTTTAAGTACTGCAAAGATGGAGGAAAAATACAACCTTTGATTTTTTTTGCAGTCACGTGAAGTGTAATATAAAAAGGTTTTGAACGGTCTTTTTTTCCTAAAAAAGGAAAAACAAAAACTAGAAATGGCAGTTGTTTGAGCTGTTGTAAAAGCTTTGCTGAGTAAGATAGACCATTGATGTTAATCTCATTTTACAGCACTTGGTTTTCTTTTTTGATATGCAACATTTACGGCAATATTTTTTTAATTAAATTTTAGTTACAATTTTAATTGCTGAATTTGCTGTTGTCATTTCTGCTCTTCATGCTTTAATCTTTAGTTTAGTGGAATATTCATTGTTTTTAATGAGATAATATATTGATTTGGCATATAATTTTATTCTTAAAAGATTTTACTTAATTATTGCACGAATATTGTTTTTATTTTAGTTGAACTATTAGTATTTCTAAACGTTTTGTTTTGTACAAAAATTAACGTTAGGTTTTAAGCCTAAGTAACATTGTTTATGGTAATATCCGATAAGAAAGTGGGGAATTTTTATTTCTTAGTTTGGCGAAACGCTTGGAAAAAGCACTAAGTCTGTCCCGATCCGATTATTTCCTCGAATACTATTTTTAAATATCAACTGAAGTGCGGAAGTTTTGTCTTGATTTTTTAATTTCGAAGAGTTGTACGAAATAAGGAACATTAGTTCTGACCGATTACCAATTCTTCTGCGATAGGGTTAACGGATAGGGTAAAATATTACCGTTACTGTAATGTGGTCCTGGCCAGTTTTCAAAACTATTAGTGCCTCAGCTTACTTTTCCAAACGTTTCATTAAACTAAAAATTTGGCAAAATTAAGCCACGAAAACCACCAAAATACCATTAAAATTGTATATCCCTCCTCCCCCCCCCCTCAAATAAAAAAAAAAACAAATCCATTAAATCTGTATCTCAGAGCCAGCCTAACGTAAGTTACATATTCGCTACTTTTCATGACAGAGGCAAAACGTTTGACTGGTGCATACACTGGATAGGACTTGCTCTTGTTCAACACTGGTAAAAAAATTACCATATATATATATATATATATATATATATATATATATATATATATATATATATATATATATATATATATATATATATATATATATATATATATATATATATATATATATATATATATATATATATATATATATATATATATATTCGATTTGCGTCCACGTGGCTCAATGCGGAATAGGATTATACGTACAATACACATAAAAAGGAAAATAATCTGCTGGAAAAATTTCATGTAACGTTTGTCTTTAGTAGAGACCACGTTAACGTAGCCCAGCCGATCTGCATGTAAAGAAGGTTTCAATTGAGATTCAGGAGGTTGGCGAGGTACAGGGAACAGAGCGATCAGCCCTCAAGTAGATTTTATGGTAGACCGGGGCACGTTTACGCGGATTTTTTTCAATGAATTTTCCAAATTTTGTGTTTTAACTTGGGAAATTTTAGGTATGGCGGTTTTATGAAGCTGTCAATGGAGTCAAAATTGGTATATTCAGTTGTTGCTCAATTTGGGTATTTAACCGTTAAAAAAATATTTTTGAGTCTAAGTTGGTTGCGTTAACTTGGCCCGGACACGGGGCACGGGGCACGTTTATGCATATTTATTTTGACACCTAACGTGGTTCTGTTAGTGTTTTGAACACAATGTCTTACCATCGTTAAAATAAAGCAAATTTATTGCAGACTGAATAAAGTAAAAGCTGAAAGGGCATTAAGACAGCAATACATGATTGAAAGCTGTAAGATACGATTTGGTAACACAATTAAAAAATAAAATGGTGATTTTCAAACCTAAATAACCTGAAAATACTAAAAAGTTTTGAGACAGTTCGGTGCGAAAAAAGTGTCAGGGCACTTTTAGATGTAAGACACGGTAAGAACGTGCGTAAAGGTGCTCAGGCGTCAACGCGTAGACTCGCCCCGTCACCAAGTTTGGATTCATTTTTAACGTGAAAAAAAAATTAATGACAATTTAGTTCACACAAATACACTTCTCGAACTAGTATGTTGGGGCTATCACGAAACTTTCTTCTATATCTTTCTTATGAATTCTGATCCCGCCTTATGCTTGACGAGGAAGTAATGTTTCCAACAAAAACAAAATTACACACTCAAAAACTAGACGACCATCCCAATTATCGCAATCCGAGTCCGAATTATCGCAAAAGAAAAGTTGGAAGTTATTTTAAAAGCCTTAGTTAAAAATTAATTACAAATATTTTATTTGTTAACAAGCATAAGATGGCAACAGTTAAAAATTTCGAACCAATGAGATCATAGGCTAATAATCTTATTATTAGTCTATGATTCAGATAATATTTCCGTCCTTTTTTAACAATGGGGTCGTTTCCAAAATTTTAAAAGTATTTTTTTCTGAAAGAACATGCTTAAAAACTTGGGATCTAACCATTTTTTAAATAATTTGTTTAAGCTTAATATTTTTAAAAAAATATTAAATCGTTGCGCTTTTATTGTTTACATTTCTTGCCAACGACATCACAATTGATGAAATGCCATTCTATGTTGCCATTCACAGAGCAAAATATTTAATTCGCATCTTTACTCATTTGTATTGGCAACGATATGGTTGATAGCAAGCGTAGAGCGCAATTTTAATTCGCCTCTTGATTATCATAACGCGGAAACACGGTACAAAATGCGCCAAAGAGCATCATTTGGGACGTCATCAAGACCACGCCTTGTTTGCAAAATCGGACATTTAAAAAAAAAATTAAAAAATAACTTTGGGGAAAATGAGAGAATTTTCTAGGTCATGTTTTTTTTTTTTTTTTTGCTTATTTTATCATTTTCAGTGACTAGAAGTACTATTTTTGACTGAAGGAAACAACCCCTTTAAATTCACGCAAAATTCGCAGACGGCAGTCTATTACGATTTATCTTTCTTATTGTTGCATTAATAAAGCTATTTTTATTCGCACAGAAAAAAAAATCATTCTGTCTTGGAGCGATTGGTGCCAAAATAGAACCAACATCTATTTACATATAGGTTCACACTTCTTCGAAATTTCATCCAGAACGTAGTATTACTTCTTGAGATATGGCGTTCACAATGAAAAGGAAGGAACGGTCGATTGTGCCACCCCCTTTTCAGCTATTGATGCCAAAAATGAATCAGCTCTTATACCTGCTAAGGGTTACTTGTCAATAAATTTTTGTTTGATTCCATTTATTGTTTCTGAAAATATAGCAGTCACAATTGACGACAAAAAACGTTCTATATTTCACTCTCCGTTTGAACTATTGACACCAATACTGTATCAGCACCTGTACATGTTAAGGGCAACCTACGGACAAATTTTGTTTGATACCCCCGGTTGCATTCTGCGAAATATACTTAAGATAACTTAACTTTTTCAAAATAAACAAATTGGTATTTTTTCCTGTAAATTACAGTTGGGAAGACTGGGGATACTTGATCCCCACTTTAGTTTTCAATTTTTTTCTCTGCTGAAAATTATCAGTTTTTTTTTTTTCTGAGCAATTACGATTGCTAATTGTTTTTATTTGACAATCCGTGATGTTTGGTTCCTTTTTCAACACCACCGTCCTCTACAGGCGCGACTCCTTCCGGTAGCCGCTTCTCCTGGTCTCCCAGTCCACACATTTACACGCATGCTTTTACACACATACACACACGTCAATGTGCATACACACAAGTCTACGCACACACACAAGCCTACAAATACACAACTATACACAGGTAACCGCCCAAGAGGAAGGGCCGGCTTGGAGGAACTGGAACCGTTGGGGTAGTAACCAATGAGTAGGATATTGTTGCAACTCGTGATTGCGAAAAACATAGTTTGAATTCAAAATTTTAGAATTCAAATTAATTTTGAAAATACAAAAGGTTTTTTTTAATGTGTTTAATTTTATATACAACTTTATAAGTTGTTTCACAACTTATAAAGTTGTATATAAAATTAAAGAAAGCATAATGAAGCCAAGTTCATGTCTTGCTATCAATTAGGAAACATTTTGCAGCAGTTAGTACAACCGCATTCCCCGTTTTTAGCTACTTTTTTACGAGTTTTAAAACATTGTAAATCTTTTAACGAATATTTCAATAAAATTTCAATTTTTTCCAAATTTTTACCAAAATAGTACACTTGTACTGATGCATGACACGCTGTGATGATTTTACTTGCGATGAGCTCATGTAGAATAGTAAACATCCGATTTAAATCGGAGGACTAATACCTGAATTAGCTGCTAGGGTTCCTAAATTTCTCGGTGGAAGTTACATTCATTTTGTTGCTTTTAGAAACACATAATATGTTCGTTAAACCAGTTCACGAATTTCAGAAAAAATCCTACTGTCAAGTGAACAAACATTTTTTTCTTCATGCAGAACTGGTTTTGGTTTCGCTTGCTCTGGCCGCTTGACTATTTTCCATGCGAAGTAAGTAATGCAAGAATATGTATTAAAAACTGGGTTTATTTTTTACGCCAATGACAGGCAAATTGGGAAAACGATCGCTCCAAATAGTATTATGACACTTTAAGCAAATCAAATTTAATTATTGATTTTAATACAAAAGTCTTTGATATTTTTCTGGTTCTTTCCTCTTTAACGCAACTTGGAACCTTGGTGAACTTAACTTTAAAAGCGTTTGTTTTTAGAGAAAAAAATATATAGATATTTGGAAGAAATAAAAAAAAAATTAACGTTAAACAAATGGTTCTTCAAAATTCAAATGCGACTGAAATATTTTTCAGAACTATGAAATCTTAAATCCGAAATTTTTCTCCCTTTGTGTGAAAGATGTTTTTCTTTATGACGTCAAGTGTGCTTTTATTTGCAATTTAAATGGGATATTTTGGTATAGCACTTCTGCCAGGAAACAAGCCACGAGTGGAGTGAGACGACGTCTTTTCGAATGCACTGCTAACTTCCTTTAAACTTCGAATAAAACGTCCCTTTTATCAGGAAAAGAGCGAAATGAGGTGAAAAACCGCTTTTGCACTGCCCTAACAAGTTCTATGCGCATTTTTTCTTTCTTTTTTTGAAAGCAAAGTGTCCGAGTAATGTCACGAGTACGTGTTAGGACATACACCTGTATCTGAAAAAAAGTGTGTAATATTTTAAACAGTTACGGAAGTACTTTTCGATTTTTTCGCCAAGAGATGAATTTGTTTGTTAGATGTTGGTCTGAGTTGAAAATGCGGTTGGAAGAAACCACATTTGTGTGTACGAGACATATGTGTGTGTGAGAGAGAGAAGGGAGGATTGAGCTGAATCTGATTTTGTGTGCCAGCTTAAGTGCTGTACTACTCCACAATGGTATTAGGATAAAACAAATTGTCCTGTTTAGCTTATCTATAAATGTTTCGAAAAAAACTTGTTTTCATTTTCCTATAGCTATAGCTAATACTTTGGCGTGAATTTTTGCTTAAAATTCATTATATTTTGAACTTGAAAAGTGGATTTTCTCTGTAGAATTCAAATAATTAATTAGTGTACTGGATGTTCCAATCAAAGTTGGAAATTTAAATTTTACGTAAAAATTAAAGTTTTAATTTTTTTGATAAATATCACGTATAAATAGTATTAATTTGTAAGGATTTTCATTATGAAAAAAGCATTGCAGTTTTCCAAATTTTATGTATTTCTAATCTGACGCACATTCTAACATTTGTTCCCTTATAAAAATGATTAAAAATATATTTCGTGCAGCAGTTTAGCTTAAAAAACTGATCTCAATTTTCCTATTACTCACCAGAAATGATTTCGTATGCATGAGCCGTTGAAAAGGTTGCAGCATTTGCTATTTCATTTTACTTTATTGAAAAATATCGCACGAGGTCAAAAACTTATCCAACTTCTTCGTTTCCACTTGAAGCAATCACAGTTGTTGCCAAACTGAAGTCGGGAAGAAAGCAACATTTTCATTTACCTATGACAGCTGCTTGAAACTGGAAAAACCAATGGATAAAGTTCCGACTTTTTGTTTTCTTAAACATTCTTTCTAAGTTTAAAGGAAAGCTCTGACTTCCTCCGGTTTACCTAATCGATTACTTTACAGACTTGATCTTTTCACCCCTGTAGGGTTTCACTTTCTTTTACTGATTCAGATGAAAAACTCGGCACAGTGCATAAAACGGGGAAAAGAAATAGAAAAGAAGGGAAGGAATGAGATGGAAAATAAAGAGCTGATGTGGGGAAGGTCTTTTTTACTCCAGCTTGTGTATTGATAGTGAAAGTTGAAGTGATTTCTTTTCTGTGATTAAATTTTCTATTTTTTGGATTTTGGGTTATTTTTCTCTGTCGGTCTAGTTTCTATATTTCCATTTCTTAAATTTGTTTTCTGTGATACATATCTTTCGATATCTTTGCTTCGTTACTTAGCTAAAGCTAGAATGTTTGAATTCACGAGAAAACTAATATTCGTCGAAGTCATAGTAAGGGAATGTGGGGCAAAGTGAAATGGTTAGGATGACTGAGTTTTTTTCAATGTGAAGAAATCAGAAATATGTTATGAAAATAACAGTACATAAAAATAACACTGTATTTTATAATAAAACTTACGTTGAAACAGTATTTTTAATTTTTGGCAGTAAATTTGAGTCTTCAAAAAAAAGTGAACATTTTCCACTTTTTTTTTCTTTTTTTTTTGTGGGGATAAGTAAGAAATAAAATATTTTTCTAACGAAATATTTTCTATTAGATAATAAAACATATTTTTGATCAAATAATTAATAAATAAAATGTTGAATAAATAAAATAAAAGAAAATGAATCAATAAACGAATAATTAAATGAATAAATCAGTTAATATACGTAGAAAAAAGAGCAAGTAAAAGAGTGAATGAATAAGAAAATAAGTTAATGAATGAATAAATAAAATAATTACTGAATGAAGGAATGTAAATGAAGAAATTAATAAATGAAAACGTAAGTGATTTACATTAAATGATTGAGCCGTTTGTACTTGAATAATTGTATATTTTATTAAAAATACTAATTAGCTTAATATCAACTAAACTAACACTGCATTGAACATTAGAAGGCCTATTTATTATTTTAAATGTTAATTTTAAAAAAACTTTATCATTTTATTGAAACAAAAATAATTTTTGACTTACAACAAAATATTACAACATGAGTTTCAATTTTTTTAAATTACCTGTATTACGAAATATTTTGATCTTTGGTGGTATTTTTTCCTGACTACATATGGTACTACATAGTTAAAATAATACCCGATAGGTGGAGCTAAAAGCAGAGTAAATATTTCACCATTTCACTTTTCCCCGCTATTTCATTTTGCCTCATTTCCCCCTACCCTATGCTGTTTTCGTTGTTAGAAATATTTTAATAATAGAGAAATTTTTCATAAATAAGTTTAAATTTCGTTCTTAATCAAATTAGCCGTCTATGAAAGTAAAGGATGAACTTGGTACTTTATTGCATGTTATTTTGTTTGTGTCATTAACTTTCATCATACTTTTTTTTTTTTTTTTTCTAAATTTTTTATTATTATTTGATTGAAATGTTATAAAATATATTACCTCTCTTAATTTTTACAAGAATTGTAGTCTTTTTCTCCAGCTAGCAATATTTGATAGTTGAAAAATGTATTCTTAATTGAAAAAATTTGAACATATTTATATCTGATATATGTATAATATTTTAAACGATACGAGTATGCCTAACACAAAGATCGATGATTTAGTGAATTATGATGATTCAATAAATTTCACAAATCATATTCAAAACATTCATATTTCTTTTTCAATAAAATAATCTATTCAAATAATGAAAAATTATGT
The DNA here is from genome assembly GCF_026930045.1 of Uloborus diversus. NCBI lineage: Eukaryota > Metazoa > Arthropoda > Arachnida > Araneae > Uloboridae > Uloborus > Uloborus diversus. The sequence goes on along the minus strand of NC_072731.1, from coordinate 88,223,010 downwards.
TCTCCAATATTTCGATAAACATTTAAAAAAACATCCACAATAAAACTAAACGCAATATAAAAAAAAAAAAAAACATTTTTTTTAAAAGTTAAATTTCCATGGCACTTAGGAAACGCAATGTTTTTGGGGGAATAAACTCAAAAACAAAGGGGACGTCCTATTTGCTCTAACAAAAAAGCCTATTTCATAAAGTTTGAGAAACATCTGATTTTTTGTCTGCTGTGTTTTTAAAGTGTTCTGTGTTTTTTAAAAGTGAAGCAATGTTTCACTTTGGGAATTATAAGATATTTTCCCTCCACATTGTACTGTTAGAATAACTGTCTGTCTGAAAAGCTTTTAACGGTAACACATAAGCAACATAAAACAACAACTGATTTACTCGAAATATTATACGTATTTTATAACTTTATTTTTCACTTTTTTGAACTATTTTCTGTAATGCAAACATTGCTTATTCCCTATACGTTTTTCTATAAACAGATGCATGTCAACGTCATCTTCTTCGGAATTTCAAACTGACCGGAGTGAGAAAAGTCGTCCACCAGGTCTAAACAATTACATGTGAAATTTAAAATTGGTCAGATAAAATCTTCATCATTCGCAAGACGGTCAAAATTCGCAAATTGAGCCCAAAAATGCAATTTTTCTTTTTTTTATAAATACATTAATTTTTAATAACTCTTAAATCGGCCAGGGTGAAAAAAGGTATCCAATGGGAAATAATTCAATGTAAAATAACATCGCAGTCCGATAAAATCTTCATGCACAGATTGACAGTCAAAATTCGCATATCGAACAAAAAAATCGGACATTTTTTTCATCACGAATGCATTAATTTTGAAACTTTTTAAATCGACCACGAAAAGAAAAGTTTCCAATAAATATATTTTTTAAACAAAGCAGAAATGATAAAAACTACATAGTATTTTACCAAGGTTTTTTTTTTTGGCAGACATATGCAAAATTTTGTATTGTGCTGAGTATTTTAATAAAATTAAAGTATATACATACATATATATACATATATATACATATATATAGATGTATATATATATATATATATATATATATATATATATATATATAGATAGATAGATAGATAGATAGATAGATAGATACATAGATATATATAGATATAGATATTTCTGCAAGTGTGCCATTTGTCAACGTTTTGAGCATAATCTTTCATGTTAATTCATTCTTCATATCGTCACCTCAAAGCAACACTAAAACATCTAAACCCAGCAATAACACTAGGACATCCTATTGTTGCTCTGAGGCGACGATATTTTAAAGTATATATATATTTTTTAATTACTTTGTTCTCAAATGCTTCTGTTCATACACTTTGAGCCAAGATTTATACATACATTTGTCCGTTTCTTCATGCTTGATGTGAAGAAATTGGTTCATTTTCTAAATAGTTGAATTTTTAAATACTTAACTTTTTGAACTGTTATTTCAACAGGAAGGAAAAGGGGTGAATGGTAATTTATAATCTAACCTTGAAACTACAGACATTAATAGGAGCATGAATAATCCTTCTGCATTTAATCTCTGTTTCTGAGGATTATGTTAATTTGTTTTTGTTTTAATTTTGGATGATGTTATGCTCTTTTTTATATATCTTTCATGGAGTAATGAAAATTGTTTGTTAATATCACTTTGCTGTGTCTTTACATATCTTATTCTAATGAAAATGATATTGCTAAATAGCGAATCATGTGATCAATTGCTTTCTGTGGCGGATATGAATTGTTTTAATCGTATATAACTAATTTTCTGCTCGTGGTCGAATTCAAAAGTTAAGATTTTTTTTCATTCGTGATGAAAAGATGCTATTTTAGGGCTTGATTTGCGAATTTAGACTGCCATGCGGTGGATGAAAAATTTAAAAAAAAAAATCCGATTCTAAGGTAATTTCACATCATAGTATTTCAGCACATTGGGCAACTTTTTCCACACAGGCCGATTTGAAAAGTTAATAAATATTAATGTATTCGCAAAGAAGAAAAAATGCATGTTTGGGCTCAATTTGCGAACTTTGACCGTCTTGCGGAGAATTAAGCTACTATCTGGCCAACTTGAAATTCACATGTAATTATTTAGTGCTAGTGGATAACCTTTCTCACTCTTGCCGATTTGAAATTCCAAAAAAGAATTATTTTGATCCACTCTACTGTACAAAGTTAAATAAGAAAGTAGCAGATGTAAATTATCTTTAGTTATTGAAAGAACACGACCAAATTTGAGTATATATCAAATACAAAACGAAAATGTACGATGAATTGTATTTTCTGAGTGCCAGTTTTCTGAGTAAAAATAATCTAGGTAATTATTATTTAAAATACTTAACGTCCAAGTAGACTAGGTCGTGAAATATATTGAATACGAAATTATCACTGCTGCAAAAAATGAAGTGCAGTTAATGCACAGAAAAGGAGTGAACATTTCATGCCTATGCTTTAGTTTTAATGAATGTATTCTTTAGGGCAAATCAATACTCAATGCTTTCTATCAAAAACTTAAGTGTTAAAGAATTCCGTTAAATTTTTTCATTAACGTTAGACAGACACTTAATGATACTTTGTTCACTTTATCATCTTCAGTACCAACTTTCTCGAAAGTTTTCGCCAAATTGTCCGTTAGAAAAAAAAAACAATTGACAAAAAAAAAGGCAAAACCAGCAGTACCTCGACGTCTATGCCATTTCGCCCAAACAATATATCACCCAGATCAGTATTACATTAACTTCACTTCAGTTTTGCTTTTACAACCCCCCCCCCCCCCCAAAAAAAAAAAAAATCGTTGTGCAATTTAAGCTTGAAAACTTAACCCAGATCACCCAGATCTCCTATAACACACATAAAATGATCCTCTCCTTTTTGAAAAAGGAAATCATCAATTGTTGATGTCTGAAAGTGCATAACCAGAAAGTGTCTAATGACCTAAAACTGAAACACCATAACTAATCTGCAATGAAACAACACCAAAACAAAAACAAAAAAAAAGTTTTTTTTTTTTTTTTTTTCAATCGTCAGTTACCCCGGTTTACATGATGCTATTAACCTGGTACCATTGTTTATATTGCTTGTCACTGCAAGAGCAATGAGAGTGTGGACATAGGGTAATATGCAACCACTCTGACTACTTTGAGGTCTTCTCAAGAATGCTACTAGAGCAACAAAATGTCCAAGTAACTTAATACGTACCAGGATGGTACGGATGGAGCTTTTAGCACTATAGGAATAAAAATCACGCATCTTTTTACTATTCTAGTGTTATCTGGATTCGAAAAATTTAATTATGACAATCTTGGCAAAACCATTGGAGCAATTGTGTAAATAGTATCTTAAAAATGGCTGTCTTTCGCACTTTTTTTTTTCAACTTTGTGTTATTTTGAAATTTTGTAATCGAACGCAAACTAGTCGATGCTCATCGGAAACTATATGTTCCACTAAATCCATATTTATTTATTTGTCTTTAAATAGTCAAGTTGGACAAAAAAATAATGTTTCGCAATTTAAGGTATTGAAACACAAGTTTAAATATATATATATATATATATATATACATATATATATATATATATATATTATATATATATATATATATATATATATATATATATATATATATATATATATATATATATATATATATATATATATATATATATATATATATATATTTACTTATTAACGCAATAAATAGCCAAACGACAAAAAAAATAAATACATAAATAAATTAATTAAAAAAAAATATTGAGCAGAAGTATAATTGAATGAAATGTGCTGCAACTTTGCAATGAAATTATTACGTTAGTTGGTTACGGAAACGTTTTTATTTAATCCTTTTAACGGAATTGAAACTTGAGTTGTTCCTATGAAATGATTTTTTGAAATTATTGTGTCAAACATTAAGAATTGAAAATATGATGCACTCAATGATATTGAAAGAATCATTTAGTTTCATTTAACAAAGGAACCGTAACACAAACATAATTTATTAAAATGATGATAAAGCAAACAAAAAAAAAACATAGTTTTGGTTACAAACATAGTAACTAAAGTAGTAAAGTAACATAGTAATTAGTCAAAACCATAGTGAGTATTTGAACGTACTTGTCATAAAAATTTTGCAACTAGAAAGAAAACTAACAGCGTCCCCTGAAGTGAAAAAAGCAAAGTGTAACTCATTTTTGTTTCCTTACTTTTCCTCAGTAGTATATTTTGCAAAACTGTTTTATTCCTTGCAAGAATTTCTCTTTGTTTCGGCTAGAACTCAAATATTTTTTTCAAACAACTGTATGCTTTTTGACTCGCTAGTTATGCATGATGCATCTTACACAAAAAAAAAGTTGAAACTTCTACCTTTATGTGACGTGAATATTATTACGCATAACAAGACAGCAAAAAAGTACCGGGGATAAAACAAAGAAATTTTAGCATCATTTGCAATTAACCTTACGTATGTTTGAAAGTTTAGGAAATATAAATTTATAAAAATGCAATTAGCTTCAATGTTGTATTTATGAAATATTTCCCATTCGATTTAAATTTAAATTTCTAGTTTAATCGGAACTAAATGGGTTTTGTTTAGTTTTTCGACTCGCCCGTACGGACGGTTTAGTTGCCCGCCTCAGGAGTAAACGGCCAACTAAAATGTCCTTTTTCTTTACATCAAATACATTTTATTGAGTTTTGTCGTTACTTCTGAATTTATGTTTGAGTGTATATATCAAGGATGACTCAAAAAATATTATTAGAAAACAGTCGAACGTAGAAGATTGACATTTCGAAAATGATTGAGTTGAACAACTTTAAGGTGGTTGCAATCATGTATTTCCAAAAAAAAAAAAAAACCTTTATTCGTTCCATTTGTTTTCCTTACTAGTGTGAAAAATTGGTAAATTTGAGGTTTTTTATCTTCAATTACTAGTCATTTTTCTTTTTTGGGTATTTCGATATTTTGACAGAGGAAAAAGCGCTTCAGAATCATAAAAAATATACAATCTATTTGTTTGTTTGTTTTTAAAATCAATTTTCTTCATCAGTCAATAATTGAAAAAATCATGTGCAACAAACTATTTCAAATATAAGGAATGGTTGCACGTATTTTTTCCCTCCTTGGCATTCTCAGGGAACAAAAAGGTTAAATTGAAGTGGATAAAGCATCGTATTTAAATCTAATAGTAATTAATTTATCTACGAGAATAAGCAGCATTCTAGCAATTTTAATGTAATTAACTACCTCTCTGTTCTTGGATTTAGTTTTAAGAGCAACGTAAATGTTTTATTGAAGTAATTCCATATGCCATTTTAGTTAAATTAATTAATCTAAAAGTACAAATCAAAATGCGCTCAAGTCTCCATTTATTCCATTGAGCACTAATAGCCGACATTTATCTTCAAGCGATTGAATCTGCTGTGCTTGCAAATAATGTTGCTAATTATTTATTAAGATGCTCTTTAGGAAGAATTTATTCTATCGTAAAAGAATAATTAATCAAAAACTACTTAAGTAACAAAGGAAAAAAAAGAAGATGCAATTGCTTTTAAATTATATATCTAGGAAATGAAATCGTTACCAAATAGATAGTCCATTCTTAGTTCTAAAGAATTCTTTAAGTAACCTGCAAAAAAAAAAAAAAAAAACACAGACACAGACACACACACACACAATTTTACAACTCCATATGCTAAGTTGTATTGCTTTGATGTTTTGGTATATATATCAGGTTTTATAAATGGATCATTAATCACGAAAGACACTTAAGTGTGTAGAAAAATATGCATCACATGTTAATTTAGTACTACGTCTAACAGATGGTAATTGAATATCGTTCTTCGAGTTTGTAAACTAGTATTCCTGTTAATTGGGATAATAGACTTCAAAATTCTGTACCTCCGAGCCAGAGTGATGTAAGTCCAAAAATTTCAATTTTCAGTTTATTAGTGCATCGTATATAGAGTTTTATTCCCCATCGAGAAATGCAAACGCATTTCTTCAAAAAAAAAAAAAATCTATTTAAATATTTACTATCGTTAAAAAAGCGCGCGTGGAATTTTTTGCATGCTACAGACAACCTTTTTTTTTTCTCTCTTGTCTAATCGTTGATGACGTGAATGTGATTTACGTTGTTCTAGCTCTGATGAACAGAATTGTTACATGAAAACGAAGCAATTAGCAGTTTATGGCAAAATTTGAGTTCTGTTACCTGCACATTTTTGTTTTCCACATGCAAAAGCATTTTATTTTGCATAAAATATTCTTTTATACTAAAACTTCTTTTACAGTATAGCTACCAAATTATTTTTGCTGGATGCTTTAGCACGGAAGTTATCGCATTATAATTGCTGATATTCATTACATTTTATCTAATGGAAGTGTCAATAATTTAATTATTTAATAAGTCAGTTTATTTTTTTAGAATCGGGTTGTTTCCGAAGTTTTAAAAGTGTTTTTTTTTTCTAAAAGAATATGTTTAAAAAAAATAGAATTTAACAGTTTTTAAATATTTTGAAGAAGTTTTAAGATTTTTCAACAATTATTTTAATTGGTGCGCAGATCAAAATTCACTTTTTACGCTATTTCACATGACATCACAAGTGATGAAATTCCATCCACTGATGCCATTAGCGCAGAACGCAAATTATCATAACTTGTCAACAAGACTGACAACAAATCGTTAACATATAGAGCGGTAATGGAGAAGCTCGCCGAAGTACGTCACTTGTGACGTTATATTGACCACGAGATATTTCCAAAAATCGGATATATAAAAAAAAATTAAATAAGAAATAACTGTTGGGAAAATAAATGTTTTTTTTTCTTTGCTTCATGTTATCTTTTTGCTTATTCTATCTATTTCAGTGACTAAAAGTAGTACTTTTGGCTGAAGTGAATGACCCCATCATATAACGTTTGGCGCGATAAGCGTAATTTCAATGCGTAACAGAAATGCTTTGAATGGACTGCATAAGCTGAATTAAGTTTTAAAATCTTGACTACTTTCAATGAATTAAATCCCAGAGAAGCTTCGTCTTCTAAGACGGAGGTCGTGGGTTCGATTCCCGCCGGTGCTCTGGGTATTATTTCCTTCTCTTGTGTTGTAAATCTTTCCTGTGTGTGTCCGGAGGCAAGGCGCTTGGCACACAGTCTTCTATGTATGTGAAGCTGTTTAGCTTCTTAAAGCTTACACTGACGGAAAGATTTATTATAGTATTAAAACACGCATGTGAAGTTTTACATTCGTTTTGGTTCAATATAAATATGTGTTTATATTCAGTTATTTGCCTCACAATGGGAAATTTTATTCTCCTTCCGTTTAAAAAACAAATAAGGTCTTCAAATGGGCACACTCAAAGTTTTCGTTTGAGTAAATTTCTGTTTGTGCAAAGAATCCATTTGAAGAAAAAAAAAAACCTAAAATGAATTGTTTCTTTCGTAGCAAATAAACGTAATATATACATCGTTTAAATTTTAAGTTGTTTATTAAAAAATGCTCATTTTTTTGCTTTTCACTTATGTTTTATTAAATCTTTTTTTTAACTATTTAAAAAACTAGGTTATCATCAGTCTCTTAAACACCACGATATAAGGTTTTCATTTTAATATTATAAAATGATAATTCAGCGTTTTTTATAAAGTTATGAGAACAGTCAAACGATGTAACTTAAGCGGGATTTCATACTTCAATCATCTCAGTTTGATAAATAATGAAAATAAAATGAGTTATCACAAATACTAAAAACTTTAGTTTCATCAGTAATATATTTAATATTACGTATTTATTTAAAAGCGTATAATAGAGTGAAACTTGTTTAAAAATTTCTTTTCAACTTCTTAATATAATTTATAAAACAATGTATTTTGCCCTAAATATATCTATACATAATGCTTCCAATTTATTTTACCTGTAAAAATCACTTCCGGGTGTCAGAGAAAAAAATAAAATTAGCTAGGGGAAAAATATTGATGCCTTCGTGCAAAAAATGCAAAGTCATTATTTTTCCCCGATAAAAATAGCATTTACTGTCGAGAAAATGATGTTCAACAATTTTCTGGAATATTGGAAAACTCCCTTCAGTTTATTCGGATATTGGAGACATACAAAAGGTAACTCTATTTGCGCTCACGAACAAGTTTCACACTCATTTTATTCACCATTATTGATATTATCTGTTAATCGTTCTTGCAATGTGTTTACTGTTGTCAGACAAAAAACCGTTGAACACATTTTCATAAATTTTTTGCTAGCATATGGCGCTTTTCTTTGCCTAACGCTTGCTAGATGTTTTAGCCTGGTAATATTGTGATTTTGTAGACGAAAGTGACGTTTCAAAATTACCGCAACAAAAATATTAACTTAAATCAGCAATTTTAATGCAGTAAATTTAGCATAACTTTGAACCATGCTGGATGAAGCAATAAATAAATACCTTTGAGTGTCTTTACATCCATAAGCTCACACCTTTGAATTGAAAAAAAGGTTCTTTAAAACCCCGAAACACGTGTATTCTGTAATCTTTTTATTTGTGCTAAACAAGATATTTCCTGTCATGCTGGATGACTTTATACCATTTCATATATTTTTAGAATATGTGACTAAAAAATCTGTAGAAGGCCTGGTGGTGGCATCTAACGGCAAGTTTACAATATTCGTTGTGTACTTTTTATTTCTATCAAACAAGTTGGCTAATGAGGTTTGACCCACTTTTTACAAATATATTTTTCTTTTCTTTTCTGACAGTTCACAAATTTCCAAATTGACATTTTCTGTTTCCTTATGATGATTGTTAACTTCTTGCATTATCATTTTTATTTAAATAAATCATTAGTTTCCTTTTATTAGTAATTTTTTCAAGATTATCCAAACTGGAAGAAACTTCCCTGTTTAAGGAACGTTTTGACCCCATCATAAGAGAGTTTTGTCGTACAGAGATTGAAAGTTGAAAAAAAAAAAGGGTGAAACAATTTCATGTCTTATGAGAGGTTATTAAAAGATACCAGCAATAATTACATCTAAGGAAACACCTCAAATTTAAATTTGAATCTATAAATATTATATTAAAAGAAATGTCACAGGTAATTTTAATTTTTAAAGCAAATATTTATGTGCATCTGCTCGTCATTGGCAAAGGGATCTTGATGACATTTGTTTTGGACATTGTTGCAATACCTTCTTTTCCACGATAAATAAAACTGAAGCTACATGCAACATATCTTCAAAAAAAATATACAGAAAATTCATATCCATTTACTTTGATTGAGCAACCAATATAACGTAGGAAAGTTTAGATGGTTAAACATATTACAAAAAATCTCCAATTTCAATAATATAACAGTTGTTAGGGGTCTTTGAAATAATTTATGACTTGAAATGCGAGATCATTTTCGTTCAGATTCATTATCTAAAGACAAACCTAAACTTGACCTTTATTCATTTCATGGTCTTTTTCTTAATATTTATAACTAAGATTGAGTTCTTCTTAAGTTCTCCTCTTTCCTAATATTTATGATAAGGGTTAAATTCTTAAGAGAATTCTTAAGATTTTTTTCTCATATTGTGCATCTTATTGATATTAGCTCTGACAGGAGTGTCGGAAAACCCTTGATTTAATACATTTTTTAAACATTTGCAGTTTCAAGGTCCTTATTTTATTGATTTTTTTACATTATAAAATAAAAGGCACTTCAGTTACGATAAAATAAAGACCAGTTAATAATTAACGAACATAGAGATGGGTTGAGTATCTGAATAAATTTGTTAACAAATGATAAAAGCAAGTTTCAGAAGTGTTTAGTTTGATCAGAATAATGCATTAACAGGTAGTTATTCAAATAACTTTCAAGGGAATATTAGATTAAAACAAAAAACGTATTTCATTTCAGTTTAAAACATTTCTTTTTAAACCAACTAAATATTATAAACAATTTGCAAATTGTTACACCATAAAATAAAATTTAATGGAAAGGTTTGACCCAGGTCAAACTTCGAAGAATTGATGTGGTCAAACCTTCTTTAATAGAAATTAAGAACATATTAACACAAAAAGTGAAATTAAAGGACGAAAATTTCAATCTTTTAGCATATTAAATACACAAATAGTTCAATTTACTTTTGAGTATGTTAATGACTAATAGTAGAAGAAAGATGAAATTCAAGAAAAAAAATCATTTTTTCCCTGAAAAAGACATCACATATGACTGCTCCTTGATTCTAATTCAAAATGGCTAGGAAAAAGAAACAACTTTTATTTCTACTTGAAATTATGCTTCCATATGGTGCCCATCGGTTAAATAAATGATTAAATATGAAAGAGAGAGGGTGGGCCAAGACTTCAGTGGTGTCAAACGTCCCAAGTTTCTCTTACTGCTTACGGTATGAATCCAATATTTCTTACGTAAAAGTGTGGAAGACATTCTTAAACACTTTGTTTAAAAATAATACTTTTGATTGTTTGATCACTTTTAATAAGGTCAATAATCTATTTAATCATCACCTAACTTATCTTGAATAACTGAAATCTTTTTAAAGTCAATTTTGATGCATCTGACAACTCTTTTTGCTTTCTTAAGATAGGTCGCACTATTTTTACGAACCAACGATGGCGTATTGAATTGGTTTTAGCTACCAGTATGAAGAAAATATCAACTTTAATGAGATGACATATGCCTCTAGCTAGTTAAAAGCTATTCAGGAGTGACAATCGTTAATAATCATAAAACTGCTACTTTTTGCTGCTGTAAGCAAGCTGTTTTCTACCGCAGAAAGGTAAATCACATATCTGATGAAATTAGACACAACTATAGGGAAATGCCGGAGTTTGACGTTTTTTTCGTAATTGATTTTCAGCGGAAACTAAATAAGCAAGCTTTTACAATAAAGCTGAAGTACAGTTAAAGACAAAAATGCAAAAAAGGAAAAAAAATGAACTGTTTGCATATGCGGCTTTTTACCTCCCCTTGCAGTTTTAGTATTTGATTGTAAAATGATGTATCTAAGAATTTATAGCAGCGTCCAAAATAAAGCTGCTTGCGCTTTTAATGTCTGACAAGCGCTTATAAGCCAGGGATGGAGGTCCAAAAAATATATCAAGAAATGGGAACTAAAAGTATACTTGTCATCCTCTAGAAAATTTACGTTTTGAACGCAAGTATTTTTCAAGCAGAATGTTTATATTATACACTTTTAGAATAAATTTCGAAAGACTTCAACTATAAGAGGTAAAATAAACATTAAAACATAAACTTAAATAAAACGAAAATCATCATGTTTATTGTAGTAAGAACAATTTGATTCTCCTTTTTACTCGAAAAACAATAACTAAAAGAGGAGCTGCTGAAACAAAACTCAATATACAATGTTCCGTTTTAACCTATAATGACCTCTAATGTCCCAACCGTTAGTCCTAGATGCATACTTCCAATTGCCAAAATGTTTAAAATCAGATGCAAAGTTAAAACATTGAAAGTTTGAAGAAAAAATAGAAATGAGTCAAAAAAATACAAAATTTAACTTTTTATATGAGCCCTAGGTCCCCTAACTTACATTCAGGGAAATAATCTCCATTGAAAAACAATTCCAACACAAAATGCTTGAAATTAGTACGACCAATATTCACCGAGATATGAAACAGCGTTTTGTGACTTTCACCACTTTACACACGCCGTCAATAACACATTTTGCGGGAAAATATAGCAGTTAACAAGTGTTTAAAATTATATGTGTGCAGAACAGAGTGTGGTTTTTCCAATTGTTCGATGTTTTGCAGCGTGTTTTTGCGTATCACGGCGTAGCATTTGCATGCATTTTTGAATAGCAATGAAAAATATAAATACCTTGTTTTTTTTTTTACTTTGACAATTTGTCATTCTTTTAAAAGAGCAATAAGTTCTAATTTTATCTTCCGTGTGATCCCTTGAAACTTTTAACTGGAATATCTCCTTGAGTTTTGGTAGCACAAATGTCAAGTTTTTTTGTGTCAGCAATAGTTTTCAATAGAGATTATTTCTCTAAATATAAGTTACATATGGAGAACATATGGCCCGTATAAAAAAATAAGTCTTGTATTTTTTGACTCATTTTTACTTTTGCTTCAAACTTTCAATGTCTGAACTCCGTATCTGATTTTGAACATTTTTGCAATTGGAAGAATGCGTCTAGGACTAAAGGTTGCAAAACTAGAGGTCTTGCAGGTTAAAACACCTTGTATGATGATGTATGCAATGACAATAATTTCGGGTATGTGTGCACTTTTCAAACATTCATTATCAATTAATTTTTGAAAGTATATTAATGAGAACAACTCTCGAGTATTTAAATACCAAATTAAAATGCTTTGAAGGTGTTCTTTTCTGTACTTAGCCTAAAGACATTTCAAAAGCTGTTACTCAACAATTTATTAACCAGTTTTTTTTCTATACATGTATAACTGGTCACCTTACCAAATTAAACATTAACAATTGTACTTAATAGCCTTTGTTCAAGCACAAAGCAAATAATTAGTGAAATATCTGTATTGGATTGCAATTAATTTAAATCTACTTATGAATAATTAAATTCCGTTTCAATGTTCAATATTGACGAGGTATTTGCCATGAGTTTATGAGCGTTACTGCCTAATCCGACTATGGATGTATGTGTAGAAGTTACTGTGATGTTATTTATAGTAAATCAATGCGATAAAGCGACTGTTGAGCAATTAAGTTAATTAACCGAATGATATCTTGCAAGATAATATCCATACAGATCTCTCTTAACGAATATTTGAAAATCCATTATACACACCTGCGAGATTAAAACTTCCTATTTTTTTTAAATGAATTTTTGTTTGAAGATATAATACAAAATTTAAGAGAAATGTCTGAGATATTATTCTGAGGTATTCCGCATTGGATTACTTTTATGTTCATAAACTGCATTAATGCATTGCATCAATGCATGCCTTTTTTAATTCCTATAATTAGCTCAATCTCCGTATGTATATCTTGGTCAATTAATTCTTAGTTTATTCCAATTTTGATCAACATTTTTTTTGTAAATCCTCCAATATGAAGACGAAAAAATGCTCGCAAAAATTATAATAAAATATCTATGGAAACTCCTGATTTTTCTGCATCAGATAAAATTTTACTAATGTTCTAAGGTAATAAGAACGTGAATAATGATTGTTTTTAACTAATTTGTTGCTAAAATGTAGATAAGCCTTTAATTGGAAATTCAATTGGAAATTACAAAAATTAATTTGAATTTACAAAATTAATTGGAATTTACAAAAATTGCTTTTAAGCAGTCAGTTTTTCTTATTAAAGGCGGGTATATTTAATTTCTCTCATGTCCAACTCATGTAATAGGACGAAAAAAATGAGTGATCAAATTCTTAAACCAAAAATAGGTTTTGATCAGCACCGAAAACTTGGAAATTCAAGGTTATTTTTTTTCAAAACACTATACAAAAAATTGTCCTCTTATGTCCTTTTAGAAATTAATATTAATTGGTCATAAATTGTCTGTAGAAAGACCCTGAAAAGGAGTTAGCTGCGTAAACCTGCGAACTTTGGACCCTGAGTGCAAATAAATCGAAAAAACTCCATAATAACATGCCTGTGAAAACAAACAAGCCAGAGGGGTTTAAAAACACTTTTAAGCGCTTTTTGCGTTTTCGTCCCACTGTGCTACAGGGCAAACTTGACCTAAGTAGACATTGATTTTTTTTTAAATGTAATAACATGTTTCCTAATTCTTTCGAGTTATAAAATGTTGTGGTTTGTGAATTGAAATTCAACGGATTTAGAAAATTTTGGCGTTCAAAACTCACATAAATACAAACGGACTAAATTGCGGGAATTAATGATGTTGGAATACCTGAACGCCGAATTAGCAAAGAGTGATAGAAAAACGGAATGAAAAGTTCCTTCATTTAAGAAAAAATATTTTTGAGATGTCGGCATCTTAAAATAGCAGACATAAACTGAAGGTCGATTTTAGGTACACATCAAGCTTTGGAGCATCTTTTAACGGACATTAAAAATTAAAATATGAACTGAACATTGTTAAAAATTCAGGGATAGTTTAAGGTAATTATTTCTGTAAAACTGAGTGTTTAAAGTACCGCAAAGTTTCACAGAAAGTTGTACCGAAACATTATGCTATTGAAGCTCCAAATGGTACATCATGTGATTTATTGTACGAAGCCTGCTCTCCTTCTCCATCGATTTTGGGTCTCAGGTTCGGAACCTGTTGCTTGTATCTCGTCCTTATTACCTCAGCACACAGTCACTAGCCAGCTATTTTTCCACCGTAAAAACTACAGTAAAATAGACTTTAATGTGCTTTTTTGGGCAAATTTTAGGAAACTTTTTTTAACAGTGTAGGAAACATTCTGAATTAAGCTTTCAGCATGAAGAGAAAAGAAGTGAAACAAAAAAAAATTGGAGCCACATCACATAAATACAATACTTCTTTTTGCACATTAACATGTCATGAAGAACAATATGGAGTTCTCTTTCTGCTCAATTGAGAAAAAAAATTGTTTAAAATGCCTTAAAGTACTTTTGGCATCATATTAGAAAAAAATCGCTGAAAAATTTTCAGTCGTAAAAGTAAATTCTGCTCTATATGGACTGGTTTTCTCAAAATAATAAAGCAAGTTAAGCCTTTTTCAATTGAAGTCGGAAAACAGAAAATTACAATACAGGACTATGGGAAAATGTCCTTTATAACGCATAGTAGTTTGTTTTATCATTTTTATAATTTATTCGTTTTTTTAATCGCTTGATAAAATTTTAATTAAAATCAAATAAAAAATTAATAACTTTGAAATGACTTTTTGTGAGTAATTTATGGAGAGAAATACCGAGATTTCGAAGTTCGAACATATTTTTTTTTTTTTTTTTTTGTATCTAACTTTGATTTATGAAGAAACTAGAAAT